>NC_142867.1:67970000-68270000 GCF_051225735.1 Oryctolagus cuniculus
AGGGCTGCGATTCCACCTCTGAACAGCACCCACCTTTCTGAAGGCCCGCTTCCACACCCCGGGACCCCCGTCTCCCTGACCCTGGGCCTGGCACTCGGTACTCCCTGGAAAGACCCAGCTGACTGCTGAAGTCTGTTCATTTTGCTCTGATAGCTTCACTTTCTCCCCACTTTAGTTCTTCCCCAAAAGACATTTGTGCTAACGAAAAAAAGGTGAGGGGGGTGAGGGGCTTGCAGAAAATGAGTTCCTAAAATCAGTCGCTCCATCAACCTCGCAGGTGTCTGCCGTGCCAGGCGCTCGCTCTCGGCCAGGAGTGGCCCCGGTCGGGGCAGGAGTGTGCTCAAGTCCCTCCCCGGCTGCTCTCCCAGCCTCACTGGTTCCCAGCCCCTCCCAGGAAGCAGCAGGAAGTCCTCGGGCTTCCCAGCCCCGTGGGAGGCCTCCGTGTGCCCCAGTCCTCCTGCCTCACCACTTTCCTCCGTTCTAGTCCCTTCCACACACCCTGCAAGGCCCCTCTAAGTAAGGATGGGGCCTGAGAAGTGAGATCACAGAGCATCCAGCCAGGCCTGGGCCCGCTCTCCACTGCACCCCTCCCCCTGGGCTCCCTGCCTGCAGCCCTGTCCTCTCGGCCACACGTACCAGCATGTGGACTGCTATAATGGACCCCTGAAATTAGGGCCTGGGAAAACTTCCAAAGGATCAAGTTAAAACTTCAGGCACGGCATTCGAGGACCACCTGCCAGGGTACCCCAACCTCTCTTTGCACCTTCACTCCCAATCGTTACCCCTCCAACCACACCCACCCTTGGAAGCTTCCCAGACACATCTGTTTATTCCCAGAGCACTAACCCTCATTACATGTCCCCTTGCCTGCTGGGAAACTTCCTGTCACCTGCAAACCCTTGAGACAGGGTAAGAATGGGCACAGAGGCCGGTGCTGCGGCTCACTAGGCTAATCCTCTGCCTTGTGGCGCCGGCACACCGGGTTCTAGTCCCGGTCGGGGCGCCGGATTCTGTCCCAGTTGCCCCTCTTCCAGGCCAGCTCTCTGCTGTGGCCAGGGAGTGCAGTGGAGGATGGCCCAAGTGCTTGGGCCCTGCACCCCATGGGAGACCAGGAGGAAGCATCTGGCTCCTGGCTTCGGATCAGCACGGTGTGCTCAGCTGCAGCTCGCCGGCCGTAGTGGCCATTTGGGGAGTGAACCAGTGGAAGGAAGACCTTTCTCTCTGTCTCTCTCTCTCTCTCACTGTCTGACTCAGCCTATCAAAAAAAAAAAAAAAATGGGCACAGACTGTTGGAACTGCTTCCCAGCCCTTGCATCTGGGGTGCTCTTGAAAGGCATTAACCAACAAGATGTGGTGCGAGTGAAGAAGAGCACGTCTGGATCCCACACCTCAAGAGGTCTTGAAGCCGCTGCCCTGGCCACCTTGGGGCCCTGAGAGCACCCTGCTGCGGGGCAGCCAGGAGGAGAGCAGGTGGGAGGAGGAAGGCCTGGTCATCAGGCAGAGCCCAGGCCCAGCTTTCTACTGGCAGAATATGGCCAGGGAGCCCTCCCAGGCAGGTGCAGCACGAGTCCCTCCCAGTCAATCTACAAAATCCTGAGAAATTTTAGGCCACTGAGTTATGGGATGAGTCCCAGCAATAGCCACCTGATAAAATGGGATTCTTTCATTAATAGTAATTTTAATTTTTAAATTTATTATTATTTGCAAAGCAGAAAGAGACAGGAACAGACAGATCTTCCACCTGCTGGGTTGACACCAAGCCGAGTCAAGCTGAGCCGAGCCGAGCCAGGTGAAAGCCAGGAGCTGGGAACTCCATCTGGGTCTCCCACATGGGTGGCAGGGACTCAAGTACTTGAGCCATCAACTGATGCCTCCCAGGATGCTAGATTTGAGGTGGAGGAACTGGGACTCCAATCCAGGCACACTAGTACGAGATGCAGCCGTCCCAAACAGCATCTTTTTTTTTTCTTTTTTTTTTAAAGATTTATTTGAAAGAGTTACACAGAGAAAGAAGGAGAGGCAGAGAGAGAAAGAGGTCTTCCATCCACTGGTTCACTCCTCAATTGGCCACAATGGCTGGAGCTGTGCCGATCTGAAGCCAGGAGCTTCCTCTGGGTCTCCCACGTGGGTGCAGGGGCCCAAGCACTTGAGCCGTCTTCTATTGCTTTCCAAGGCCATAGCAGAGAGCTGGGTGGGAAGAGGAGCAGCCAGGACATGAACCAGCAACCATATGGGATGCCAGCACTGCAGGTGGTGGCTTTACCCACTACGCCACAGTGCCGCCCCCGCCCCCCCCAAACAGCATTTTAACTGCGGCACCAAATGCCCACCCCTCCCATGCAGTTCCAGCATGAAGCCTCCCCCGGGGTTCACACAGTTCCCTGCTCCGACCGCCTCTCTGCTTTGTACCCATCACGTCATTGTACAATAGCGTCACATCTGGCTCCCTCTCCTGAGAGACGACTGGTTCTTTACGGACCAGGACTGACTGGCTCATGGGAGCGTCCTAGTCCCACACGGGGATAAGGCACGAAGCCATTGACCATCTGCTAAATTCATGTGCTCAGATGTCACTCACGTGTTTAGAAAGCACTGCCCTGTGGGCATTTTGCATGCAGTTTAGCCAACAAAGACTCATAAGCATATGTTATGTGACCAGGAGAGGGCCTCTGGTGCTGTGGTGTAAGGGGTTAGACCTCTGCCTGCAGCCCTGGCACCCCATTTGGGCACTGGTGCGAGTCCCGGCTGCTCCACTTCCAATCTAGCTCCCTGCTAATGCGCCTGAGAAAGCAGTGGAGGATGACCCAAGTGCTTGGGCCCCTGCACCCATGTCGGAGACCCAGATGAAGCTCCTGGCATCTGCCTGGCCCAGCCCCAGCAATTGTGGTCACTTGAGAGTGAACCAGTGGATGGATGAGATCTTTCTCTCTCTCCTTCTCTCTGTATCTCTGTCTTTCAAATAAATAAATAAATCTTAAAAAAGAAAAAAAAAAAAAAACAGAATAGAGCCCCTGTCCTCGCTTGCTCGCAGCCCAGCAGGGCAGGCTGACCATGCAATGCCACCTCAGTCATCTCCCCAAAGATGTCTCTGCCTGACTGGAGAGCACACAGCAGCTGTGGGTGCAGCACTCAAGAAAAAATACCTGAGTTTAATCCCGAATGGTAGGCAGGCAGGAAGCTCGTGGCCGCCCTCCCCCTCTGCTCCCTACCCCCAAGGAGGAGGAGTGATGTTATGGATTGGTCAAATGCAAGAATAATGAACTCAGCCACAGTCCTGGGGGTGGGACTTCAGAGTGAGAAACAAGGGGGTTAAAGGTTGCTCCCAGTCTGGGATGATTCCTGTCCACTTCTCCGACACGCAAGGTAAGACGGGGGTGTGGGCTCTTCCTAGTGGGAAGCAGGTGCATTTTCCCCCTCCTTAGAGCGCCACCCAAGAACCAGCTGGAGGCCAAGGGCAAAGGAAGCAGGACACAAGCTCCTGTCCAGGGCGGCCCCCTGAGGCGAGGGTTTCCCGTCAGGGTCTGACAGGCAATAAAAAGATCCTTTGCCTGCCCTTGTCTGCTGTGCACAGCCCTCCGGGGATACCCTGGGTGGCAGGGGGCGGCGGGTACCCAGGCATCTGCGTTCCAGCCATCCAGACATCAAACCAGAGACGGGAAGAACCAGAGTTCCTGGGTCCTGGGACGAGATGGGGCAGGGTGGAGGGGGCATTCCCGGCAGAGTGCATAGCAATGCGCTGTGGGAAGCAGCCGTGGGGGGAGGACCACGCAGGCACCTGTTCCACCACGCAGAAGGCCCGAGGGACCCAGACCCACCCACAGACAAGGTCCACTCCATCCACATTTCCCCGTTCAGCCGGTGGCTGCTCTTAGCACCGAGCAGACTCCACGCCAGGCATAGTTCTCCGTGCCTCGCAGGAGCTATCTCACCTAATCCCCAGACGCTGGGGTAAGTAACTTGCCCAAGGCCCCACGAGTAAGTCAGAAGGGCCCACAGCCTGGCAGCTCAGTCCTCTTTCATCAGCACTGTGGTCAGCAGCCGCAGCAGTGGCAAGGGCACAGGTCCTGCTGACCTGGACTTACCAGGAGGTGGACCTGCAGGAGGTGGTGCTTGAGCCGAGTCCTGGGCTTGGAACCCACAGTGCCCGGGAAGCTAAGGTGCAGGAGCCCAGAGCTCCTGCTGGAGGAGTGCTCTGAGCAAAGGGGACACCCAGAACAGAACCAGAGATGACACCCACAGCTCCTGACACGGCACAGCCCTCAGGCTGCCCAGCACAGCAGCCAGAAACAGAGAGGAGCCAGCGCCACCCTCCGGAGCAGGGCCTGGCCCACACCTGTTTCAAAAGTTGGCCGACCCAGGTTCCTGGATCAGCATTATCAAAGTGAAGGCAAGTTTCCTTGAAACAAGATTGGTTAAGGCTGAGAGAATTTTTCTTTCTAGAAATGGCTTGGGGGATGGAGAAGGGCAGAGGAGGAGGAAGGCTTTGTAATTTTTTTTTAACTAGTATTTGTCCAGCACATCCGTGTTCACAGAATTCTTATTCTACTAAGAAATGAGTGTTACTTGGGGCCGGTGCTGTGGCTCACTTGGTTAATCCTCCACCTGCGGTGCCGGCATCCCATATGGGCGCCGGGTTCTAGTCCCGGTTGCTCCTCTTCCAGGCCAGCTCTCTGCTGTGGCCCAGGAGTGCAGTGGAGGATGGCCCAAGTGCTTGTGCTCCTGCACCCGCATGGGAGACCAGGAGAAGCACCTGGCTCCTGGCTTCGGATCAGCATAGCTCCAGCCGTGGCGGCCATTTGGGGTTTAACCAACGGAAGGAAGACCTTTCTCTCTGTCTCTTTCTCTCTCTCACTGTATAACTGTATCTGTAAAAGAAAAAGAAAGAAATGAGTGTTACCTACTCAATTTTACAGATGAAGCAATGCAAACCTAGGAGGTTAACTAGCTCATGCAAGGAATTGGGACTCAAACCCCATTATTCAGATCCCAAATACAATTTTCTTATTCTTTCACTCATTGGAACACAAAGAGTCTTGGCTGCCTTAAATGTGCCAGCCCCAGGACTGTGCAGCGATACACAGTGATGGAGACAGGGACACCGCTCGTCGCCTCCCTCCCCGCCCAGTGCACCACACCCTGAAGCCACAGCATTAAGAACAATGGGAACTTGTATCTGGTATTTCTACCAGGTACTCGGTGGATACACTGATGTGTCTCCAAGGTTCTCCCACTTGTTTTATTGGTTGGTTGGTTCGTTGATTGGTTTGAGAAGCAGAGAGACAGACTGATGTCCCATCCACTGCTCCACTCCCAAATGGCCACAACAGCTGGAGATGGCCTAGGTCAAAGCTGGGGGTCAGGAACTCCAGCCAGGCCTCCCAGGTGGGTGGCAGAGACCCATCTACTTGAACCCTCACCTGCTGCTCACCAGGGTGCGCATTGGCAGGAAGCTGAAATCAGAAGCGGAGCCAAGCCTCAAACCCATGCACCCTGACCTTGGGATGCAGGTGTCCCCAATGGCACCTTAGCTCTGCATCAGCCACCAGCCCTGCTCCCTACCTTCTGTGTCTGAGTGCTAAGCAATGCCTGTTCCATCACCTCGGGTCAGGGCTCCCCTGTATTTTTAGCGCAAGCTGCCATTCTTGGCCTCACCCCTGCTTTGTACCCACCCAGTGCCCGACACTGTGCAAGGACAGTAGCACACAGCACTAGAGCCAAGCTCAACCCGATTAGCCCTCTCTGTGCACAAACCACTCCACCTAGAAATATTTAAGGGGCATATACGCAGGAAATGCAGCCATTCAACAAGTATTTATTGGCACTCTGATAAGCCTCACAGCAAAATTTAACTAGACACTCCTATGCACCAAGTACCACACTGGGTTCTCCTCATGCGTTATCATTTAGTCTTCACAATAACTCATAAGAGCTTAAATCAGCTTGCTCAAGAGGTAGAATGTGAACCTGGGCAGCCAGCATTTCCCACCCCGCTGTGCTACCTCCCACCCCATGCAGGGCACCGGGGAGGTGACTGTGACCACCACAGGTGGGCTCCCTGCCCTCACAGAGCTTCCAGCGTGGGAAGGAGTACCGCCCTGCGACTGTCCATGACAGGGGACCTGGGCCCTCTGAGTTACGTTAAAGCTGCGCCACAACTATGCCTTTGCAAGTGGCCCCAGAGGGTGCATAAGCACAGAAGGGGTGGGTGTTTGGCTCGGCAGTTAGGGGCCCACTTGGCACATCTGCATCCCATATCGGAGTGGCTGCTCAAGTGCCGGCTCCTCCACTTTTTTTTTTTTTTTTTGACAGGCAGAGTGGACAGTGAGAGAGAGAGAGACAGAGAGAAAGGTTTTCCTTTGCCGTTGGTTCACCCTCCAATGGCTGCCACGGCCAGTGCGCTGTGGCCAGTGCATCGCGCTGATCCGATGGCAGGAGCCAGGTACTTCTCCTGGTCTCCCATGGGGTGCAGGGCCCAAGCACTTGGGCCATCCTCCACTGCACTCCCTGGCCACAGCAGAGAGCTGGCCTGGAAGAGGGGCAACCGGGACAGAATCCGGCACCCCGACCGGGACTAGAACCCGGTGTGTGGGCACCACTAGGTGGAAGATTAGCCTATTGAGCCGTGGTGCCGGCCTCTTCCACTTTCCATCCAGTTTCTTACTACGCACATCCTGGGAGGCAGCAAGTGAGGGCTCAAGCACTTGGCTCCCTGCCAACCATGAGGGAGATCCGGATGGAGTTCCGGGCTCTTGGCTCCGGCCTGGCCCAGCCCAGGATCCTGTAGGCATTGGGGAATGGGTCAGTCAATAGATCAATCAATCTCTCTCTCTCTGTTTCTGTTTCTGTTTCTCCCTCTTTCTCTCTCTCTCTCTCTTCTTTTTCTGTGTGTGTATGTGTATGCTTTTCAAATAAAGTGAAAAATAAATAATAATATTTTAAAAGGTTTGTGGAACACAGAATTTAAAGATTTAAACAACAGGAGAAAAACGGAAGTCAGTGTGCAGGCAGGGGAATAACACGGGGAAAGTTCCACAGTCAGAGGTCTGGGGGCCCAAGTCCAGAGCTGTGCAGGGGTCACGGGGAGGCCGAGGACAAGAGCGAGGGGAATTGTACTCAAATCCACACGGCCCAAGGCCACCCGGCTACTCTAAGGAAGGCTGGGCTGACAGCACAGGCGTGTGGGAAGAGCGGGCAGAGCTATTATCTGAGCAGGGGTGCTAGTTTGGGTTAACCTGCTGGTAGAGAGAATGGAAGCGCACAAGTTGATGAAATATTTAAAAGTCAGAACTGGCTAGTCTGGGGTGGGTTGCGGCTTAATGCTGCCACCCAGGATACCGACATCCCATATCCGAGTGATGGTCTGAGTCTCAGCTGTTTGCTCCCAGTCCAGCTCCCTGCTAATGCGCCTGGGAAGGCAGCAGATGGGCCAAGTCCTTGGGTCCCCGCCACTAACATGGGAGACCCAGATAGAGTTCCTGGCTCCTGGCTTTAGTCTTGCCCATTTGGGGGGTGAACCGAAAGGGGTGTGTGTGCGTGAGTGTGTGTGTGTGTGTGTGTGTGAGAGAGAGAGAGAGAGAGAGAAAGAGAGTGAGAGAGAGACTATTTCACATTAATAGAAACAAAGAAATAAACTTATTTAAAAGAGAGCAGAAAGGGGAGGTAAAAGGGGAACAAAGGCCAGGGGCCCCTGCGAGCTGGCCTCTGGCCAGGTGATATGGGCTGGCTGTGGTCGTAAATCAGTCGTCCGTCAGCTGCCTGGGCCAGACCGGATTGCTTTACAACCTCCTCCGGCTTTCTCAAGGCCAATTTCTGAAATTCTCAAACACTGATTATTTGTCTATAAAGTTAAATATAAGTCTGATTAGTCACAAAGTCAGAAGTTAAGCTTTGGTTAAACAAAATGCAGCCCTCTGAGCTACAAGGACTCCAAAGCCGCCATGTTGTGGGCGTCCCCCGCACATGCGCGCTGCAGACCTGCAGAGCAGGCACTGACCCTGCGTCCCAGATGAGAACACCCCCGGGATCTGAACCCACGTGTTGGGGGGGGGGGTGCGGGCCTAAAGGGTGACTCCAGAATTCCGAGTGGTCAGAGCCATGCTCCGCCTCCTGCGTCCCTGCTCTGGTGGCCACCAGCGGGCGGGTGGGAGGGGATCCGGGCTGGCCAGGGGTGGGTAGGAGGGATGGAGGGTGCTGGGTCAACAGGAGGGAGCAGACGGAGCCACGGAGGGTGGGAGAAAAAGGGCTTGTGGTGGGCGCAACTGGTGGTCGGTGGGACCCTTCACTGCGGTGGGGAGAGCAGGAAGATGGAGACTCTCTGGGCGGGGTGAGTCTGCCCGGCCTGGGTGCCAAAGCACCAGGGGTCGTCAGGGGTCAATGCGATAGCGACACTCAGACCTGAGGGGTAGGAGGACGCTCCGGGCTGGGGAGCCCCAAGACGCTTGGGCGATGGCGCCCATGTTTTGTCATTTTCACCTTGGAACAGCAGAGCTGAGAAGGCGCTGCGGCTGGGTTCTAGGACAGACGTGATGGGGGTGGGGGGATGGGGAGGGGGCGTCCCGCGCGACTCCAGGCTCACTTCGGACTCAGTCTCCCCACCTCCCCCTACAACAGATGGCTTCTCCCTGCCGCAGGTCCACCAGACCCCAGACCCTGGCCTGCCTTCTGCTCGGTGTGGGTCTCTTGGCGCTGCACCTGTCGCTCCAGCAAGCCCAGAGGTCCCAGCGGGAGGTGGAGCCGGAGGATCCGATTGACCACGCCCCCACCACTGCGGCCGCCGTGCAACCGCAGCCACGCCACGCAGCGCCCCCGTGCGTGGCCAACGCCTCCGCCAACACCACTGCCGGCTTCGAGGGGCTGCCGGCGCGCATCCAAGACTTCCTGCGCTACCGCCACTGCCGCCAGTTCCCGCTGCTCTGGGACGCGCCGGCCAAGTGCGCCGGCGGCCGCGGCGCCTTCCTGCTGCTGGCCGTCAAGTCGTCGCCCGCCAACTACGAGCGGCGTGAGCTCATCCGACGCACGTGGGGGCAGGAGCGCAGCTACGGCGGGCGGCAGGTGCGCCGCCTCTTCCTGCTGGGCACGCCGGCGGCCGAGGAAGCTGCGAGCGCGGCGCAGCTGGCCGAGCTGGTGGCGCTGGAGGCGCGCGAGCTCAGCGACGTGCTGCAGTGGGCCTTCGCCGACACCTTCCTCAACCTCACGCTCAAGCACGTGCACCTGCTCGACTGGTTGGCGGAGCACTGCGCGCACGCGAGCTTCGTGCTCAGCTGCGACGACGACGTGTTCGTGCACACGGCCAACGTGCTCCGCTTCCTGGAGACGCAGGCGCCCGACCGCCACCTCTTCGCCGGGCAGCTCATGGACGGCTCCGTGCCCATCCGCGAAAGCTGGAGCAAGTACTTCGTGCCGCCGCAGCTCTTCCCCGGGCCGGCCTACCCGGTGTACTGCAGCGGCGGCGGCTTCCTGCTGTCGCGACACACCGCCCGGGCCCTGCGCGCGGCGGCCCGCCACACGCCGCTCTTCCCCATCGACGACGCCTACATGGGCATGTGTCTGCAGCGCGCCGGCCTGGCGCCCAGCGGCCACGAGGGCATCCGGCCCTTCGGCGTGCAGCTGCCCGGCACCCAGCAGCGCTCCTTCGACCCCTGCATTTACCGCGAGCTGCTGATCGTGCACCGCTTCGCGCCCTACGAGATGCTGCTCATGTGGAAGGCGCTGCACAGCCCCGCGCTGAGCTGCAGCCGGGGACACGGGCTCCCTTGAGGCCACGGGGCGGCGCTGGGCCGACGGTTGGCCTCGCTTCGTGGCCGCCACACGGGAGGCAGGTTTTCCGTGCTGTGGACGCACCTCGCCTACTCTCAGCACCTTCGTCGCTCAGCCGGGGCCTCTGAACCTTGAGTGCGTGTTGAAATGGCCGGGAGGGTGGGAGGGTGGGTGGGGGCGGGGCGGAAGGCACCTGCATCCGGGCCCCATCTTTGGAGGCTCTGACATTGCTGGCCAGGGGTGGCCTGAGACAGGTAGGCGGTGCCTCCCGCCCCCGCGAAGGTGCTCAGCGAGTGTAATGCGTAGCTAAACGGGGACCACGAGGCTGGAGGAGTTCGTGCATTCTACAGGCCTTCCTCGGCACCCGGCTCCCATGCTCACGGACTGTGGGCAACTGAGCAAGAAAATAGAAAGTATGGAGGCCAGGATCAGTGTCACCTGCCCAGTGCCGCTTCCATCATTTCCTGCACACGTGGAAACCTGGGGCCCCCCTGGGGCAGTGACTGTCCGAGGGACATGTGGTCACACTGTAGTCCACTCCACCCGCGCCCTGACCAAAGCTGGCAGGCTCTTGGACCTGCTCTTCACCCGCCCACCAGCACTCACTCCTGAAGGGCCAAGCAGACTCCTCATCGGGGCGGCACCTCGAGATCCATCACCCTTGGAGAACCCAGCCGGGGCTGGGGGTGCTGTGGGGGGGGGGCGTCTGTGGCGGGGAGGTTCTGCAGGGCTGTGCCTGGGGAATGGGGCACACTCCACGGGGGAACTGTGCTAGGATCTGGGGCCATCCGATGAGCGACTGCAGAGGCCGATCGTTTGGGGTATGCAGGAGTGGCTGGAGTCTCTGTGCAGGACCGTGACTGGGCGGCCGGGAGGGCAGCGGCTGGGGCTCCGAGGGCCACATGAGGTCCTGACCCCCAGCACTGCCCTTCACCCTGGCAAAGTAGGAAGTCCAGGCAACAGCAAAAGGCAAGGCAGAAATATGTGCTTCCCAAATCCCAGCCCTGGCAGGTGGATAAGATGTGCTCAGGAGGAAAGAGCCTGCGTAGGGAGTTGGGAGACTGACCAAGCGCCCGAGGCTCCCTCAGGACAAAAGCGAGACTCCACATTCCAGCACTGAAGTCCCCTGCCACCCAGCTGCTGCTCACCCCCCACCCCATCCTCCTGCTGTGGGACTCTGGCCAGTCAGGGTCAGCTCCCATCTCAGCCACCAGCGCCGTCCATGTCTCTCATATCGGTGAGGGTCAGGGAGGCTATCTGCCCATCAAGTCCCTGCACCTTCCACTGGGCACACACCTGCCTCTCTGCCAGCACCCCCCCCCCGGTGTGGCCATGTGATAGACTTTCTCCAGTGGACATGAGTGACATGATGAGGACCGCTTGTGGCCCTGGCCCGGCTGTGCTCACTCACACAGGCCCGTGACCCAGCTCTGGTGTTGCAGATGAGGACAGCAGTCCAGGCCCAGCGCAGGGTCTCTCAACTGCCATCGTTCAGCCCAGGGCGTCCCTTGTTGTGTGGGGCCACCCTGTGCACTGTACAGCCTGCAGCCACCTCCCTGTCCCCTTCCTCCTGGACACCAGTGTCACACCCTGGTGTCATGACAACCAGAAATCTCTGCAGGTGTTGCCAAATGTGCCCTGTGGGCAAACTGATCCCCAGGCGACAACCCTGGCCTACAGCAGGTCAGGAAACAAGAAGTTTATGGCGTGTGCACATGGTGGCGAGCCGCCCGGGCGCTGCGGCTGGGATAGTCGGCTCAAGCTCCTGAGCAAAATAAACGTGCCTGGGATTTTGTCAACCCTTTATCTCTGCAGCCTTGGTCTGATCGGGCTGGGACAACAATGCCGCAGGCTGGATGGCTGATGAGCAACAGACACTTCTCTCCCCCAGCTCCGGAGGCTGGCCAAGTCCAAGGCCAAGGTTGCAGCGTGGATTCTGAGGGCCGGCTCCTCATGCCTTCTTCATCCCCCCATGGTGGAGGCAGCTGCTTTGATAAGGGCCAGACCGCTCACGGGGGATGGGGATGGGGAGGTTCTGCCCTGGACCCCACCACCCTGAGGGTTAGAAGTCCCTTGTAGCAAGGTTTGGGGGAACATAAACACCTAGACCATCACACTTAGCAGCCCAGTGCCTGTCTCTTTTGAATTACTCATTTATTTTTATCAGAGACAGAGGGGTTGGGTCAGGCCAACGCCAGAAGCCCAAAACTCAATCCAAATCTTTCCTGCGAGTGACAGGGACCCAATTAGCTACTAAGCCTTTACCTTGCTTCCCAGGTTCTGTGTTAACAGGAAGCTGGCATCAGGAGCTGGAGCCAGGTGCTCAGCCTGCCCCTATTGTGGCCTCTCTGGCCCCCGCTTCTCCCCAGCTAGCCTGGCTGCTCTCAGAGGAGCCCCGTCTGATTCACAGCATGTCCCTCAGGGAACCAAGGTCCAGTCCCTCCACCCTCCCTCCGGGAACCTGAGGTTGTTTCAACTCTCGTCCGCTCTGCGCCCCACTGCCGCCAGGGGGCGCGCCCCGCACAGGACCCGCGTCGTCCGGGTTCCCGCCGTGAACCCCAGGTCTAGTCGGCCACCCGCCCCCTGCCCCGACCCTCTCCTAGCGTGGGCGATTGGGGAGGAGGCGGCTAGCACACTGGGGCTGGCATGAGCCGCGGAGCCCAGCGCCCCCGCCAGCGCTCTGACACCCAGCCTTCCCGGGGCGAAGCCGGGCACCCGTGTCACTCGCGAGCAGAGACGCAGAAGCCGAACACAAAAACACCCGCAGGCCAGCGTGGCCAGAGGAAGAAGAGGGAAGGCCCGGCACCCGGGGTTTGGGCCCGCGAGGTCTGACGCGCGGAACGCGGGGGCGGTCCACCGCCGTGCGTTCGTGCGCTGTGCAGAGCCGCAGGTGCGGGGCGCGGCGTCCGACCCAGGTGTGAGCGTCTCGGGTACGGGAGAGCACGCGTGATGCCCACAAAGCCGGGAGGCTTCATAGGCGGGTCCCTCGGGTCACCACCGCTGGCTTCCCCGTAGTCCGGGCTGGCGAGCTCAGCGGACAAGACACAGGGTACCTAGGGGGAAGAGCTCACGGCCGCTGCCAGCGCGTCGGGGCCTCCCTCCCCATCCGGAAGTGGAATTCCTAGATTACGTAGTCAGCCCACACGCATCTTTTCCGAAGTCAATGTAACGCCTTAATTGCATCATAAAAGGTAACGACACGAGGAGATCTGGCTGTTACACCCAAGAACAACCCAAGTATTTTGATGTGCAAATTATTGGACGGAATAAAAAGTCCCCAGATTTCCCGCTAGGGGGCAGTCCTCCTCTTCGAGAACTGAGCCTGCAGATAAGCGGTTAAATTAACAAGAAAATGTACCAACTTATCCAGAGACATAACCAATGCGCAAAAATCGGTGTAGTTTCTTTTTAAATTTGTATTTATTTTTGTTTGAAAGGCAGAAAGAGGGAGATAGGAAAAGATATCTCCCGTCTGCTGATTCACTCCCCAAATGCCTGAGAACACCCAGAGCTGGGCTAGGAGCCGGGAGCTCCCACGTGGGTGGCAGGAACCCGAGTACTTAAGCCATCACCACTGCTTCCCAAGGGGAACTCAAACCCAGGCCCGCCAGCTCATGACGGGGGTGGGGGGGTGTCCCGAGCACCATCTTAACTGCTGCCCCAAACGCAAACCCCATTTAATTCCTATACAAGCAGCTGGGGAAAGTCCATTTGAAAAGCACAACTTATGGTAGAAGCACAAAAGGTACTTAGTCTACCGAATCTAGAACATGATACAGAGTAATTTTAAAATTTGAAACATATTTTGGGGCCAGAGGGGTGTAGCAGGTTAAGCCACCACCTGCAACAGCGCCATCCCATACGAGCGCTGCTTCAAGTCCCAGCTGCTCCACTTCTGACCCAGCTCCCTGCTGACGTGCCTGGGAAAGCAGCAGAAGATGGCCCAAGTGCTTGGGCCCCCGCAGCCACGTGGGAGACCCAGATGAAGCTCCTGGCTCCTGGCTTTGGCCTGGCCCAGCCCGGGCTGTTGGGGCCACTTTAGGAGTGAACCAACAGACAGAAGATCTGTGTGTGTGTGTGTGTAATTTTGCCTTCCAAATGAATAAATCTTTAAGAATTAAAAAAATGGAATAGATTTTAAAATATGCAAATTAATGTGGCGAGATAGGTGTTAGAAAGGACTCCTGAGCCCCGACTTCCTTGGATCCTCACCACTACCAGAAAACAGGCGCCGCCACCCTTCTGACAGATGAGGAGACTGAGAGCCGCAGAGGGAGTGGCCCGCCCACAGTCACAGTCTCCTGGGCATCGAGGAATGAGGGCCCAGGCCCCCCACCCACCAGCCCTGGGCGATGACAGCTTCCCCGGCCACCTCCCCAGTGCAAAGGCCACCGCCTCAGGCCGTGACACCAGGCTGCAGGGCGCTGCGTGGCTGTGACATCACTGGGGCACTCATGGGTGTTCCCAGCGTGCAAATTTCAATAAAAACATACTAAAAATAGAAGGCACACCCAGGGATAAACCAGCCACATCTCTGCTCTGGCCTCCCGGCCCCCACCCATCTCAGCCACACAGAGAGGTGGGACGGGCCAGGCAGAGTGGAGGGTGGATCTCAAAGGTGAAGTCCTGCCTCAGTTTCCCCCAGCCTGGGGCCACACCCACCCCCGCCCCAAGCCCCTGAGAAATATCAAACGATGGCATGGAGAGAAAGGAAGTCCAAGGCCCTGCAGGGCCCTCAGTGCTGTTCATCCTGGCTCCCTGCAAGGAGCAAGAGGGCCCAGAGAGGGGCAGAGGCCAGTCCAGCATCACAAAGCAGGCCCAAGGCCAAGCTGGGAGCCCAGCGACCGCCCTGGGGTGGGGTGGCCTGTGGGACCCTGAGTCACACTTGAGTGTGCTTGTGTTCGCAGAGGTCACTGGGACAGAGGTTCTCGTCCTCAAATGAGGAAGAATGCAGAGGGAGACCGCAGTGGGAGGTGAGGTAGCAATGTTTCGTGGGCTAGGGCATCTGGCAGAATGGACTCTCAGAGGAAGCTACTGGCTTCGGACCAGCCCTGCTCTGGCCTTTGCAGCTATTTAGGGAGTGAACCAGGGAATGAAAAATCTTTATCTCTCCCTCTCTCTGTAACTCTGACTCTCAAATAAATAAATAAAATCTCAAAAAAAAAAAAAAAAAAGTAGTGGACTGCTTCCAAGGCTGCGAGGGGCTGCTGCAGTTCTTTCCTGGGTGGGGGTGCTTTGTTCTCCTTAGGCCCCTCTCACACCCTCAGCCTGCCCGGGCTGTGCAAGGTGCCATCAGGGCACATGTCGGGGACCAGCAGGCCCAGACTTGAGTAGCAGTTTCCAAACTGTGACGTGAGATCCATGAATGGGTCATGCAGTAAACTCAGAATCTGAAATCCAAGAAAAAGTCAGGGACCAGTGCTGTGGCGTAGCGGGTAAAGCTCCTGCCTGCAGTGCCAACATCCCATATGGGCATCAGTTCAAGTCCCAGCTGCTCCACTTCCAACCCAGCTCTCTGCTTGGCCTGGGAAAGCAGTAGAAGATGGTCCCTGCACCCATGTGGCAGACCCAGAAGAAGCTCCTGGCTTCAGCCTGGCCCAGCCCTGGCCATCGTGGCCATTTGATGAGTGAACCAGTGGATAGAAGACCTCTCTTTCTCCCTTTTTCCCTCTCTGTCTCTGTCTCCCTTTCTCTCTGTGGCTCTTTCTTTCAAGTAAATAAATTAAATCTTTAAAAAAAATCCCCAAAAAGATATAAATAGAATGGGTGAGTAAAGGCACCCATACCCTACATCAGGGTGCCAGGGTTTGACTTCCAGCTTCACTCCAGTTTCCTGCTAATGCAGACCACAGAAGGCAGCGGCTCCGGCTCAGGCAGCGGCTCCCGTGGGAGATCTGACTGTGGCTGTGGTTCAGCAGCGGCAGCTACAAAGCCCTCAGGGCAAGGCTGCAGATTCAAGACCCTCAGGAAAGACCAACAGCGTTTCTTCACGCCGGGCACAACAGCTCAGAATGTCACTTTATACAGCTCTATTTTATTTATTTGAAAGGTAGAGCCACAGAGAGAGTGAGAGGGGAGGAGGGTAGGTAGGGAGAGGGAGAGGGAGAGGGAGAGGGAGGGGGGGGAGAGAGAGAGAGAGAGAGAGAGAGAGGGAGAGAGTGGCAGGGGCCCAAGTACTTGGACCATCATTTGCCACTTTCCCAGGTGCATTCGCAGGGAGCTGGATCAGAAGTGGAGCAGCCAGGACTAAAATCCAATATGGGATGCCAGCTAGGCAAGCAGCGGCTTAACCCAGCGCACCCTGAGATGTCATTTTTTAAAAGGTGGCCTTCGGGGCCCGATGTTGTCGCACAGTAGGTGCGCCCTGTGCAGGCCTGGCTGTGAGCTGCCGAAGCCTCATGAGCCCATTGGGCCAGCAGCAGGCAGCTGCAGGGGAAGCCACCTCGGTGGAGCCCTGTGCTCCGGGGAAGCTTGTTCACCATCTGGGTGCAGGCCTCTTCCGCCCCGCCCCGCTCCGCCCTGGCCCGGCCCAGCCCAGCCCAGCCGGCCTTGGAAAGACAAACAACTCCGGCAGTGTAGCTTTCCCTGCGGATGGCAGCCTTTCCCCAAGATTGATTCTGATGCCCTGGGGGACCGAGGTGATGTCAGCTCGCCACTGTAGTCCTGGACTGCTACTCCTGCCTCCAGGGCCCAGCAGCAGAGCCAGGGACTGGCCGCCCGTCTCAGGGGCAGGTGGGCACGGGGGAGCCCAGCCTGGCAGAGAAAGGAGTGGAGGGGACAGGGAGGTGGAGAAGTGAAGAGGTGACCAGCGCTGGGTGGGCAGGGCTGGGTGCCGTGTGGGCGGCCAGATGGGGGAGTGGCGGGGAGAGTGGGTGGTGCTGCAGGACCCAGTCCTGAAGGCGGGGTGGGGGTGCGGCTGGGATTCGTACACGATACATTCTGAGGCCTTTCTTCTCAGTTGGCATAGTACTGCCCTGCCTACTATAGTTCCCTCAACTGCTCCTCCACAAACAGGTGTTTCGATTGCTCCTGATCTTTTGCAGCCTATGGTTAGGGCCCCACTGGGGAGCCTGCAGCCTGTATCAGATGCCCAGGTGTTTCGGGCACTGCTTCCTGATTTCGGCTTCCTATTGATGCAGACCCTCCCTGGGAGGCCGCAGGTGATGGCTCGGGCAGTTGGCTGTCGGCCCCCGACGTGGGAGACCTGGCTTCAGACCTCGGGCAAAAAAATAGGATCTTTCTCTCTCTCTCTCTCTCTCTCTCTCTCTCTCTCTCTCTCTCTCTCTCTCTCTCAAATAGAGAAAGATTTTTCCTTAACATTTCAATTTAAAAAGACCTCTTGCATATGTGTTTTCACACTGCTGGAAGCGAAGCGCCTGGCGGGGGATTCCTGGATGTGGACTGGCAGGGAGGGGCTGATGTCCATGCGGCTGTGTTAGGTTCTGTGGCCAGGATGGTGTCCATGTGCCTCCCACGGCCATGCCCGGGAGAGCCATTCCGCCCCAGTGCTGCCTACAGACTGTGCTAGGACGCGCCTCCTTTTCTGCCAGCCTGCTAGGTGAGAAATGGCACCCACTGGGGTTGTACTTCGCTGTGCGCAGATTTCTTGGGCCTTTTCCCCCACACATTTGGTGAATCGTCTGTTCTGAATCTGACCTCATCTTATTACTGGATTTTGGGGCTTCCTCCTCTGTAGGAGTTGCTTATAGATCGGGAATACCCACCTTTTGTGGGATGCATGGGGAGTATTTTTTCCGCTTTTTCAGTTACTCGTTGACTTTGTTTACCATGGTGAATGATTTTTTTATGTCATCAAATTTCTCATTCTTTTCTTTTACTGCTTCTCTAGTTTGAACCACAGCTTCAAAATCTTTCCTGGGGCTGGCGTTGTGGGACAGAGGGTTAAGCTGCGACTGTGGCACCGGCATCCCATAAGAGTGCCAACAGGAGTTCTGGCTACTCCACTTCTGATTCAGCTCCCTGCTAATGTCAGGGACGCCAGGGAACCCTGGAAAGGAAGCAAAACGTGACAGACTCTCCAGGAGCCCTGGGGTGAGGGAGAAGGGAGAAACGCCTATAGTGGCATTTTCAGGTGTTGTCGCTTGTGCAGCAAGGACCTGTGAACTTCTGTGCAAATTACACGTCCGTTCCCTGATTGGCTCAGGTAGAATCCTCATTAGCATGCACCTCCGTGGATCAGAGAGTACTTGCCGCTTTAGAAGCCCAGAAAAGACCAAGGCAGCAGGCTTGAGAGGCAATCTGGAGTAAGCAGCGCCCTGGAGCAGGCAGCCTGGGCTGGGCAGGCCCTCCTGGCTGCCGCAGAACCTTCTCTGCTTCCTTCAACAAACGTCCTTCGCTTTGCTTCCTCCTCCCGTCCTCTGTGTCTCCTTCTCCACGGTCACAAGACAGAGAAGCCGACAGAGAAAAGCAGCAGCAACCTGGAAGACTGCACACCAGGAGCCGTGACCCAGCCGCAACACAGCACCGCAGCACAGGAGCTGCTGTCCCGGAAAGAGGAGCCTGCCGCAGCTCTGGGTCGCTGAGCCGAGGCCTGGCAACGCGGACTCCTCCTCCACCACTCCTGCAACACTGATGCCCGAGAGCTTGGGCCCCTGCCACTGCATGGGAAAGCCGGATGGAGTGCCTGGTTTTGGCACAGACATTTGGGGAGTGAACCCGCAGATGGGAGATCTTGTAACTCTGCCTTTCAAATAAACCAGTCTTCGTAAAAATGAAATCTTTCTCAACATCCAAGGTGAAGAACCCATTCATGTTTTCTTCTGCTCCTTGTAGGGTGTGTAGGGCTGGATGTGTCCTGGCCCCCAACTTCCTGCTTTGAAATTAATCCCACTGTGCTGGGATTTGGAGGCGGGGCCTTGTGAGTGGAGTCCGAGCTCTCCCAAGAGAAGGCTAGAGCGATCCCTGGCTCTGTCCTGTGTGAGGATGGATGAGAAGTCGGCCTCTGCAGCCTGGAAGGGAGCCCTCACCAGAACCCACACCCGACCTGGGACTCCTGGCCGCCAGAACCGGGGGAAGCAGTGAAGGTTGTTCATAAGGCATCCCACTCCTGGCTTCGTGTTCTGGTAGCCGGAGCTAAGATTCGTGCCTTTGTGTTTTATACTTGGATCTCTAATCCATACAGAGTTTGTTCTTTGGGCTGCAACATGTGGGTCCAATTTTATCTTTTCTCACATGGCTACCCAGTTGTTTCAGCACCATTTATTACAAAGTCCTTCTTCAGTGGGTAACAAAGGTGGCGTCCCAATTCTCTGGGGTAGGAATGCACTTGAGCCAGATTCGGAATCTTCTAGTCTGTTCAGTTAGTCTCTTCATGCGCCAGAACCTCCCCATTTTGAATCACATCTTGTATTTTTTGAATGATAAAACAGCTCGCTCTCGCGATTTTTCTTTTCCAGTGTTTTCTTGCCTAGTTATTTTTCCATGTGAACTCTACCAACAGCTTAGATATCTTTGTAAAACAGCTTGCTGGTATTTTTATTGGGACTGCCTAGAATGTAAAGGGTAACATCGAGAACAGACACATACATAGCGCCAACTCATCCTTCCTGGACGCGGGGACTGCTTCCCGTTTGTTTTTCTCTAGTGTCTTTCAAGAGTGTTTTTTAAATTGCCTTGGATAGGTTTTACCTATTTCTCACTTCCTTCCTATTTAATCTTTTTTGTTCTTACTGTAAATGGGATATTCTCTTCCATTATGACCTGCAGGCTTATAAATAAAACCTACTGAATTTTATCCTGCTATGTCGTTGAACTCTTTTACTATTTGAATTAGTTCTGGGGTTTTTCAACTATAATATTATATCATCTGAAAATAGAGACAGTTTTATATCTTCTGTACCCATTCTTTTAAGGTTTATTATTTGAAAGAAAGAGAGAGATCTTCTATCCACTGGTCCACTCCCTAAATGCCTGTTCTAATTGCCAGGACCTGGCCAGGCTGAGCTAGGACTCCATCTGGGCCTCCCTCGTGGGTAGTAGGAACCCCAGTACTTGAGCCATCACCTGTTGTCTAGCCTAGGGGGCACATTAGCAGGAAGCTGAAGTGGAAGCAGAGCCAGGGCTCAATCCCAGGCACTCTGATATAGGATATGGGCACCCCAGGCAGCATCTGACTGCCGTCTCTTGGGCCTCCGATTGAATTCTCTTGTGTGATGGCACTGGCTAAGGCCTCTGGTAGAACGTGGAACAACGGGAACAGCAGTGGGAGGTGGCGGTGGCGAGCTGCCTTGTTCTCAACCTTCGTGGAAACACCCTGGTGCTGCTTGATTAAACAAGACGGGCTGTAGGGCGGCGCTTTATCCCCTCGAGAGTTTCCCTCCGGTCCTTTCTCGCTGAGTGCTCTGATCATAAGTATTCGCATGGTTTGAACTGGATTTGGCTCCCCAGGCGTCTACAACTCCAGGTCGTAACTTAATGGTTAACAGGTGAACGGGGTAAAGGTGAGTCTCCATCTGATTACGGAGCTGAGACGGAAGCCTGGCGGGCGGGCTCTGGGTAGACCTGGCTACCTAGGCAGAGAGCACTTCCTGTCTCAGCTTCCGGTCTCGCCGCGCTCTGCCCTCGCTGGCTGCCTGAACTCGGGGTCTTGGGGTATGAACCTCCAAACTACAAGCTGAAACAAACTTTCTTCCCAGGTGCACCCCCTGCCCCGGGTGTTTTAGTTAAGGGAACAAAATGTTGTCTAATAAGGCTTGTTACAGCTTTCTCAGCGTTTATAGAGAACATCGGGCCGTTCCTCCCTTAGGTTCGTTAACTTGGAATAAGCGGATTAGGGGTGGAATTGCGTCGTCGTGTCTCCCCAGTACTTCAGGTTGTAACTGCCTGTGAAGACAGGGTCATTACAGAGGGAACTAAATGCAGAAGCGGTCATCAGTGTGGGGGAACTCGGAGCAGAGACGCCAGGAGAGTGCCCCGTGAAGTCAGAGGCGGAGACTGGGTGACACCTCTGCCACCCAGCGGGTGGCAAAGAACCAGCGGCCACCCCAAGCTCGGAAGCGAGCACGGAATGGATTCTCGGTCACTGTCTTCACAAGGGACCAGTCCTGCTGATACCTGTGAGACAGGAAGTCTCTGTCTGTGGGCCTTTGTTACGGCAGTGTGGGAACTGGTATTAATATTCTATTACTGGCTGGCGCCGCGGCTCACTAGGCTAATCCTCCGCCTGCGGCGCCGGCACACAGAGTTCTAGTCCCGGTCGGGGCGCCGGATTCTGTCCCGGTTGCCCCTCTTCCAGTCCAGCTCTCTGCTGTGGCCAGGGAGTGCAGTGGAGGATGGCCCAAGAGCTTGGGCCCTGCACCCCATGGGAGGCCAGCATAAGCACCTGGCTCCTGCCTTCAGTTCAGCGCGGTGCGCCAGCCACAGCGCGCCGGCAGCGGCGGGCATTGGAGGGTGAACCAATGGCAAAGGAAGACCTTTCTCTCTGTCTCTCTCTCTCACTGTCTACTCTGCCTGTCAAAAAAAAAAAAAAAAAAAAATCTACTGGGTTTCCTGGTAGTACACCAAGCTTGCACTCCTGGGAGAAACCCCACCAGTTCTTGCTGGTTGTCAGTAGCATGCAGGATAATAACAAATACAAGCAGTGTTTGCAGAGGAGGATGGGACTGAGAGCAACTCCAAGGTCATTTTGTTTCCATGGCACCTGCCTGGTGTACAGCGGGACATTCCTATTGCCCAGCCACTGGGGTGGCTCTCTCAGCAACCATTCCCTGCAGAGAGGGGGTGCGGTAGGACCTGGTGGGCACAGTTGCTGGGCCTCCAGACCTAGGCCTGGGAGCCACCAAGAGGGGTCACTCCCCGAGCCAAGGAGAGCAGCTTTCTGGAAGGTTCTCAAACAATAGCTTGCCAGTTAGCTCTGCTGGGATCTTCCAACAGATAGGATTATTGTGAGTTTCACCTGGGAAATCCTGTTGGCCCCAGGAGCAGGGGCCAATGGGGGTTTTCTGGCTGGGAGCAGGGATTTTGCCTCCGGGCTCTGGGAGGAGGAGGAAGAGGGGTGGGGCAGCGGTGGGAGACAAGGCTTTCCCAAGTACAGGAAGGGCATCCAGTTCAGTTCTGGGGGAGCCGAGCCAAGGCTTGGCATCCCTCCCGACCCCTGTGGGAGCACAGAAAATACAGTCAGCTTGGATCCCAGTCCTGCCCTCCATGAATTGTGTGGCCCGGGGCAAGCGCCCAAGGCTCAGTGCTGTCATCTGTGAAATGGGGTTACCACCAGGCAGCTCCACTGCCAGCCCCATCCTGGCTCCATTAGATGACTCAGCTTATGAAAACCAGGCAGTAAGGTCCTGGGGCCACAGCACCATCAGGGCCCCACCTGTTGGGCAAACCTGTTGGGCAGGACCGGCCCTTCTTGGCTGTCTGAGCCCCTCCTCCCCTCCCCCGCTAGGCTGGGTGCTCCAGACATGTCCCTGTCCCTCCAGGCCTCCTGCATGGAAGAAGCGGAACTGCCACAGACAGGCCCTCCCATTCCCAGCGTTCTAGGAGGCCTGCCTGGTTCTGTTCTGGGGGCAGGTGCCCTTCTCAGCACTACGGCAAGCCAGAGGGATGGAAGAGCCTTCCAGACAGCTGCAGATCAGCAGGACCCTGGGTGGGGGCTGGCGGTGCAGCTCCTGAACTGAGCGGGGAGCAGCTGCCGGGCAGTGGGCAGTGGCTGGGGTAGCGGCCCTGGGGTGCAGACTGCAGTGCTGCTCAGGGGGTGGAGCCACTGCAGCTACACTTGGTGGACGCTTAGGAGGCCTCGCGGAGAGGCAGAGGTCTGGGTGACTGAGAGGTCGGTGAGAGGTGAGATCACGAACCGAGACTGAGAGCCGGGAAGCGCAGGAGTGGGCCGCAGTTTCTCCATGTGCAGAGTGGGCTGACCGGATCCCTGGATGACCGAAGGGGCGTCTGCCGGGCTGCCTGATGCCTGAGGCCCTACTGTGCGCCAGGCTGGGGCATCCCTGGAGCTCCGAACTGTGGGTGGGGAGGACAGCCCCTCACTGCACGGACTGAGCAGCGAGGCTCAGGGCCTTTGCAGGACGTTCCGGGAGTCAGTCCACAGCCGATCAGGAGCCCCGGATGCAGGCCGTCACAGCCCAGGGTCACCCGGGGTGAGTGCTGCGTGCTGTTCGGGCACCGAGCCAGCCTTCCCCAGCTGACAGGGGCCCTCTGCGTCTCACGGGGCCTAGGCTCCCCTCCTGCACCCAGCACCCCGGGGATGGACGCGCAGGCTGGCGGGAGGGCGGCCCCCGTCGCCGCGAGCGTTCTGGGGAAGCCCTCGCTGCTCGCACCCGGCCCCCGCCGCCGCCGGGTGCCTTGCCCGGTCTCCTGTGCTGCGCCAGCCCGCATGCGCACCGCCCGGCCCGTCCGCTCCACCGAGGCCACGCCCCTGGCCCCAAAGGGGCGGAGGCCGCGGGAGGGGGCGGGGTCCAGGCGGCGGAACCCCGGGAGTCTGAGCTCGAGCCGCCGCCCCAGGCCGGCCCCGGCTACATCTCGGGCCGGTGCAGCCTCCGCGCCAGCGCGCGCCTTGCACGGCACCCCGGGTCCAGCTCGCCCGCCGCGGCGCGGCAGGTAGGAGGCGCGGCGCGGAGGAAGGCGTGTGCGGGCGCGCGTGCTGTGCGCGTTTCAGGGGTGTGTGCCGGACGCGCGGCCACGCGGAGCGCGGAGCCGGGAGGGGGCTGCACGCCCCGCGGGTCCGGGGCCGGGGAGGTGAGCGCCGGCCTGGGGCCCGGGGGTGAGGTGGGGGCGGGGTCCTCTAGTCCTCACCCCGCCCCAGAGGCGAGGGTCCTTTCCCTAAGTCCTCCTGGGGGTTCCGGAGTCGTTTTCCGAGTGTAGACGCCTGGGCGTGCTGGACACCTGGGGCTCGCCTGCTTCTCCCCTCCTCCCTGCAAGTCCCCCTTCCAGTTTCCCCCTCTGACTCCCAGCACCCGTTCAATTCCCCAGTCCCGTCTGGTGGTCCTCCCGGCGCCCCGGGCTTGGGGAGGGGGCGGCCGAGGCCCTTGCTGTCCGAGCGGCTTTCCCTGGCTGCCATTCTCCACGGGTTGCCTGGGGGCCTTTCCTCCTGCCTGCCGGGTGCGCGCCCGGGTGTGTGGCCGCGAGGGGGAGAGGATGGATCCCCGCTGTTCCCATCCTTGGTCCTTCTCCACGCCCCAGGGTCGGGGGAGGGGGTGCTGAGGGCACCCGTCTAGGGGCGACGATCATTAACAGGTGCCAGATTCTCTCTTGGCTTCGCCCCTTGCGGTGGGATTCCGGGGCAGAGCCCTGGCAGCCAGGGGAGGGGCTCCGAGGAGTGGAGCGGCTGCCCTCTCTGGACTAGGGAGGTAGAATTTGCATTCACGTCCACCTGGCTCAAGCCAGAATGTCCTTTGTGCACAGACTGCTGGAGGAGCCCTGCCCGGGGCCGCTCGGTGCTCAGAGAGGTGTGGGGCCTGGGATGGGGCGGGGGCCCCCTGTGCTCTGCAAGGGCTGATATGCCCGGGTGAGTCCTGGGGTGCAGTTTGAGTGCCTGGCTACTCAGTGCTGGGTGGAGCGGGGTGGGCTCAACTGCGTGCCAGGCGAGGACTGAGTGCCCCGCACCAAGGGCCACTCAGGCAGGGTCTGTTGCCTGAGGAGTGAGCGCCACTTCTCACCACTTAGGCAGGTGTATGAACAGATAAGCCCCTGGGGGCTGGGGGCACTGGGTCACTCGCCGCCTCATCAGAGCAGGATCTGGGAGAAGTTCACCAAGCAGAAGAGCAAGGGCTGGCCACTGGAAGCCAGGAAACAGCTGGGGCGGAGGCTTGGAGCTGTGAACTTGAATGCTGGTCCAGTGCCTGGGGGTTGCATAGACCAGCTGCGGCTCCGAGGAGGAGCGCGTTGGCTGCTGTAAATGGGGAGTTGCCGTCCAGGCCATTGAGGAGAAGGTTCTGCTAGGGAGAGGCGCCCCTTGGCCTCTCCTCCCCTCCCCAGAACCCTGGCCAAGGCTAGGGCTTAGCAGGGGAGGTGGGGACTGATGGGAGTGCTCGCAGCAAGGGTGGGATGGGTGGCAGGTGCCGGGGACTGTGCAGAGCCCCAGTGCTGGGGAGGGTAGATGGGGGTGCAGCTGGGGATGGAGCAGGTCTTGGGGAAGCTGGAAGGTGAGGATAGGCACCGTTGTGAGAGGCCTGCGGGCTTTGGGTGGAGGGCATCTGGAACCCTGCTCTGAGCGGGGCTGTCTCTGACTTCCTCTGCCCCTACTTGCCCTGTAGGCTGTCAAGACAGCCCTGAGGCTTCCAGGAACCCTGGGACTCAGAGCGACCTCTCTCCAGCACCCCTCCTATCTGTGGGATCTCTTTTTCCTTAAGACTGGCTCAATCCCTCCCCATATGCCTGTGACCCTGAGGCAGTGAACTTCTGTGTTGTCTGTTTCCTGCTGTGTGGGATGGGGCTGAATCTCTGGGATTTGGGGGCTAGTGTGATTAGGTTAGGTCTGATGACCGAGTTTAGGTCTTGTCAGTAGAAGTGTTCCTGCAAGTACACGGTGCTTGGTGGCCGCCGTCATTAGCAGTAATTATTATTAGCAGTAGTGATGAGCCTTGGGCATCACTCGCCAAGGCAGGAGGGGCTCACTTAGGGGAAAGGGCGAATGGAAGGGGGGCTCTCTCCTGTTGACACGGAAGCCCCTGTTGGCTTTGGTGAGCAAGGGAACCGCTGACCCCTGCAGTACCCTGGCACAGGGGTCCTCCAGTCTGCCTGGCTTCCCCAAGGGCTCCTGTCCCTCGGGCAGAGGCAGGGCCTAGGCGGCCCGGAGCACCTCAGCGCAGGTCTTTCTGAGGCTCAGCAGCAGGCCCTGTGCTCCCACAGCCGCCGAGGGCAAGGTCTGTACCCTGTCCTCGTGCTGAACCCACCCCGCGCCCTGGCATCTCCCTCGCCCCTGTGCTGTCTCCTCCCCCAGCTGCCCAAGTGTGTGAGCCCCTCTGCAGCCTCTCCTAGCTGTCCCTGACTTCCCAGAGGCCTCTTCGGCCTCCTCGCTCAGAACGCTGCTTGGCCCGTGGGGCCTCTGAGCTTGGCCTTCGAGGCCCCCAGCACCACAGCCTCTTCTCCGGGCCGCTGGTGCCGCCCAGGGGTTGCCTCCCTGCCGCGCAGGCTGGGCCACTGACTTCCCTTTGGCCTTAGGCCTTGCCTTTCGCCGCTTACTAAAAGCAAAGTGGGCCAGGTCCCTTTGGGCTTCTGCTCCTGGCTGTCTTACGGGGCAGCCCTCGGGCTCAGATGCGGAAGCCACCTCTGCTCGCCTGTAATGGCCGGCGCGGCTCCGTGCCCAGCCAGCACTCCCTGGGCTGCAGCTCAGCGGGCCTGTGTGGCTTGGGTTTGCTGCCACCCTGGGGCCTGTGGTCAGGGCAGCCCCTGCTGCCCAGCCAGGGATGGTGGACAGAAGGCCAGGAGCCCACTGGCCGGATCTGCGTGCTCTGCACCCGGCCACCGTTCCTAATGACAGCGACTGCAACGCTGAGGTGTGGGGTGACTGTCGCACAGCGGAGCAGTTCATGGCTTCCCTGAGCACGAGAGGGGTGGGCCTCGTCACCCACCTTCCGCCGTCCACTCGGCTTCAAGGGCAGTAGTCGCTTCCTGTCACCTCGGAAGCGAATTGCCACACACTGAGCCGTCTGGCTCCTCCCCTCGCGGTGCTGGAGGTCGGGGGTGGGGGGCAGCATGAGTCCGGGGGGCTGCACCCTTCCACAGGCTGCCAGGCACAATCAGAGCCTTGTCTCCTCCAGCTCCTGTGGCTGCGTCACCCCTTCCCTCCTCTGAAGCCCCCACCCCCGCCTCCCTTTTACAAGGACTCCTGCTATTGCCTTGAGGGCCCGTCAGACAACTGGGGCTCCTCGCCAGCCTCCAGGCTGTCGTGTAGGGTGACATTGGCAGCTTGTGGGGTCTTGAATGTGGACGTCTGTGGGGGCCGTTGTTCAGTGTGCCACAGGAGCCCATTGTAGGGCAGTGCAGGCACCAGGCCCGGCCCTGGCCCCTCCCTGGGGTGCCCGCAGCTGCTGGCTTCCCTGTGAGGTCCCTCTCAGTGTCTGTCGCCCCCAGCCTGTGCCCCTGGTAGCTGGAGCTTGGAAGGTTTGAAAGGGGGGGAGCGTGCTGGCCGGTCCCCTGGGCGCCCAGTGACTGGGCCCACCCTGCGTGTGACAGCGTGCTAGGCCTGCAGAGCGGGCCTGCCTACTGCAGACGATCACTCTGTGCTGTGTGAGGGGGCGGGGCTGGGGCTAGGGGCCGCTGGGGCAGGGGGTGTGGGGTAAGGCGCAGGTTGGGCCAGTGGGAAAGATCTCCATTTTATAGATGCGAAATTGGAGGCACAAACAGGCTAACTGCCTGCCCCTCCCCGGGCCTCGGCCCCCCTGTCTGAGGCTGGGCAGGTGAGTGGGTGCCTCTGGGGCTGCCTGCCATTTGGGGGCTCTGATGGACCCCCTGCTGAGTGCAGGGGGAGGCGCTGGCATTCCATGCTGCAGTGGCAGGGCCAGGGTAGGGTGCAGAGCAGTGCCCGGGGCCTGGGTGCTGCCAGCGGGCCACTCGCCCGGGGAGGAGCCCTGCCACCCCAGGAGGCAGAACCCCGGAAACCCCAGACGCCCTGGCCAGCGTGCTGGGTCTCCGTCCGTCTCTGCGCCGGGGCCTGCTGCTCCCCCGGCTGTTTCTGTGGCCTGGCCTCCCCGCCTGTGTCCCGGGCTCTCTTCCCTGTGACCTCGAGAATCGTCACGTCTCACTGCACCCTGGGTTCTTAGCCGCCACACCTGGCCATGGCGCTATTTCTGAGCCAGCCCCTACTTCCTTCTTCACGTCCCCATGCCCTGACCGCCAGCCTTGCCTGAGTGGCTCACTCTCCCTCAGTGTCTTTTCCACCTCAAACCTTGTACCTCAGTCTTGAAATCTTGGACCACACTTTGAGACCCTGCTTCCATGCCACCTCCTCCGTGCAGCCTTCCTTGCTTTGTCTGAATGAATCCCTCACTCTGAGGGCAGATCTCTGCCTAGTGTTTGGTTTCTCTGTATCTCCTCCACCAGGCCGAGCTCTGGGGCAGAGCCCCATCTCACGTGGACAGGCTCGGGCCTCTGTCCAGACCGCGTTTCCTCCTGCCTGAGCCCCTGTCACTGTCTGTGTAGAATGGGTGTGCCTCAGGTTACCCCTCTGGGAGACAGGAACCATCTCACCAGCTTTCAACCCTGAGTCTCGGAAGCAGGCAGGAGGCGCCAGGGGTGCAGACTGGTTCCAGACTGGAGGGGCACGCAGGCGAGAGGGAGCAGGGGCCTGCCGGGGCCACACAGCCCGGTGGCTTTGGTGAGCTGATCGAGTCTCAGTGTCAGCTTGTCTCCCTGTGGGGGAGGGAGCAGCACCTAGGTCCCACCCAGGTTGGAGGGAGAAGGCCCCTTCCTGGGGTGCGCTGCTGTTTGTTGGGGGAGCCCCGAAGTAGGCGACCCGCACTGCCCTGGGTTGTCCAGGACTGAGGCATTTCTTGGGGTGTGTGTCTCATAGTGTCAAAACCAGGGTGCGTGTCACCTGAGGCCAAGCCCAGGCACGGAAGCCACCTGCCTCCAGGAGTGTGGTCAGGTTCTCGGCGTCCTCCTGTCCCTGCCCAAGGCCCTCAGCACCCCCCGGCCAGATCGCACGGTGGAGCCCCCTCTTCTGCGGACTCCTGGGCCCGACCCAACTCTCAAATGAGGAACAGCTGTGGGTCAGGCCGCATGACTCACTCGGGTCCCCCAGAGCCAAGCCTGAGGCTGCCTCTTTCTGCTCACTTTGGGGGACCCCAGAGCTCCCCGACCACCATCCCTGAAGACTGGCAGGAGCCCCTGTGCCCATGCCGTGCCCCCCACCCCTGCGCGCGCGCACAGGGCAGTCACCCAGTTGGATTTACATGTTAGAGAGATGTCTCTCTCTGGCTGGGTGGAGAGCGGACTGGACACAGAAATGATAAGGGAGGGAGTGGGGAGGAAAGACAGGATTTCCCGGCCCCGGTACCAGCCTGCCTGGCGTGGGCTAGAGTGACTCACCGGGCTTGGCCGCCTCTGCTCTGGAGTCGGAGCCCAGGAGTCCCGGCGGCCTGGAGCCCAGCTCTCTCTGCACACACATCGTCTCCCTCCCCTCCTGCCGCCGGAGGTCAGAGTTCACCCACAGTGGCACCAGGAGCCGCATATAAGAATGTGAAAGTGATGGGTCCTGGAGCAGGTGCAGGTGGCTGTGGAGTACAGGATGAGGAAGATTAAAACACAAACAAGACAACACCCCCGAAACAACCCAACCCGGTGGCTCAGAGGCTCCCCTCCCCCATTGGTCTGGCTCCCCCTGGGCTGGCTCCTGCTCAGCGTCTGACCCCTGTGCTCCCGAGGGAGCTGACAGCTGGCAGCCGCACCCCTGAGAGCTGTCCTTTGAGCTGCCAGGGCCCTGCCCCTGCTCCAGCTCTTCCTGGGGGAACCCCCCCCCTCCGCCATGGCCTCCTTTTCTTTCCCTCCTTCACTGATTCCCGATCCTGAAGAGCCACGCCGTTCTCCCTGTGCCTGTCCCCCGTGCCCCTCTTCACAGGGACCGCCTGGAGGGTCTGGCGCCCGCCTTGTCAGCCGGCTCAGGGCCAGCCCATCGTGGCTTCAGTGTGGACCTGCAGGTTGGGGGCGGGGCCCTGGATGAGGAAGACACAGCTGTTCAGCCCCTCCCCTCCCTATGGCAAAGGGCTACATGGCGGTGGGGGTCGGGGGTGGGGAGCGAGGGGGCTTTGATCGCTGGGGTGTGAGTGTGGGCATCATGGGCCCCTGGGCTGGCGCTGGGTGATGCCCGTTCTGCCAGCCTGGGCCGTGCTGGACCCTGCAGTGGGGGGTGGGGAAATGCGTTTTCCCTTCTGCCTCCCCCCAGTGCAGCGCTGAGCCTCCCTCCCATGCCGCAGCAGAGCCCACCTGTCTCCTGCCCGGCGTGGAGCTCAACTTCAAGTTCTGTGGCCTTCCTTCCGCCGCCTTGCCCCTGCCTTGCCCTCTTCTAGTCCCTTCTCCCTGGTGCGGCAGCTGGAGGGGTCTTCCTGAGACAGCCACAATGCAGCTCCCTCGCCCACCCTGTTTAGTGCCTTCCTCAGCTCTTGCAGCCCAGGGTACAGCCCCGTCCCCACGTCATGTGTCCCAGGGTCTCTGCATCCTGGACAGTTGCCCCCGTGGTCTCTCCCCCTACCCCTGCTCTGCTCTGGGTCAGCTGCGTGCCCCTCCCCGAGTGTGGCTCCTGGGGAGGGGCCCTCGTGCTTGGCAGCCCCTTCCCAGGTGCAGAGAAACCTCGAGGGGATGCTTGGTTGGAGCATGGGGCGCCCCATGTGGGACGTCTCTGGACTTAAGTGCTTAGGGTGTCCTGAGAGGTGGGGAGCTGAGGGCCTGGAGCCCTTTCCCGCCCCACACCCCACCATCCCAACAGGGCTGGGGCTGGGTCCTGAGCCTCAGGAGCCCCCTACTTAGGGCTCTGTGCTGGCTTTTGGTGGTGAAGTTCTTACTGGGACAAAGCTGGTCCTCAGAAAAGAACGTCAGACCTACGTGTGCGGTTCAGGGGATTTCCAGGGTGGCCACGCCCGGATCAAGAAACACTTTCCAGGGCGGCCAGGCCTCTGCCTGCAACACCGCACTCCACATCTGAGCGCTGGGTTGAGTCCCGGCTGCTCTGCTTCCTAGCCAGCTTCCCACTGACGCGTCTGGGAAAGCAGCAGAAGGTGGCTCAAGTGCTTTGGTCCCTGCCACCCACAAGGGAGACCCAGATGAAGCTCCAGGCTCCTGGCCGTTGCAGACATTTGGGGAGTGAACCAGCCCCCTCGTGCCCCCTCCCCAAAGTAGCTCCCACCCTGCCCTCTGTTCACCATGGATGACTTATCCCTTCTTCTCTTCGAAAACTATTTTTAATTGACAAATAGAGATGGTATGTGTTTGTCTAGCAGGGTGTTTTGAAATGTGTGCATATCGTGGAATGGCTACGTGGAGCTAATTCCCGTGCGTTCCCTCGCATGCTCACCACTTCCTGTGGCGAGAACACACAGAGTCAGCGTGTGCGGTCCTCGAGAGCACGCTCCGTCGTTCTGCGCCGCAGTCACGACGTACAGCAGGCCCCTGTCCGGGCCAGCGTCTCCCCAGCGGCCCCCTTCTGCTCCTCAAGTTGGGCCCTCTTGGGTGCCACCTGTGTAATCACGCGGCGTTTGTCTTTCTGTGCCTGGCTTATCGCACTTAGCATAGTGTCGCGTGGGCTCGCCCGTGTCGTCCCAGGGGACAGGAGTTCGTTTCTCGGAGGCCGGGTGGTGCTCTGTGGTGCGTGCACCACGCCCCCTTGATCCGTGCACCTGTGGGCTCTTGGGGTGACTGTGCATCTTGGCTGTTGGGACCCGTGCTGCAGCGAACGCCGTGTTTGTTCAACATGCTGAGTTCATCTCTTTGACGTCTCCCCGGCAGTGGGACTGCGGCTCTGTTCGTCCTTTTCTTATGCATCCTCCATGCTGTTTCCCGCAAGGGCTGCACTAATTTACATTCCCACCAGCGGTGAGCACGGGTTCCCGTCTCTCCACATGCCTGCCAACACTTAGCCTTTGTCTTTTCAATAACAGCCTTTCTAATGGGTGCAAGGTCATGTGTCGCTGTGGTTTTCTTTAGTGTTTCCCTGGTGGTTACTGGTGCCAAGTGTTTTTCATGTCCCTCTTGGCCATTTGCATGTCTTTTGAGAAATGTCTCTCAGTCTCTCTCCCCCCCACCTTTTTTTTTTTTTTTTTTTTTTTGACAGGCAGAGTGGACAGTGAGAGAGAGAGACAGAGAGAAAGGTCTTCCTTTGCCGTTGGTTCACCCTCCAATGGCCGCCGCGGCTGGCACGCTGCGGCCGGCGCACCGCGCTGATCCGATGGCAGGAGCCAGGAGCCAGGTGCTTTTCCTGGTCTCCCATGGGGTGCAGGGCCCAAGCACCTGGGCCATCCTCCACTGCACTCCCTGGCCACAGCAGAGAGCTGGCCTGGAAGAGGGGCAACCGGGACAGAATCCGGCGCCCCGACCGGGACTAGAACCCGGTGTGCTGGCGCCGCTAGGCGGAGGATTAGCCTAGTGAGCCGCGGCGCCGGCCCCCCCCACCTTTTTTAAAAGAAAGATTTATTTATTTTATTTGAAAGGTAGAGTTACAGAGAGAGAGAGAGAAATAGAAAGCGAAAGATCTTCCATCTGCTGGTTCACTCCCCAGATGGCCACAATGGCTGGGGCTGTGCCAGGCCGAGGGCAGGAGCCAGGAGCTTCTTCCGGGTCTCCCACATGGGTGCAGGGCCCAAGCACTTGGGCCATCTTCCACTGCTTTCCCAGGCCACAGCAGAGAGCTGGATTGGAAGTGGAGCAGCTGGGACTTGAACTGGTATCCACATGGGATGCTGGTGTTACAGGCATTGACTTAACCCGCCATGCCACAAAGCCAGCCCCCCTTTGCCCGTTTTTTATTTGGGCTGTTTCGTTGCTGTGAGTTGTTGGAGTTGCTTGTATATTTTGAACATTGACCCTTATCAGATGTTTGGTTTGCAGATATTTTCTTCTAGTCTGTGGTTTGTCTCTTCATTCCATTAGTTGTTGCTTTGGCTGTGCAGAAGCTTCTTAGCTTGACGTAATCTTGTTTGTCTGTTTTTTGCCTCTGTTGGGCTTAGCATGAACAGTCCTTGCCCGGAGCAACGTCATGGAGCTTCCTCCCATGTCTCCTTCTGATAGTTTCATAGATTTGGGTCTCTCTCTTTTGTTTTTTTGACTCTGACTTTTTTTAAACCATTATTTGAAGGATGGAGTCACACACACACACACACACACACACACATACACTGCAATAGACAGGGCTGGGCCAGGCCAAAGCCAGGAGCCAGTGACTCCACCCTGTTTTCCCATGTGGGTAGCAGGGGCCCAAGTACTTGGACTATCACCTTTGCCTCCCAGGTATGGTAGCAGGAAGCTGGATTGGAAGCCGAGACAGGACTCAATGCCAGGCGCTGCAAATGGGATGCAGGCATCTCGAGTGGCCGCTTAACCTGCTGCCCCCAGCACCCACCCCCAAATTTTGGGTCTTACCTTTCTGTTTTCTGTCCATTTTTGTATATCATCTGTGATAAGGGCCTGAGTTCACTCTTCTGCCTGTGGGTATCGAGTTTTCCCAACACTACTGATGACACTGTCCTTTCTCCATGGGTGCCTGTGGTTTTCTTGTCGATGTCTTTAGCTTTGGTATCAGCTATTTGGCTATGCTTTTCAGTTTTAGATAAATGGGACCCTATTGTTGCTTCTTGCTTGTGATTCTCGTGAGCTTCATCCATAGGGGCACATGAAGCAGTGATGGGTTCATTTTCATTATTGTTTGGCATCCCATCATATGCACACACAACAACACATCTGTGCTTTCTTACGTTGATGGACGTTGGGGTTGCATGCAGTTTTCGCCTGTAACAAATACTCCTGCAGTACACATTCTTGTCCATGATTTTGGTGAATATGTGCATCCATTTCTGTTCAACACAGCCTGAGGAGAGAACTCACTGGACAGAGAGTATACATGTGCTCACCTTTCATAGTTATAGTCAAAGAATTTTGTGAAGTGGTCGTACCAGTTTATGTTCTCACCACCCATGTCGAGGAGCCCTCCTCGGGATTGTTTGGGGTGCCTTTGTGGTGTTTTTTTGCCTTAGCCATTCTGGTGGGGAACAGTGGCATCTAGCTATGGTTTGAATTTGATGGCTAGTGAAGTCGAGCGCTCCGTCTTCCATTTGTTGGCCATTTGGAGGTGCTGTGTTCCTTGTTTCCTTCTAAAAGCATTCTTGTTTTCCCTCTCGGTTGGATTTGCGCGATCTGGACTCGGTCTTTGTGTGCAGTGTGAGGTAGGGATCAAGACGAGCGCGTCCCAGGGCAGAGCCCGAGAGCCCAGCACTGTTGCTCGGTCCCCTCCTCAGTGCTTGCTCATGACTTCAGTATTATTTCTGGACTTTCTGCTTTTAATTTTCAAAATGTATTTTCATTTTTTATTTGGAGATGGAACAACAGGGGGACCAACAGAGACCTCCTGTCTGCTGATTCATTCCCCAGATGCCCACAGCAGCCAGGGCTGGGCCAGGTTGACACCAGGAGCCTGGAAATCAATTTAGGCCCAAGTACTCGAGCCATTCCCTGCTGCTTCCAGGGTGAGCATTAGCAGGAAGTTGGGTAGGAAGCAGAGGGTCTGGAACTTGAACCTGGCACTGTGATATGGACGCAGGGCGAGGGCATCCCATGCCAAGTGGGGCGTAATTGCTGCGCTGCACGTCTGCCCCTGGGCTCTCTGTTCTGTTCCATGGTGCACTTTGGCTGCCATTGCACCAACACTGCACACTCCCTGCGACTGGGCCTCTGTGATGTGTGGGGAGCAACCCGGACTAGACTAAGTTACTGGAATTAAGACTTATTCTATGCATCTGCTCTCCCACAATATGGCGCTGAGAAGGGAGTAACAGCTTCTACACAGCTGCCTCCAGTTCAACCAATAAACTGTAGGACCTGCTCCTGATTGGAGGAGAGCAGCATACTCGGCGTGTGGGTAGCAGAGTTGGGATTGGTGGAAGAGGACTATAAAGGAGGAGAGAGACAACATGCACGAGGAACATCTAAGAGGAACATCTATCTGAAGGAACACCTGAGCAGCCCCCGAGAGAGCCGGCCGGCGGTGTGCCGCTCCCCCGCGGAAGTGGGGAAAGTGGCAGGGGGAACCGCCCTTCCACAGAGGTGGAAGGGACGGTAGCCAACCCGGGAAGAACCAGCAGCAAACCCAGGGAGGGCCGAGCAGACAAAAGAACAGCGCAGGGTCTTGTGTCGTTCCTCCACGAAGATGGGGAGCGACAGTGATGGGCCTTGCTCGTTGGTACACGTGGCCTCCAGCTGGTTCTCTGAGGATGACCCTGGCTGCTCTGGGCCCTTTGTGTGCTGGCTTTGAGGCCCTCTTGCTGCCCATGTCCCATGGTCGTTGTGATACCCCTGAGGCTGGTGCTGGCTCCATTTTGCCAGCACTTAGAGGGTTCAAGGAGGCCAGGGACAGTCCCTGCCCAGGACCCCGGTCTTGGCTCCTGCCTGCTGTGGGACCAGGGTCCCGCCCACTCCACTGATGGAGTTTAGTTGTTTAGACTCCTAGTACTTCTCGAGACAAATGGTTGTCTATCTGCCATAAATGGAACGCCACTCTGACTTTCTGTAAATGTAAAGTAACGGGAGGGATTGAAAAACATCAAATAAAAGTAAAAAAAATAATAACACACAAGAAAGCTGTTGCTTGGTGGCACGCCCAGCCCAAGCCTGCTTCTTCCTCATTGGGTTGGAGGCAAGCAAGGGCCGTGGGGAGTTGAAGGCACGCTGGACCCGACCGCGTGCCCCCTGGGAAAGAGTAGGCAGGCAGTGACGTCCTTACTGAGTTCATGCCGCGGTGTTAGCCGAGACCCTGCTTCGCGCAGCTTCATTGGAACTCAGGGTCTGAGGCTTGGGATCCAGCTAACCAGCCATGGACTTTGGATCAGTGCCTTGATGTTCCCATCTGTAAAGTGGGACTGGACCAATGCCTTGAAATTCTCCCTCCTGTTTCTTTCCTGGCTTTTGTGGCTGTAACCCCCAGGGAAGCTCACAGGGGTCAGCTGCCTCCTCTGTAGCCTACACAGTGCGCGGTGTGGCCTGCCGGAACGGGAGTGCTTACTCCGCCCGGTACTCCGCCCCGTGCTTGGCCAGGCTGGCCCGCCCCCTGCAGCAGCCTCGGCCCCAGCCCCCCCTCTAAGGCTGGCATGGACTGCACTCCCTTAGGGCAGGCCCAGGGGCAGAGGTCGCTTTCTTTCCATCTCAGAGGAGCCTTGCTGATGAACAGTGGCTCAGAGGGGTTCCTGAGTTGCCCAAGGATGCACAGCGGCTAAGTGGCACAGCTGGGACTCAGACTCAGGCCGGCCTGACTCATCTCCAAGAAGCCCCTGGGGGCACTTTCCCAGCCCCTTCACTCTGACCCTACTCTGCCTCCACTCTCAGACTGCAGGGCCTCCGCTGTCAGACCACGTGCCCCAGCCGTGCCCGTCGGGGCCTGTGGGCCTTTGCTCGAGCCGTCCCCTTGTGTGGAAAGGTCTTCTCATCTACAGAGCAGGCGGCGGCTTTCTGTCACCAGGCCCCTCCTGGTGGAACCTCCGCAGTGAGCACTGCCCGCTCTGCCCCGTGGGTGTTGGCCACACGAGGCCGCGGTGGTCCTGGGGCCGGGAACCCTGGCTGCGGGAACCTCTGTGCCTGGCGGACTCTGGAAGTGTCGCAGAGAGCCCCAGACGCTGCTGGCCTGGGGGCACAGTCCTGGGGCCCAGCGCCTCCAGCAGCCACCATGCCTCCTGCGGGGTGGTGTTTCATTGGATCCTCACGGGCCCGGCCCGGTAGCTCCTCCTTCCAGCCAAGGACAGAGTGGGCAAGAGAAGTGAGGGGGCCGTCCAGGCTCTCACTGCTTGGGTGAGCCCTGGGGAGCCAAAGCCAAGGTCCTGTTGTGGGCTGAGCAGGGCTGCAGCTGCCCCTCAGCCTGCCCGGTGGGGTGTGGGCACGGGCTGGCACTCAGGAATCAGGAAGAGGGAGGGAGTGCGAGGCCTGCTGGGAAGGGCCGGCCCTGCCTGCCGCAGTCTGGGTGCTGTGATCTGGAAAGCTGATCCCGCCCGGGAGGCCCTGCCATTCTTGGGGCTTGTTTGGCCATCTGTGAAGGACTTCCTCCTGCACGCATCCTTGTTGGTTCACTCAGCTCGGTCGCTGGGTCCCCCGCCTCCAGCACGGAGCCCGGGGTGCAGGGAGGAGGTGCACACAGAAGCTGCCCTGGAGGGCGCGCAGTGGGCCGGGGAGGTGGACAGGAGAGTGTGGATGGGGCACCGTGTACCCGTGTCCTGGAGTTCCTGGGACAGCCGAGGCAGAAGGTGCTTTGTAGGAGGAAGAGCATGTGCAGAGGCCCTGGGTAGAGAGTTTTAGTGACACCGCGAGGAGCTCATAGCCGCTGGGCTGCGGGACACGGGTGGAGGATGCGGGGTGAAGCTAGCTGGGCAGCGGGGGAGCTCAGTGTCGTCAGCCTTGCCTGGCCCAAACACGGGGTGAAAAAGCCAAGAAGACAGAGCGGGCCACACCCAAGGTCAGGCCCGCAGAGGGGAGGCTCGGCAGTGGGCAGCAGGGCTTCCTGCCCCCTGTCCTGTCTGGGAGGGAGCAGAGCTCAGAGACAGGGGTGGGGTCTGTGAGCCCGGGCTCCCCGCCTCGTGGCCCAGTGGGTGCAGTGAGAGGTGATCCTTGGTGTGCAGCAGGGCCATGTGTGCAAGGCTCAGGGACTGCAGGACCTGGTGTCAGAAGTTCAGGGTTGGGCAGGCACTGTGGCATAGTGGGTAAAGCCACTGCAGTGCCAACATCCCATACGGGCACCAGTTCAAGTCCTGGCTGTTCTGCTTCTGATCCAGCTCTCTACTATGGCCTGGGAAAGCAGTGGAAGATGGCCCAAGTCCTTGGCCCCTGCACCCACACAGGAGATCCGGAAGAAACTCCTGGCTCCTGGCTTTGGATTGGCCCAGCTCTGGCTGTTGCAGCCATTTGGGGAGTGATCCAGTGGCCGGAAGACCTCTCTCTGCCTCTGCCTCTCTGTTAACTCTCTGCCTTCCAAATAAATAAAGAAATCTTAAAAAAAAAAAAAGAAGAGGAAGAAGTTCAGGGTTGGCTGGCAGCAGGGGTGAGGCTAGAGGGATGGAGGGTGAGGCAGGAGGGCTGGCTGAGTCCTCCCTGGGGTCTGGCATAGCTGAGCTTTCCCTTCTCAGTCCCCACCTCCCTCAGTCCTCCCCCAGATCCAACCCCCCGGGCAGCGTTGACCCAGGCATCGTCTAGGGAGCAGCCAGACCCTCATTTTCCACCTGCCTGGCTGTGTGCCCTCAGCCAGCTCGCTCCCCCTCTCTGGGCCCTCGGGGCTCTGAAATACTGGGAATCGCAAACCCTCATTTCTGGGCTCCTGCTTTCAGCTTCTCTGATCTAGTTCTTGCAGCTTAAATTGCTTCCCGAGCTGACCCTGCCAAGACCCGTGCTGCTAATGACTCCTCGGTAACCGGGTGCCAGGAACCGGCTCTCCAGCCTCCCCCCACCTCCACTTCCCTCAGGCCTCTGAGGCTGGGGGCGGGGTGCAGGGCCATGGCCTCCTTGGGCAGAGGGGCAGTCAGAGTGGTTAAGTGGCTGAGGTCACACAGCGTCAGGGCGGCCAGGGAGCAGGCCTTTGAGGATGTGGGGACGGAAATGAAGTGTGCAGCAGGGACCAAGCTGTGAGCCTGCCCCAGCCCTGCCGTCTTTCCAGGGGCAGAGAGGGGGCTCAGGCCGAGTGATCGTTCAGGGTCACCCAGAAGGTGAGCAGAGCGGGGAGTGGCAGGGACCGGGTGTGGACGGGGCGTCGGTTCCCCTGCTTGGCCAGCCATGTGCACATCCACTGGTGCCATGATGTGCCAGGCCCCAGTACTGCTCCTGCTCCGCTCCCTTACCAGAGGCCTTCCCTGTCTGCGTTACCAGGTTTGTGTGGCTTTGCCTTTGGTCAGTGTGTGAGCACGCGTGGATCCCCAGGGAGCAAAGGGAGGCCCAGGGGCTGTGAGCCAGCTCCTTTCGGAATCAGAGGCATTGGTTGCAGAGGTGCAGCAAGGGCGATGGAGAGGGAGGATGACGGGGCCATGCCGTGAGCTGGTGGCGTGGCCACATGCTGCTCTCTCCCGTGGCTGTGGTGCCAGCCAGAGAACGGCAGGGGCCGGCCCCTTGTCTGATTCAGATGGGGGCCAGCTGGTGGGTGGGGGTGGGGGTGGGGGAGGATAAACGAGGGAGGGGGGCAGGTGAGGGCCTCAGAAACAAGCAGGCTGCAGAGCCAGGCCAGTGCGTGCCGTCCCCACTCTGCCACGCACAGCGGTGAGCCTGCGGGCAGCCCGGGCCCCTCTCCCAGCAGCCCTTCCTTGCCTGTGTGATGGCGGGGAGGGAGCACGGGGCCTGACGTCCCTCACCTCGCCTCCTGCAGGTGCTCCCGGCGCCCGGCCCGGGCCAGCGGCCACCATGTTCTCGTGTGTAAAGGCCTACGAGGAGCAGAACTACGCGGCCCTGAAGCGGAGCTGCCTGCGCAGGAAGGTGCTCTTCGAGGACCCCCACTTCCCCGCCACCGACGACTCGCTCTACTATAAGGCCACCCCGGGGCCAGCCGTCAGGTGGAAGCGGCCCAAGGTGAGTGCCAGGGCTGGGGTGCAGGGACACCTGCTGGGCACTGAGCGCCCAGGAAGCAGAGCAGCCGTGGCTGAGCCCCTGGCTGTGGGCTTTGGTTTGCCGGGAGGATCCCCCCGGCCAGCACTACCCAGCCAGGCCCACTTCCTCCCAGGGGAGATGGGGCAGTGACCTCTCTGCCCGCCCCTCTCCCTCCAAGTCACTTGTGGGATCATGATGAGGTGACTTGGGTGTGCCTTTCTTTTTCAGTAAGAAATAGAGTGAAGTTCAAGTGCAAGGGAGTTACTTTCCTTATTATTACTGTGATGATTTGGAAATAGTCATTTGCTGTGTGAAGAGTGTTTATGATGGTGATTAGTCAATAATGTGTGTAATAAAAAATAATGGTGCATCCCCTCGTAAGGCTGTGGTGAGGATTAAAAGGGGGAGCGCGTGGAGGGCTTGGCATGGAGCCGGGCACCCGGTCCAAGGGCCATTAGCGTGCGCGTCGGTGAGGCTGGGGCCCCGAGGCTGGAGTGTGCCAGGCTGAATCGTGTTGCCCTGCAGTGTGATTTTATCCTCTCTCCTCCCCCGCTGAGAGGCAGAGAGACAGAGACAGAGGGGTCTTCCTTCTGCTGATTCACTCCGCAAATGCCCACAGATGCTGGAGCAGAGCCAGGCCGAAGCCAGGAGCCGGGAGCTTCTTCCAGGTCTCCCACATAGGTGCGGGGGCCCAAGCACTTGGGCCATCTCCTGCTGCTTCCCCAGGCCATTAGCAGGGAGCTGGATTGGAAGCAGAGCAGCTGAAACTCGAACTGGCGCCCATATGGGATGCTGGTGGCACAGACGATAGCTTAACTTATTGTAACACAGCACTGGCCCTCAGGAACCCAATCACCATGAGCCGGCACTGCTGCCTCCCAGGGTCTGCAGGAAGCTGGAGCCAGGTGTTGAACCCAGGCTGTCGCATATGGATCAAGGGTGTCTTAACCACGAGGCCAAATCCCCACCCTGATTTTGTCCTCTTGAACCCCAGTTCCTGGGTGTGAGAGTGGGCTGGGGAGGGGCCTGCCACTGGGCCTGTGGGCCCTGCCCAGGCTGGGGGCCTGGCTGGCAGGGAGGCTGCTGCAGGTGGCCTGCTCAGCCCCCTCCTCAGGTCCCCAGCGGTGCCTGTCCCAGCTGTCGCACAGAAGGGACTCTGCCGCCGAGGCCATGCTGGACCAGGACACCCAGGGCTGAGGGGAGGCTGTGGGTCCCACCGCCTGGTCCTCAGGAAGGCGCCCAGTGCATGGCGCCCTCGGGCAGTAGCAGTGCGGTGGGGACACGGGGCACTAGGCCCTTGCTCTAAGAGCAGCGGGAGCCATAGAAGGCCAGGCTCTCAGCCGTGTGTGGCTTGGCTGGGTTCACAGGTCCAAAGCTCCCCCTGGCCAGCAGAGGGGACTCAGGCCGCTGGGGAACCACAGTGAGTAATGGGCGGAGCGTACTGATGGGAAGTCCCTTCCAGCTCGGCTGTCCTTTGGGTTTTCTTGGACTGAGGGGTGGAGAAATGGCCACCTGGGATTGGGGGAGGGGGCCCATGCCTGGGAGCTGCCCCTGGGTGGCCGGCAGAGGTTGATGAGGACCCCAGTACCTAGCTCCTGGGCCTGCCCCCCTACCCCCAGCTCAGGGGCCCCTGTGCCTGTGACCTCAGCCCCTGAGCCGTGCTAGCATCTCTGACCCCAGCACTGCGTCTCGAGCACTCCCGAGAGCCTCCAGGCCTGGCCACACGAGTCCTGCCTCTCTGGCCCCTACTCCCATGCCTTCCTCTTCCTCCTGTGTGAGGTGGGTGGGGGAGGAGGCTGGCCTCAAAGGGCCTCCGTGAGGCTGTGGGTGCGGTGGGGAGCCGAGAGCGCGGGGAGGAGCTATAGCCACTGGAGCTCTTTGCTGTCCTCGCTCTGACCCCTCGCGGCCCTCTCCTGGCCGCCCCTGCCTTCCAGCGGTCTCCTGGACATTTTAGGTCTTGGTTTGGGAAGGCGGCTGGTGAGGCCCAGCTGTGGCGGATGCCAGGAGGAAATGCAGGCTGGCTGTGTGTCCTGGTGGAGTCGCCTGCCGTCTGAGCCGCTTCCCTTGCGGGTGCGAGAGTCCCGCCACACCTGCTCTCTTCTCTGCCTTCCCTGCTGGCCCCTTGGTGGGCAGGGCCACAGCACAGGAGCAGGGCTGCCCTGCCTGGGACGTGGAGGCAGGTGCCAGTGTGCGGGGTGGGTGGCAGTTGAGGGGGCCCAGGACGCCAGTAGGGGGACCAGCTTCTGGTGGGGAGCAGTGCGAGGCCAGGTGCGGGCTGGCCCTCGGTGGCCGAGGAGGGGAGAGCAAGTGGAGCAGGGCATGCGTGGTGTGCTCCACGCTGTGGCTGCCGCGCAGCTGAGAACTCAGTGGGCAGTGCTGGCGGGAGCTGGCAGGGCCCTGCCCAGGCGGCGCCCTCTCCTCTCACACTTGGGCGGTGCCAACAGGAAGTCAAGTCTGTCATGGCAAGGGTGGAGCAGGATCACCCGTGAGTGACCATTAACTCCCAGCTGCTTGCCCCTTGGCCAGCGAGAGGGGACTTTGGCCAGAGGCAGCTGGGTTTCCCAGGATCCCTGCCTCCGGCACCTGCCTGCGAAGTGCAGGGAACCAGTGAGTCCCCTCCCACCCCTGCCAGCTCCTCTGCTGGTGTGGCCCCTGTGTTCTTGAGGGTCTCTTGGGCCAGCCCCCTGCCTTCCTTACTCCCCGAGAGGAAAGAGGAGCCTGGCTTTTATGTAGTTGTTTATTTATGGAAGCCAGGAGCTCCTTCTGGGTTCCCTGTATGGGTACAGGGATACAAACACTTAGGCCATCCTCTGCTGCCTTCCCAGGTGCATTAGCAGGGAGCTGGATGGAAAGTGGAGCAGCCAGGATGTGAACCAGTGCCCACGTGGGATGCGGCATCGCAGGCAGAGGCTTTACTCGCTGCGCTGTGCCGGCCCCCGGGAGCCTGGTTTTTAAGCCAGGTGGACTCGGCTCTGGTCTTGGCCCTGCCTTACTGGAGGCCTGACCTTGAAGGAGACCTTGTCCCTGCCTGGGTCTCAGCTTGCTCGTCTGTGTGGGGAGAGTCATCCTTGCCCGTGGCGGTCTCTGGAGGTTGAGACCACTGGAGGTGGCAGTGCGTCCGGCTTGGGGGAGGCAGGTGACAAGCTGCAGTCCCCTCCTGCCCAGTGCCTGTCCTGTCTGGAATGTCCCTTCTCTTTCTGGCCCTGCAGGTACCACTGGGACACCTGCCCAGCCCACGCCCCGTTGCCCTGCAGGCCCATTGTTTTGTTGGTCCCAGGATGGCATACATCTCCCAGCCTCCCTCACAGGCCTGGCAAGGAAGTAAGAGAAGCAAAGGCACAGTCAGGGAGGCCTGGGAGCCCCAGGGCATCCCAAGGGTGTGGACAGGAGCCACCTGCCTCCTCCCTCTGGCCCAGGGGTCACCTGTCATCCTGGGGGGGCAAGGTGTACCCCCATGTCTGGACATGAGCCCAGGGGTCCTTGTGGGAACACTGTTGGGGGTCCTGGGGTAGGATCCGCCCTGGAGCCTCGCAGAGTTCCCCCGAGGCAGCCTGGTGGCCGCCAGCACTGCCCCCCGGGCTCGAGCTTGCTAAGCCATCTCCTGGCAAAGGCCCTGCTGCTTGCCTGGGTGTTCTATGCTATGAGCCTGGCAGCAGAGGGCGCACCAGCCGTCTGGGTCTCTGTCCCACCCGGGACAGCATGTGGTGGCGTCAGGGAGCCCTCTGACAGGTGGCCCAGAAGGGAGGAGAGGGGCCAGTGGGGCTGTGGGGGAGGGCGGCTGCAGGGCGAGCGTGAGACTGCCCCCCTGCTTTCCTGTCCCATGCAGAGGTCCCACTGTCTTCTCCAGCCTCAGTTTGCTCAGTTGTCTGATTGCCTCCCTCTGTGTTCTGAGATTCTAGGAGGGCGGTGGCGGTGGGCAGGTGGGGGAAGGTGGATTGTCAGGAGGGAGTGGGGGAGGGCGGATGAGCTCTGCAGGTGCAGTGCAGGTGCTCCCTGCTTGCGCATTCCTGTTTGTGCACCAGGCTGGCACCAAGTTCCCTTTGTGCACAGAAGGAGTGGGTCAGGCTGTGGCCTGCAGTCCGGTGGAGCCGGTCTAACAGGCTGGGAGGCCTGGGCAGAGGACAGGAGGTGACTGCAGGTGCAGAAGGCTGTGCCCTAGAGGTATGCTGACCAGAGCGCTCGCCTCCTAGCCCTTGGTGTGGCTTGGCCCCGGGATCCCAGCGGGCCCTCGACCAGCACAGTCCTGCGTGCCAGTTTGTCTTCTGTTCCCCCTGGGGATCCTGCCAAGCCCTGCTTAGCTGGAGGAGGGCGGAGTTGGCCCATGCTGTGCCCTGGAGCCCGCAGGCTGGCAGGGGGTGATGGATGGGGACACAGGTGCCCAGGAGGATCGAGAGAGGTAGCATCGGACTCCGGCGTGGCCTCTGCAGTGCCCATGCCCTCCTTAGCACCCCTGCCCGCTGGCCTGCTCCGTGCAGCCTCCTGGCCTCCTGCTGTCACCGCTCTGCTCATGTGGGAGGTCAGGATCCGGCCCTGTCTGGTCAGGTGCCCTGGTGTTAGCAGTGAGCTCCTGGGCTTCTCCCGACCCTCCGTCTTGCACAGCCTCGGCTGGGCTGGGGGCAGGTGCAGCGGACAGGCGGAAAAGGAGGAGGGGCAGCAACTTGGTCACCCACCTGGCGGCTCCAGAGTGAGGCTCCTGAGCTTGTACCTCAGCCCACCTCTTCCTGTGTTGCTCTGGACGAGCGCCCTAAGCTCTCTGTGCCTCAGCTTTTACACCTGTGAGCAGAGGATGCTGGTGGTGTCCCCCTCCCCAGCATGGTTTCGTACAGCCAGGCCCGCCACGGGTGTCCAGTTCTCGTGGGCTGTTTCTATGTTTGTCTCTTGAGAGTTGCCCCACGAGGCCTTTGGACGCTGCTGCTGGCTTCCAGTGGATTCTCTGGGTTGGAGCTGGCGAGCCCGGACCCCTGTGCAGCGGGAACCCCAGGCCACGCCTCCTCCTGGGAAACCTGATGTCCCCCATGCCTACCCTGCCACAGCAAGTCAGGGCGATGGAGCCCACGAGCCCTGACTCCCTGGCTGGTCTCTCTCTCACAGGCTGGAGAAGCACACAGGGCACAGCTGGGCCACCGAGTCTGCCGCACAGGTGTGCCTGGCTGGGCTGCCCCAGGCAGAGGCTGGAAGAGCTGGGATCCAGCCCCTCTGTGTGTCCACTTCCTTCCCTGGTGACCCCTCCTCTATGGAGTGGGGCAGTTGCGTCTCTGTTCCAGGGCTGTGGCTGAGAGCAGAGGGTGCTTTGAAGACCCCTTTCCCACATCCCGCGGGCCTGGGGACACCGGGCAGGGGTGTCTCTCCCCATGGCATGAGTGCCTGGAGTCCTCTCTGCCACCCCACCCTGCCTGCCTTCCTGGTCTCCCAGGCAGATGCTAAGTCAGGGCTGGGTGTGGCCAGGACTGGGAGATAAGATAAGGAGCCCAGGGAGGCCTGTGGCTTGCTGAGGCTTGGCCTTGGGACAGATGCTGCTGGCGATACCCAGCATGCTCTGGGGAAGCCACCCTGCAGTCCAAGCTGACAGGAGGGGTCAGGAGCCACCCATGTGCTCAGGGGACTTGGGGTCCTTTCTCTGGCCCTGGGCAGAGGAGCCCCAAGCACCTGCATGAGCACTCGGGGCCCTTTGTCCCATCTCCCCGCTGCATGCTCCGCCTCCCTGATCTGATCTGATCTGTGGAGGTCTCCCACAGCCCTGCAGGGATAGCTGTCCAGCTCCTTTGCACAGCTGGGGCAACAGAGGCACAGAGAGGTTGAGCCACAGTTCTAGGGTTGCACAGCCAGTAAACGGGGAGCAGGAATTTAAATTCCAGCGTCCTGACTCTGCTGCCCTCTGCTGGTTGCCTGCAGTGGTCCGTAAGTCACTCCTGGACTTGAACTAGCCCAGGAGCACCTGCTGAGGTGGAGACAAGCAGAGACGTGTGATATCCTTCCAGGGCTGCATGGCTAAACATGTCAGCCTCTCCCCTGTAGGATGGACATATTGCCCACCTCCCATGGCCAAGGCAGCATTGATTGCGGTGCCTGGCACGTGGAAGGTCAGTCTCCTGATCCCCCAGATGGGAGGGGGGTGGAGGGAAGATGCTGAGGAGAGGTGTGGGCCTCTGGAGCCGAGTGGCCCCTGCAGGCCCAAGCAGAGACCTGCCTGCCCAGGGAGAGGGAGCATCCCACTTGGCGGCAGCCCGCCACGGCCTGCAGCACAGGCAGGGGCCCGGGGAGCTCTGGAGGTGGCTCTGGGCCAGGCAAGGGGCCGAGCTGGGCACTTCTGCTGCTCCTGCAGGCATCTGACAGCTGCTCGCCCCAGGCCCAGAGTGGGCCGTAAACGGCCGTGGGGATGCCGGGTGAGCTGACCCAGCCCGGGGAGGGCGTAGCGTCCGAGCGTCTGAAAGTGTCAGCAGTCATCCGGGGTCACGGCCGGGTGCTGGGCACTTTACACACACGGATGCTCAGAAAGCGGAAGGAACATGGCTTTGCGGGGAGGAGGCCTGGCAGAGGGCTCGCTGGGCCTCATCCTCTGGCCTGGAGCCCGAGCCTGTGTTGGGCTCACTCCAGAGTGCTGCTCCCGGGGACTTGTAAGGAAGTAGCCCCTAACGCATGCCTTCCCCATGCGTACAATGGAATGGCGGCCTGCTCCTTGGGTGGCATGAGGGTCAGAGGAGGCGGGGGGGGATTGTATGTGTCCCCCGAGGGTCCCTGCTCTTGGTTCCCCATCTTCCCCCCTTTCTGTTCATCGCAGATGCTTGCTGCACCCCGCCTGTCTCTCCCTGACCAAGGCCCCAGGGGTTGGCTGGTCGGGAGGACCAGCGAGGGTAGGAGGATGGTGGGGACCCTGGGGCCAGCCTCCTGGTGTCCTGCTGTACTTTCTGGTCACTGCCAGGTCTTCGGCAGAAGAACCTTCTCTGGCCAGGGAAGGACAGTCCAGGCCAGCCCGGGAGAGGCTGGGTTTGGGCAGCAGGGGTCCACATAATGTCCCCAGGTCATGGGGGAGGCGGGTAAGCCCCACACTGACCACAAAGCCTCACAGCCCCCCACCCCACCCCCGCAGGACATCTGCGAGGACCCGCGCCTCTTCGTGGATGGCATCAGCTCCCACGACCTGCACCAGGGCCAGGTGGGCAACTGCTGGTTTGTGGCAGCCTGCTCGTCCCTCGCCTCCCGCGAGTCCCTGTGGCAGAAGGTGAGTGCGGGGGTGGGGGTGGGGCGGGGCGGGGTGGCCCTGAACATGGCAGATGTGCCAGAGCTGGCTGGGGAGTGACCCTGGGGCCCCTAGTACAGGCCCAGAAGCATTGCCTTTTCTTGCCCTCCAACTGTGCGTGCGCAGGAGCAGGTCCAGGGATCTGTGCGGCCCCAGGCTCCTGAGGTAGGCCCGTCGTGTCCCCTGCACAGTTCAGTGGCCCCAGAGCCCCTCGGCAGGAGATACACCTGTGAAATGTGGGAGCTGCCTGCCTGGGTTCAGGGTGGAGACCCCACCAGTGGCCTGCTGTGGGATTTGGGCCAGTCGCTGTCTCCCTCTGGGGGGCTGCCCGGTGGTGCCTGCTGGTGTTCCGGACCAGGGCCATGGCTTGGGCTGGAAAGAGCAGGCTCTGGTCTGTCCCTCTGCCCTGTCATGGCAGCAGGGCCCTTAAGTGCAGTGCTCAGGGCTGCCCTCCCCGGGAGGAGAGGAGGCTGACAAGGACACCCAGATCCCCCCGGCACACTCCAGCCAGTGCCCCTGGTCCCTCCCTGCCCTGCAAAGGGCGGGCAGCGGGACTTGAGAGCCTCCCAGGCTGCGGTTCGAGCCCCAGCTTCCCCACTTGGTAGCCCTGTTACTGGCTTCAGGTTGCTCAGCCTGCAGACTCAGGATCTGCCTCTTGGGGAGGTACGAGGGCGCGGTAAGATGGTGTCCGTCAGGCGCCTGGTCAGCGTGAGACCTGGCGCCCGGGCTGCCGGGTCAGCACTAGGTCATCCGCCATCATTTGTCAGGGGCTCCCTGCAGGCCGGTGGGAGGGGCAGGGTAGTTTCTCCTTGTCCTTCGAGGCACCCCTTGCCAGCAGGGGGAGCTGTGCCCTCGGCTGGGGCGACACTGGTTGGTGCCCTGTTCTGTCTTTTGCATGGCAGTGTCACCTTGGGGGGCATCCCTGGGGCCTGGCCCCTGCTGGTCCTGTGTGGGTCGGGCAGCTGCAGGCCCGAGGACCTGGGGCCTCAGCAGAGGCCACGGCTGTAGTCTGCAGACGGCCGGGCCTGGGGCGGCCGAGCTGGGGCTCCTCCGCTGGTGTCACCTGGCATTCTTACACTGGGGGGCGCAAGGCCTGGCGCTGCTCTCTGGTGTGAGGCTTCCCCCATCTCCGGCTTCCTTCCAGCCTCCGGCTCCATCCTCTGGGCCCCAGCCGAGAGCTAGGTCGGGGCTCGGTCTGGGCCTGGAGGGGGCCTGTGGGAATTCTGTCGGGCCAGCCCCCACTGCCTGGCCTGCCCTGTAATTACCTGTTTACCTGCCATCTCCCCTCTGAGGTAAGCTCCCCGCAGGCCAGCCAGGCCCAGCTCATGGCTGCCTGCTGAGCCAAGCAGGGCCCTGGCGTGGGGAAGGCTCCGGAGAGTTGTGGGCACGGCCGCCCTCCCTACACGGTCAGTGCCAGCTACCAGGCAGGAGCACCACAGCCCTCCCAGGGCCTGCAGGGGGTGCAGCCCACCCCTTGGAGCGGCCTGGGTGTTAGCAGAGGGAGCCTCAGCTTCTGCGGGCCCTGCCTTGGCCGCAGGCAGTCCCCTGCTGCGCCTCGTAGCCAGGAAGAGGCCGCAGACCCCTAGGGAGCCCGGGGCTGATGCTGTGCGACCTTCAGCGGGGCTGCGGCTCTCTCCGGCTGAAGGTGTCCTGGGCCAGCCCCCAGAGGCTAGGGCAGAGCGGGGTGCTCTTGGTTAATTGCACTCCACCTCCGGGTGCTGCTGCAGTGACAGCCCTGGGGACTGAAGGGAGGCCCTGGGGAGCTCATTAAGGCGCCTCGTGCCCCTGCTGTCCCTGGTGAGACCCTGTTTGTTGTCGCCCCTCCCGTTCCCGGCCTGTTGCCCTGCAGGTGTCTCCCTGGCAGGGCAGGGGTGGGCGGGGATCGCTCAGCCCACCCTGCCACCCTGCTTCCCCACCTGGACACACATGCCTCCGCCTCCCGGAAGTCACTTTAACAAATATATTTATTTATTTGAAGGGCAAAGTGACACAGAGAGAGCCAGATCTGCCATCTACTGGTTTACTCCCCAAATGGCTGCTATAGTCAGGGCTGGGCCAGCCAAAGCCAGGAGCCAGGAATTCATCCAGGTCTCCCACGTGCCTTCCCAGGCCTGTCAGCAGGGAGCTGGATCGGAAGCAGAGCAGCTGGGACTCAAAACCAGTACTGCAGTGTGGACTCAGGCATCATGGGCAGTGGCTAAACTTACTGTGCAACCCCGGCCCATGAAGTCACCTCTTTGCTCCTGGTCCTGGAGGTGGCCCAGGGTCTGGGCACAGAATTCAAAGCAAACCAGACCTGGCTGGGTCCCCTGCCGTGTGATTGGGCAGGTCACTCCTCCTCTTTTTTTTTTTTTTTAAACATTTATTTATTTGAAAGGCAGAGTTACACAGAGGCAGAGGCAGAGGGGGGGGGGGAGCGAGGTGTTGCATCCAATGGTTCACTCCCCAGTTGGCTGCAACAGCCAGAGCAGCACCAATCTGAAGACAAGAGCTTCTTCTGGGTCTCCCACGCGGGTACAGGGGCCCAAGGACTTGGGCCATCTTCTACTGCTTTCCCAGGCCATAGTAGAGAGCTGGATGGGAAGTGGAGCAGCCGGGACTAGAACCGGCGTCCATATGGGATGGCGGCACTGCAGGCAGCAGCTTTACCAGCTACGCCACAGAGCCAGCCCCTGCTCCTCCTCTTGGTCTCTGTTGGAACCTACCTTCCTGCCCACAATGTGGTGGTGGGAAGATCTAAGGAGGCAAGAGGGGCATGGCAGGGCCAGTAGTGGCTCTCTGCACACCTCAAAGCCCTCCCAGCTCCCCCCTTTCTCTGTTCTTTTTTTAAAGACCGATTTATTTCTTTGAAAAGCAGAGTTACATAAAGAGAGACACACAGAGAGAGATCTTCCATTCTCTGGTTCACTCCCAACAATGCCTGGGACTAGGCTGGGCCAGGCCACACTGGGAGCTTTTTCTGGGTCTCCCATGTGGGTGGCAGGCACCCAAGCACTTGGGACATCTTCTGCTGCTTTCCCAGCCTCATTAGCAGAGAGCTGGATCAGAAGTGGAGCAGCCAGGATTCAAACCGGCTCCCATACGGGATGCTGGCCTCCCAGACAGCGGCTTAATCTGTCTTACTTCTGCCGCCTTTCTCTGTTCTGTGGCAGAGGCCTCCCCCTCCTGCGGGCTCCCTGGTAGGGGGTCCTGGACTTGACTGGATGCTCCCTGAGTCAGGGCAGTGGACTTCGGGTGATCAGATTTGGTGAGCCTGAAATCAGGATGTGGCGTTTGCCATCAGGCCTGGCCTGGCTGAAGCAAGACCTGAGGGCCCCTGTGAGCATGCCTGCCCTGGAGCCCGGTGCAGCCCTGGGCACAGGGACAGGCCTCTGGCTGGAAGAAAGTGTGGCCATGACCGGAGCCCAGTCGCACACCTGGTATCAGGGGGAGCCAGTGTTGTGCCTGGCAGTGCTGAGGCGGGACCTGGCAGAGGCGCAGGGAGGCAGGGCTGGGCCATCTCACTTCTGCCTGACAGTGTCTGCCCCTCTGCTGCCCCTGGCCTGGTGTGGGAGCCCACTGTGCTCTGGTCCCATGGCGGTCCATTCTCTGCGTGTGGACCGAGTGCCACTGGGCCCTGAGCACTGGGGTGGGAACTGGGGACAGAGGATCTGACCAAGTCCCCCATGGTGTATGGCAACCTCAGCTTTCCAGTACAGAGGCAGCCAGCCTGAAGGTTCCCTGTGGGTTCTTCTGGTCTTTCTCTCTTCCCTTCAGGGTTACAGAGGTGGCTGTTTGCTGGTCCTGTTTTGTTTCATGCAGTTCTGCAGCCACACACCTAGGTTTGGCGCTCGCATGTCTCCTCTGGATTCAGTCCTGCACCTGCCCAGGTAGCTGATGGCTGAGCAGAGGTGTGGACGGCACTGGGCCCAGCCCGCACCTGCAGCCTCCTGCCTCTCTCCTGGCCTCTTGGCCCCAAGCTGCAGGGCTCGCTCCTCCCCCAGCTCCCCTCCCCTCTTGCCCTGGCTGCTGCTGCCCCTCCCTGCTCTCCTCTCTCTGAGGCCCCGGCCCCAGCCTCCTGCAGGCTGGTTCCCTTTGCTCTGGCTGAGACCGCGCCTGCCCAGCGGTCCCGTCCCGTGCCCCTGGGTCCCCATGGGGAGAAGCCGCATGCCCCTCCCCTACACCCTCAGGATCTGGGAGTCGGGGGTCTCCTTCCTCCCAGGGGCAGCCTCCAGACCCTGACCTCGCTACACAGACTCTGACTCTCTGCAGGTGGTTGGCGCCGCACCCCCAGTCCCCTGCCTGACCCCTGGCACCTGGGCCTGGTACCTGCAGTGTCCCAGCCTTTTCCACCCCAACTAGCGCCAGTTCCCGGGAATGACCCAGCCCTCCCCTGGCCCGCCAGTGCCTGGCCTGGCCCTCGTTCTGTCACTTTCCCCTGCAGCCGCCACAGTCAGTAGCTGTCCTGGCCGCAGCCCAGATCCCAGGCTGCTTTCTCTGAGGGTGTCAAAGGGTCAGTCTCTCCCACCCCACCACCCCGGGGTCTTGCTTCTCCTCACCCATCCCCAGGTCTCATTTTGGCCTTGGCCACTGCCCACCTTCCTCTGTTGGCCGTGGCCTTGGGCCCCGTGGTCCATGACATTAGCAGTTCTGTCAACATGCCTCTCTCAGTCATTCATTTAACCAGGAGTGTTGCTGAGGGTCTCCTGGGCGGCTGCCCCTGTCCCTGGGCGCTGGCCAAGTAAGGAAGGAGAAAGGACTGTCCCTGTCCCCCCAGGACTTCTGGGTGAGTCGGGGGTGTCACAGACTAAGACGAAGCCCACAGCCAGACACAGGGCAAACTTGAACGCAGGGGAGGGTGGGAACAACTCCTCGACGTGACCCTCAGCCCGGCCGGCTGTTACCTGTGTGCTCCTCTAGCCACAGGGTGGTCCCATAGTCGGGTGTCTCCCTCTGTGTGGTCCTCACCTCCCCCGCCACACACACGCCCGTTCCTCCGTGTGCTGGATTGTTTGCTGGATTCTTCCTTGGCCTCCATCCCCTTGGGCAACACGGGCTCGGTCCAGATGGAGCAGGTGGTGGGGTCACAGTCGCAGCAGAGCCCAATCACGGGGCTGGGGCTGGGGCTTGAGGCAGCACCAGCAGGCAGAGGCATCTGGGGCAGGGACTCTGGGAGCCATTGGCCGAGGCCCAGCAGTGTGAGCGCCTCCAGGGAGGCTGTTAGGAATGAGAATTCCCAGGTTCCGTCAGAGACCTGTTCAATAAGAACTCTGGGAGTCTGTGCTTTAGGTCCTGCAGGTGGTCTCATGTCCAGGGGAGCCTGAGAACCGTGCATGGAGAGGCAGTGGTGCATGGTGGAGTCGCAGCTGAGGGCGTCCGGGGAAGGTTCCAGGGTATTTGGGAGTTGACCCACAGGCTCAGTGACTAGGTGTGGGGGAGTGGGGGTTGGGGCGTCAGGCGTGCCTCCCAGGTTTGGCGGGGGTCACCTCAGACCTGAAGTCAGCTGTGCCTTCTCTGGTCTCTGTTCCCCGCTCCTTGGAGGGAGGAGGGCTTCTGCCCCTCCTTGCCCCCCCCCCGCCCCCACCCTGCGTCCTTAAAGAAGTGCGCGCTTCCGCACAAACAAGCCGGCTCCCAGCCCGCCTTGGTAGTCAGGGCCGTTGCCACAGCAGTGACGTCAGTGGCCTGGTCCCCAAGGAGCGTCACCCCCTGCTGCCTGCCTGCCTGCAGTGCCCGCATCTCACTTCTGCCAGCGGTGGTGCGGAGGCAGGCAGGGACTCCCCCTCTGCTCACTCCGCATTTTGAGACCCCGGTGGAAGGGGAGGCGGGGCCCGCTGGGGCGGCCTCTCTTCTCCCGGTGGCCCCTGGGCCCCAGCGCACTCGGCTCCTTGGCGTCGGTGGGAGCAGCAGCTGCAGTGGTGCTCGGGCCATGGCGGAGGAGGCGCCGCAGCGGCCGCAGCTGGACATGCCGCTGGTCCTGGACAAGGACCTGACCAGGCAGATGCGGCTGCGCGTGGAGAGCCTGAAGCAGCGCGGGGAGAAGCGGCAGGACGGTGAGAAGCTGCTGCGGCCGGCCGAGTCCGTGTACCGCCTGGACTTCGTGCAGCAGCAGAAGCTGCAGTTCGAGCGCTGGAACGTGGAGCTGGACAAGCCAGGCAAGGTCACCATCACGGGCACCTCGCAGAACTGGACGCCCGACCTCACCAACCTCATGACGCGCCAGCTGCTGGACCCCGCCGCCATCTTCTGGCGCAAGGAGGACTCGGACGCCATGGACTGGAATGAGGCGGATGCCTTGGAGTTCGGGGAGCGCCTGTCGGACCTGGCCAGGATCCGCAAGGTCATGTACTTCCTCATCACCTTCGGCGAGGGGCTGGAGCCCGCCAACCTCAAGGCCTCGGTGGTCTTTAACCAGCTCTGAGGGCAGCTGCTTGCCGCTGCCCCTCCTCCCGCCCGCCTGCCCCCGCCCCTGCCCGCGTCTCCTTCCTCGCTGCTGTGTCTTAGGGGGCATTCTTCTAGCAGTTCTGCTCGTCCTCAGCTGGGCCGGGGTCCCCTGGGCCCCACGGCCTCCATCCTCTGCTTGCACAGCTCACAGAAGGCTCTGTAGTATAGAAGCTGGACTGTCCGCTGGCGCCGCCGCCGCTGTAGTTGGTTGAGGCGGGGTCATGGCCCCTTCTTCCTGCTGCTCCAGTGTGGGGAAGAGAGAGAGACTGGCAGAGATCTAGAGAGACACCCAAGATCCAGAGAACCCCCCAGCCCAACAGGACAGGGGCAGCGTCCCTAAGGACTCCAGCAAGCAGGTGGTCGCTGCCCCCTGGCACCGTGCCCTTTGCTGAGACCTGCATCCGGCGGCGGACCCAGCCTGAGGACCTGGGAAGGCATTGCTCCTGGCCACAGCCTCACGTGGCCCCACAGTGCCCTAGGGGCCCTCGGCATGTGGGGCAGGATCGCCGGAGGATTGATTGGTCAGGGGAGCGAAGTTGCCCTGGGAAGGGAGGCAGGATGGAGCCGTGGATTCAGGGGGACCCGTGGGAAGCCGTGTGGAGGTCTGCCTGTCTGTGGAAGCACGCACAGACTGGAAGCACGTAGCGTCCGTGTGGGCAGAGTGTGGGAGTCCGGGCCTGCCCTGTAGGTTTGGCCCCAGGTGGCCCTCAGCGGGGCTTCCTGAGCCGGGAGATGGAGCTTCCCACAGAGCAGGATTCAGTACCCAGAAACGGGAAGCTGTGTGGGGCGTCCAAGGTGTGGTGTCCAGGCCGCCCGGCAGCCGGGCTTCTGTCACTCGCTGGTCAGGGCTGGCCAGTGCTCCCTCCTGGCGTCACCTGTGTTGGCATTTCTGGGGCTGCTGTAGTGGTGCTGGGGGCAGGAGGGGGAAGGTCTAGACGGTGGGGCAGTTATGGTGACTGGTGGTCGGCAGCAGCAGTGATGGGGCAGTGGGACCCTGGCTCCTAAGGCCACTGGGTACACCCTGGTCATCATGGGGAAACTGAGGTACGATTACCATCAGGTTCCGTTCTGGCCCTGGGCCTTGTTCCCATTCCCAGAGGGCCTTCCCTGGAGCAAGAGGCCTGTCCTGGGCGCAGCCCTGTGTTCTCTCTCTGGCCAGTGAGAGCCTCCCCTCCTGAGCAGAGCTGTTGGGGGAACTCGGGGCCCGGGAGCAGGAGGCTAGAGCTATCCCCAGCAGCGTCAGAGCGGGGCGAGCAGGAGTGGGTTGTCACCCTCAGGGCCCTGTGGGTGGAGCTTCTGCGCCTGGGGCCTGTTCCAGGATGGGCTTGCCTCCTCTGCCCAGTTACTGGACCTCTCCCTGCAGCCCCGGGGCCTCTTGGGCCAGGCTGCCTGCCCCCTACCCTGCCCCACCGGTTTGAGGGCCTCCGCCGTGCCCGCTGCGTGTCTGCAATAAAGCCTGTGTCCTCGCCTCGGGGGTGTGCAGTCTCTCGCACAGTCCTTTAACAACTGGGCCCCCTGCCCCTCGCAGCCCTAGCACCCACACTGGGCTGCTCCCACACGCCCCAGCCCCCTCCCACTAACTTGCCGGACAGCTGTGGTGCTGCATGGGTGGGGGCAGCCACTCTGAGGCCTCTGCCTCTGCCCCCCACCCTGGGGGGACAGGCTGGCTGTGTCTCCCTCCCCCGCAGGGTGGAGCTGGCAGGGGTACACCGAGCACGGAGTGGGTGGGTGTCCTCAGGCAGCCCCTGCTCCTCCCAGCTTCAGACTTGCCGCATGTTCAGTCTCATTCCAGGACCCGTCCCCTCTAGCCCCCTGGGATCACTGGACCCGTGACTCCTCGAGAGGGCTGTGGCACTGATGTGGCCACACCTGCCCCACTGGGCCCTTCAGGGCTCTGCGACCTCAACACAGTGGTCAGGCTCACTGTGTTTGGAAAGAGACAGCTGGGACGCAGAGGCCCAGGGGCCGGGGCTCTTTCTGAGGCTGGGGATTCTGTCCCCGGATCTCTGGGTGATGAGCCCACCTGGCTACACTGTCCCAAGGAGGAAGGGGGTGGCCCCCAGCCATCCTGGGCTCTGCCAGTGTGGGAATCAGCAGCTGGGAACAGGAATCTCACTTTCAGCACCAGGGACCTACAGAATGTTTAATACCCAAGAGGTGGCCAGCGCTGCTGCTCACTAGGCTAATCCTCCGCCTGTGGCGCTGGCACACCAGGTTCTAGTCCCGGTCGGGGTGCCGGATTCTGTCCTGGTTGCCCCTCTTCCAGGCCAGCTCTCTGCTTTGGCCCGGGAGTGCAGTGGAGGATGGCCCAAGTGCTTGGGCCCCGCACCCCATGGGAGACCAGCAGAAGCACCTGGCTCCTGGCTTCAGATCAGCGTGCTGTGCCGGCCGTGGCAGCCATTGGAGGGTGAACCAACGGCAAAGGAAGACCTTTCTCTCTATCTCTTTCTCACTGTCCACTCTGCCTGTCAAAAAAAAAAAAAAGAGGCGCCATGCCCACCTCGCCCAGCCTAGGCACCGGGGGGCCCCACTGCAGCCCTGGCCGTGTTGTTGTCCTCTTGGTCCCAAACAGAAATCAGCACCCCTCCCTCCCGTGTCTCAGCGTCTCACACACTTCACACAGGCACAGGCTCGCACCCAGGTCCTGAGCGGTTCCAGCCCCTGGCTTGCTGACCTCCCCCCCAGCCCCCTCTGTCACCATGAAGCCGGGCAGGGTCTGCTGCTGCCCCAGGGGCCCTGTGGGCGCTGCTGTGTCGTGGATGGCTACTGAGGGATCATGTCCCTGGGGTGTGAGGGAGGCCCTAAACCCTCTGTAGCCCTCACCCCACTGCCGGGCCAGCCATGGAGAAGCCTCAGCGGCCGCCGAGGGAGCCCACATTGAGATTCTCCTTTCTCTTCTCTGGGAGGGGTCGGCGCCGTCCTGCACCAGGGGTTCTTCCTGTTTGGGAGCTGGGCTAGGCCCTGTGCTGAGCGCTGGGAGGAGACAGACTCGGCCCCGCCTCCACGGACCTCCTTCCAAGGAGTGGGGAGTCGGGGCGGGGTGCCTGCAGGGAGGCCCCAGGAAGGGGACAGGCGCAGAGGGGCCCCTACTGGTGTCTGGCGCTGGTGGTGGATGGATCTCTGCCGGCATGTGGGAGGATGAGTCTGCAAGGGTCCGCAGGGCTCCTGCTGGGGGGCGGGCCTGCTGCGGTCTGCACACACTCGCGGGGCCAGCTGACCGCCAACCCTCTCCACAGCACGGCCTGGTCCACTCACACCTTTCCGTTTCCCCAGTCTGCAGATCCATTTCGTGTGTCAGCGTTTCTGCGTGCACCTCTGAGAGATGAGGACTCGTTTCACGGGCTAACAACCAAGGGCAGGCGTTAGGCCTCAAGGTTAAGTTGCCGGGCATCCCAAATCAGGGTGGGTTCCCTTCCTGGCTCCAACTTCCTGCCAGAGCAGAGCCTGGGAGGCCAGGGTCTGTAACTGGGTTCCTGCCTTGCACGTGAGAGACCAGGGTTGAGTCCCGAACTCCCATCTTTGCCCTGGAGGGAGCCAGTGGATGGGACTGCTCCTTTCTCTCACTCTCATTCTCACTCTTGCTGTTGCTCTCTCTGCCTCTTTGCTTCTCAAATAAAAATTATTTTAAGTAATAATAACCACAATACCAGTGTACCACCGAGGTATTTTTAGAGTAATTCTCTGACATCACCGAATCCGCAGGACACGTTCCGGGTTCCAGTCTGCGCTCTACATAAGTTCGTCGTACAGTTTGTTTATTTGAATGCGATCTAAACAAAAGCCTAGCATTGCAATTGCTTAATTCCCCTTTCACTTTTCTTTTTTGGCATGACTGTTTCATAGATGTCATGTATGAGCGTACTTCAAAAAATTCATGGAAAATGAAATTAAGAGAGAAGTGTATTTAATTTTATTGTTCAAGATTTATTTATTTGGGGCCAGTGCTGTGGTGCAGCTGGTTAAACTGCTGCCTGTAGCACTAGCGTCCCACATGGGTGCTGGTTGGAGCCCTGGCTGCTCCACTTCCAATCCAGCTCCCTACTGACGCGCCTGGGAAAAGCAGTGTGGAAGATGGCCCAAGTGCTTGGAGCCCTGTGGAAGACTGGATGAGGTTCCTGGCTCTTGGCTTTACCCAAGCCCTACCCTGGCTGTTGTGGCCATTTGGGGACTGAACCAGTGGATGGAAGATCTCTCTCTGTCTCTTTCTCTTTTTCTCTCTTTGTAACTCTTTCAAATAAATAAATAAGTCTTAAATTTTTGTTGAGGTGTGGGCATTTAGCGTAGTAATTAAGATGCCACTGGGGTTGCCTGTGTCCCAGATCAGAGTGCCTGCATGCAGGTCCCTGCGCCACTTCTCCAGCTTCCTGCTAACGCAAACCCTGGGAGGCAGCGACTGATGGCTCAAGTAGTAGGATCCCTGCCACCCACATGCATGACCCCACGGAGTTCCTGGCTCATGGCTTTGGCCTGGTCCAGCCTCAGCTGTTGCAGGCATTTAGGGAATGAGCCAGTGGGTGAAAAATCTCTGCTTCTGTCTGTCATTCTGTTTTGGAAGTAAAATAACAATGAATAAGAAATAAAACAGTGTATTTTAAATTCACACTTACAGGGACTTTTCCAAAAGTTCATGGAAATTTGTATTATGAAAAAACTGCATGAATGTCAATAATTTTTTGGACTAAAATAAGCTTTTTTTTTTAAAAAAAGATTTATTTATTTATTTAAAGAATTACAGAGAGAAGTCTTCCATCCACTGGTTCACTCCCCAAATAGCCACAACAGCTGGAACTGGGCCAGACCGAAGCACATGGGTACAGGGGCCTGAGCACTTGGCCATCTTCTACTGATGCCATAGCAGAGAGCTGGACCGGAAGTGGAGCAGCTGGGACTTGAACCAGTGCCCATATGGGATGCTGGCACTGCAGATGGCAGCTTTACCTGCTATGCCACAGCACTGCCCCCTAAGCTTATCTTTTAATTCCATTTTTCATGAACTCTCTGAAGCCCTCGTCTGGGGTCTCCTCCTGATGCTGGAAGCCGCTGGCCGCCGCCGCTGCAGAGGGGTGGCAGGCTCGGCTCCCATGTCTTCCTCCTGCATTGGCTGCAGTTCTCTTCCAGACGGGGCCTGGCCTTGGTTGCACTGGGCTGCCCCCTGCTGCAGTATGTGCAGCACTGGCAGGATCAGTGCCGGGTCCTTACCTTCATTTTCTGGTTTCCAAAAATTGAGTCGGCTCTCCCTTGTCCTCCGGAGGCCTCTGTTGTCCGTGTGTGTGAGCCCAGCGCTGCGCTTCGGGGGGCTTTCATCCCACACAGTCGCTGTCCGTGCCCAGCCCCGTCGCAGGAGACTTTGGTGGCCTCCTGACCCCTGGCACAGCCCCATGTGCTGGGGGCCCGTGTTCAGGGTGCGTGCCTGTGAGCTGCCTGCCTAGACTCCGTCCTCCCAGCTGCACAGTCCCTGCTGGCCGCAAAGGGGCAGAGGGCAGAGGGGCTGACCAACTGACCCAGGGCCCATCACATGCCAAGTCCAAGGGCAGGGATTCCGGAGGGGAAAGGAAGGCCCACGGGAGCTCTGGCTCCGGCTCCCCAGGCCCTGGGGCCTCATCAGCTGTTCGTTGAGGCACAGAAGACTCTGGGACAAGCCCCGAGTTTGGCTAATGATCCCCGTGGGTCCAAGCAGTGCCTCCCAGCAGGCCCCCACACACACCGCGTGGAAGCCGCGGGCCAGGCCTGTGTTCTTGGTGTAGGACTCCCTGTTGCACTGTGCCTCGGGGTAACTCCTTGCTTCTCTCTGAACAGCTATCTGTCCTGAGAGCTCAGTGGGGAGAGGGTGGGGCTGGCCTGGGAGTGTCTCTCAGAAAGGACATAGAGGGGACTGAGGGAGGTGAGGAGGTGGGGAGGGAGCAGGCCTGGGCCCCCGCCAGGCTCGGAAGCCCCGGGTTTGAGTCCTGCCTCCCTCACCTGCACTGGGGACAGCTGTCTGCGGGCGACTTCCTGTGGCGTTGCCCTGGGACTTGCACTGAGGGGTGAGGTGAGCAGCCTGGCCCCGCGCCTGACTCCCTGGGACTTGCACTGAGGGGTGAGGTGAGCAGCCTGGCCCCGCGCCTGACTCCCTGGGACTTGCACTGAGGGGTGAGGTGAGCAGCCTGGCCCCGCGCCTGACTCCCTGGGACTTGCACTGAGGGGTGATGGTGAGCAGCCTGGCCCCACGCCTGACTCCCTGAGACTTACGCTGAGGGGTGATGGTGAGCAGCCTGGCCCCACGCCCAGCACCCAGAAGGCTCTGCTGGTGGCAGAGCCACCTCTTGCTGCACTGGACATCTTCATTTCCTGGGTCTCAAATGCCCCGCCAGGGAGCACCTCCCTTTGCCAGCCTGCTTATGGGGAGAGGCAGGGCAGGGTGGGGGTGGGGGCGGGGGGGCAACTTGGCCAAAGGCAAGGTGTCGTGGGTGTCCTGGGGCAGCTTCTGGCCCCCGGGCCACTCACCTGACTGGCAGTGTAAGGGGTTTTCACTCCCCCATGTACCCGCATGCCCACAGCGTCCCTGTGTGTCCTCATCTACCGGGGGCTGCCCTCTGCCAGCTCTCAGGGCCACGGTGGGGGGTGGTGGTGGTGGTGGTGGTCTGTCGCTCCTTTCCCCTCACAGCCCTGTGTGTGCCTGTGCAGGTCTCAGTGCTTGGCCCCAGTGCCTGCCTGTCCTGCCAGACCGGAGCCTCGTGCAGCCAGGGAGAGTCTGGTTCCTCCATTCTTCCGTGCCCATTGCGCACAGCTCCTCCTGGCCTGCCTGTGAGTCCTGGACAAGCCAGAGAGCATGTGAACGTGGGGGTCTCCAGCTGTGGGACCCTGCACACATTCTCTTCCCTCTCTGAGCTGGCTCAGAACATCATAGAGATGTGTGTGGAGTAGTCACTCAGCCAGTGTGCTCACTGAGCCCACTCTATGGACCAGGGGCCAGGTGTGTAGCAGTGGCCACTGTGGCCCTGGCCTCAGAGAACTGGTGTCACAGTGAGAGGCTCAGACTTGAGCACAGTGTCCCACAGTTATTTAATTATAACTAATAAAAATAAGTATCTCAGATATGAAGTACCTGGGGCCGTGGGATGGATGGATAGGGATCCTAGCTTAGTCTGAAGAGTCAGGGAGGGCTTCCTGGAGGAGGAGGTTGGACACGAGAGGGCAAATGGGTGTGAGGAGGAAGAGCAGGTGTGGAGCCAGGGTGGGGGCTGCTGCGGGGTGGGTGCAGTGTGGCTGGGGAGGTGGGCAGAGCATGGGGTGGGATGGGGCTGAGCACAGCCGGGGTGGGAGACAAAGCACAGCGGGGGTGGGTCTTACTTTCAGGAGAATTGACAGCATCAGAGGGGTCATCGCTGTGTGGGGCGAGGGCAGGTGTAGCTGCAAGGGCTGTCACGGGGTCCCTGGCCCAGGGGATGTGTCTGAGCCAGGGTGATGCCAGTGAGGGCAGGAGCCAGATCCCTGAGCCGTGCTGGGGTTGGCATGGGCCTGACTGGGTGGAGGAAGGGGGAGAGAAGGCCGGCGTGGCTGCCAGCTTCCAACTTGGGCCGGCCTGGGTGGCTGCAGGTGAGTGGGGACAGGGTACAGGGAGAGGCCTGGGGGGAGAGGGGAGGCCAGAGGGGATTAATGGGAGGAGCCTAAGGGAGCCCCACCCCCCTGCGGGCCCCCAGGTGGGAAGGGTTTAGCCGGCTGAGGCCCACACTGGTTGACGACAGTGAACTTGCACCCCCTGCACCTCCCCCATCCTGGTCGCTCTGTCTCCATGCAGGTCATCCCAGACTGGAAGGAGCAGGAATGGGACCCCGAGAAGCCAGACGCCTATGCGGGCATCTTCCACTTCCACTTCTGGCGCTTTGGCGAGTGGGTGGATGTGGTCATCGATGACCGGCTGCCCACTGTCAACAATCAACTCATCTACTGCCACTCCAACTCCCGCCGCGAGTTCTGGTGCGCGCTGGTGGAGAAGGCCTATGCCAAGTAGGTGCCCGCCGCCACTGCAGGGGGCTCCGGCAGGCGTGGTGGGGAGCAGGGCCAGCTCCTCCTGTCCTGCTGCGGTGGAGGCTTGGCCCTGGTGCGGTGGGGAAGGGTCCCTCGTCTTACAGAGGAGGCGCTGAGGCCTGGCATGTTCTCTGCAGGTAGCCAGGGCAGTGCCCACACTCGCACTCCGATCCTGGCAAAGGCCCCGGACTGCTGGGCCCTCCCTGAGGCAGGGCTGCGTGTGGAGGGTGGGCCAGTGCCTGCCTTCCCCGCCCTCTGCCCTGTACCCGGCCTCTCGGTCCTGTCTGCCCACCCAGCCCTCCTCCTGCCGAGTGTCAGCCCTGGGTCCCTGCCTCCAGCGCAGAGCCTGGCACAGGATGGGCCCAAGGGGAGGTGCCGAGCAGCCAAGGAGGGAAAGGGTGGAGGTCGGGGCACGGAGGCTCCGGGATAGCTCCACCCGCCCTGCTGGCTCTCCTCCCGGGCCCTTGGTCAGTCTCCTTGGAAAATGTGGGGAGTTGGGGTGGGGGGTGAGAGAGTGAGAGTGAGAGAGAAAGGAAAAACAAATATTCCCAACATCAGAAACAGGAAAACAGCATTGGCAGGGTCTGTGCTTACTCCTCAGACAGCAAAGCCTGCCCCCTGGCGGCCACTGAGCCTGCGCCGCCCAGGAGCTCTGACCGTGGCCTTGCTTTGTGTACACAGGCCACGTATTTCTTGTGTCGGCCGTGCGTTGAGTCTACAGTTGGGTGGCATTCGAGTCACGATGCTGTGTGACATCACCACCCTCGATGCCTGAACCCTTTTCAGCATCCCCAGCAGTGCCTGCCCTGCACCCTGGGCCTGGGGAAGCACCCTGGGCTCTGGGAGTTTGCCCGCGCCTTAGCGTACGTCTGCTTCTGCCCCGAAGTGAGCTGTCTCTATGGTGTCCGTTCATGCCGCTGTGTGTGGGGAACACGTGGTTACCCACCCGGCCGTGGGTGGGCACGGGTCGTCAGAGCTTGGCTACGTACAGGAGTCTGCACACATCATTCCGTTCTTTTGAGTAGTGCCTAGGAGTGAAGCTAGGGTCAGTTCTGTTCAACTTTTAATGCTTTTTAAAGATTGATCTTTTTGAAAGGAAGAGTTGCAGGCAGAGAGGGAAAGAGAGAGAGAGAGAGAGAGAGATCTTCCATCCTCTGGTTCACAATGGCCAGGGCTGGGCCAGACCAAAGCCAGGAGCCTGGAGCCCCATCTGGATCTCCTATGGATCAGCACTTGATGCTCCAGGAGGTGTCAGCAGGGAGCCGGGGCAGGGTCTCGAACCCTGGCACTCCGAGACGGGATGTGAGCCTGCCAAGCAGGTCACCAAACCCCACTACACCAAACCCCCTCCTGTTTATCTTGAGAAACTGCCAATTTTCCACACTGGCTGGACCATTCTGTGCTTACTTGTTTTGCTACATTAATTTAATTTTTAAAGTGGTTATTTCTTTTCATTAGAGAGAACTCTTCCATCCTCTAGTTCACTCCTCAAATGCTCGTGACAGCCAGGGCTGGGCCAAGCCAAAACCAGGAGCCCAGAGTCCATCCGGGCCTCCCCCATGTGTGGCAGGGACGCAGCTGCAGGAGCTACCACCTGCTGCCTGCCAGGGTGCACATTAACAGGAAGAAGCCCTGAAGGTGAAGGAGCCAGGACTTGAACCAGGAACTCCCGTGCGGGATGCAGGCATCCCAAGCAGTGTCTTAACTGCTGTGCCAAGTGCCAGCCCCATTTATTTATTTTTGCTGTTGTTAAAGAGTTTAATTATTTATTTGAGAGGCAGAGTTACACACAGAGAGAGGGGGAGAGAGAGAGAAAGGTCTTCCATCTGCTAGTTCACTCCCTAAATGGCTGCAACAGCCAGAGCTGGGCCAATCCAAAGCCAGGAGCCAGGGCCTCTTCCCAGTCTCATGTGGGTGCAGGGGCCCAAGGACTTGGGCCACCTTCCACTGCTTTCTCAGGCCATACCAGAGAGCTGGATCAGAAGTAGAGCAGTCGGGACTTGAACCAGCGCCCATATGGGGTGCTGACGCTATAGGCAGCTTAACCAACTATGCCACAGCACCTGCCCCTTAAGTGGCTTTTAGTTTACATGGTCAGCGGATTTGGAACGCAACAGTGTTGCTTTGTTCAGTGTAACAAGAATCTCCAGCTGGTTCCCTGTGGCAGGAATTCCTTCCATGGTGTGGCTGCAGCATTAGCTTTCAAAGGAGTTTCCTGTCTGATTAGGTTGTCTCGGATTTTCTGGCCTAGCCAGAAGTAGCACGGCAAAAGATCTCTGAGCTTCTGACTCTTCGGAAAAGAGTGGCTACATTTTTGCACAGCTGATTTTTAAAGACGAGCTGCTGAGGCTTAGAGGGGCTTGAGCCACTGAATGCCGTGGCTGGGTGGTGTTGGCTTGGGAGTGGCCTGGGCTCCGCTGTGGCCTGCTGTGCGGCCATTGCAGTTTGCGTGACCTCTCTGGGCTTCAGAGCTCTGGCTGGGAGCTTGATCGGGGCATTCTCTCCACGTTGCCTCCCAGGCTGGCAGGCTGCTACCAGGCGCTGGATGGGGGCAACACGGCGGACGCACTGGTGGACTTCACCGGTGGCGTTTCGGAGCCCATTGACCTGATGGAGGGGGACTTCGCCAACGACGAGGCCAAGAGGAACCAACTCTTCGAGCGCATGTTAAAGGTGCACACCCGGGGAGGCCTCATCAGCGCCTCCATCAAGGTGAGGATGCCAGGTGGGCCTCCCCTCCTCCTGCCCCACCTGGGACGCAAGCTGCCAGGTCCCAGGCTGGTTCATACTGCTGACGCTCAGCCTCGCACGCTGTCGCCACACCCCGCTTCTGAGTGTCGTGGCGTCTGAGGCTCCCTTGCTCACCGGGGAGGCTCCAGAAGCTCAGGGCAGGTGGGAGGGGAGGGAGCCCCACAGAGAGCCGGCCCGGGGCCAGGTGCTCCGAGAAGGTCATCTGATCTCACCTGCGGCTCATGATTGGCTGCGTAAGTGGGGGCTCAGAGATGGCAGGATTTGAATCCAGGTTTACCTGACCTTGAGGTTGCTGATAAACAGGCTGCAGAGAAGTAACAAGCCCTGGTGGGCGGCATCCACTGATGTCTGGTGTGAAGACTCACCGGGGTTGGTTTCCAGCTGCAGGTGTTTTCAAAAACCCACTCTCAAAAGTCCTGAATGTTTAACAATCAGCTAGCCAGTGCGAGTCAGCTCCTGCATGCCTTGGAGCTGACCCCATTGCTGTCCCTGTGAGGGTCTGTGCAGACCTGCGGACACAGTACCGCCCCATCACAGCCTCCAAGGTCGTGTGGGGGCTGCAGTTCCTGCTCCATCCTGTAGGGGGTGCTGCAGTCTCCTGGCTCTAGCTCCAGCCCCGGAGTCCCACCTGCCTTTTGCCTCTCTTGAGTGGCTGTGTCCTCCTGCAGGCGGTGACAGCTGCAGACATGGAGGCCCGCCTGGCGTGTGGCCTGGTGAAGGGCCACGCATACGCTGTCACCGATGTGCGCAAGGTGCGCCTGGGCCATGGCCTGCTGGCCTTCTTCAAGTCAGAGAAGCTGGACATGATCCGCCTGCGCAACCCCTGGGGCGAGCGGGAGTGGAACGGGCCCTGGAGCGACACGTGAGGCCTGGGCATAGGGCAGGAGGGCTGGGCCTCCCGGGGGCTGGGGCGGGTGATGCTGGGAAGGCAGAAGAAGGGAGGATTCCTTGGGATGGTGCGGGGTGATGGATTCGGCATGGGCAAAGGCCTGGCGGGTGAGCTGCCCGGCAGGGACTCTGGGACCAGGCTGGTAGGTGGCCGGGGGATGCCCCCAGCAGGGAGGGAGAGGGGATGACAGTGTGGCCTATGGGCCCTAGTGAAGGAGCCACCCTCGCCCAGGGCCATGCCCTGAGCCCCGCCTGCCGCTGTTCTCTGGGTCTCCTGGGGCTAGCATAGGGACAGTGGGAGGGGGCGGCAGGGCCTCTCAGGGGCCCCAGCCATGCACTCCAACGGAGGTCTGGCACCGAACTGTACCCCCTTGCACTGGCTGGGTGGTTCCAGTGGGACCCCACCTCTCCCCTCCCTCCCTCATATCCTAGCTCCGAGGAGTGGCAGAAAGTGAGCAAGAGCGAGCGGGAGAAGATGGGCGTGACCGTGCAGGATGACGGCGAGTTCTGGTCAGTGTGCTGGCCTGGCCGGGGGTGGGGGTGGGGGCGGGGGTGGGGACAGTCAGCGGGCAGCGCCTCGCCCTGTCGCAGCGCAGGAGCCGCGCCCTCTCTCTGAGCCTCTCCGCCTCCCCTGTAACCTGAGCTGGGCAGGAAGGGGCCCCTGCGTCCCCACAGCCCACTCTGGCACCTGCCACGCCCAGGATGACCTTCGAGGACGTGTGCCGGTACTTCACCGACATCATCAAGTGCCGCGTGCTCAACACCTCCTACCTGAGCATCCACAAGACGTGGGAGGAGGCCCGGCTGCGGGGCGCCTGGACCCGGCACGAGGACCCAAGGCAGAACCGCAGCGGCGGCTGCATCAACCACAAGGACACCTTCTTCCAGAACCCGCAGGTGGGCCCCCCGGCGGACCCCCGCCCTGCCAGGGACTCCTCGTGCCCTTGGGTGCCCGTCTGTCCAGGGGGGGTTAGATGGGCTTGCTGGTCCCGTCTCGGGGGGAGGGGGCGGGTCCTACAGCCCCAGCCTCTCACTCTGACCTGCGAGGGTAAAAATGACAAAACTGCAGCTCGGAGGGACTGGTAGTGACCGTCGTGCCCAGAGTCTTGGGGACATTTAGGGACCAAGCCAGGGACTCAGACCTCTCACTCCCACTGCAAGCTCCTGGTGAATCTGGCCAGGCGGGGCTCTCGGCATGACCTGCGGCAGCTACTCGAACCTCACGCTCCATGGCGAGCCTTTGTTGGGCCCCGGCCAGGCGCCAGCATCTTCCTCCCGGCCTTGCTGCGCTGCCCGTGGTCAGCGCCGCCAGGCCTGTGTCGCGGGGGAGGGGCCGAGGCGTAGAGGGGTCACGTGACTGCGCCACGCATGCGCTCCACGTGGCTGAGTCCTGGCTGCCGGAGGGGGCTGGCGAGCCCGCCTCGGCGTGGTCCCACAGCAGTGTCTGTGTCTGTTTCCGCGGCCACACCTGCAGTACCTCTTTGATGTCAAGAAACCAGAAGATGAAGTGCTGATCTGCATCCAGCAGCGGCCCAAGCGGTCCACCCGCCGGGAGGGCAAGGGCGAGAACCTGGCCATCGGCTTCGACATCTACAAGGTGAGGCCCGCCGGAGCCGGGACCGAGCGCTCTCGGACACCTGGCCGCCGTGGGGATGGCATGGCGTGGGCCCGGCTTCCGAGGGGAGTGCTCAGCCTAATTTCTTCCTTGCTGAGACCCACAGCCTCGGGCTGTTTGGTGGAAGAACAAGGGGAGGGTTGGTGGTGGTTTGGGCTCGCTGTGGGCGGTCCTGGGGGCAGCTGGGCCCCCGGCTGCTCTGCCCTCCACAGCTGCCGGATCTCCGTGTCAGGGCTTTGCTGGGCAGGCCGGGCAGCCTCACCCCCGCCTCTCCCCCTGGTCTGGAAACTGAGCCCTTCCCCAGGGGGTGATGCCCCGTGAGTGGTGCCAGTGGGCACGGTGAGGCCCCCCGGGCTTGTCAGACCCCGGGCACCTGAGGAAAGCACGGGGGTAGGCCAGCACTTGGTCCACCCTGGGGCCCTGGGCGTCAGCCTTGGCAATGTGTTCCCATCACCAAGCTGGTGCGTTCATTGTGTGCTGACGTGCTGGGACACTGTTGCGACATTGCGGTGTCTGACCCTACTGACTTGATGACAGCAGGTCACGGCACCTGTCTGGAGGATTGTCTGGTACACCCTGGCAGCTGGCAGGTCCCTTCAGCACGCGGCTGTGACCCTGGACGGTTTTTATGGAGCTCAAACTCCAGACTGCGCAATTGCCCTTTGAAAGAATCTGATGTAGTTTCTTCGGCTGTGGCCACAGGGTTGCGGAACCATCACCACGGTGCATTTTAGATGTCTCCACACCCCCTAGCCCTGCACCACACACAATCTCTTTCTTCCAATCATCAGCGCCCAGCCCCCTGCCCCCTTGGCCCTAGGCAACTGCCAGTCTCCTACCCCCATAGCTGTGTCTGCTCTGGACATTTCATCTAAATGGGTTCCGGGTCCCCTCCCCCGGTGTCGAGGGGCCATGGGTGGCCCAGGGCCGGGTGGGGCGGAGTGGCCCCGCCTCTGGTGGTGGAGGCGTAGCCCAGCCTCTGGCCTGCCCGCAGGTGGAGGAGAACCGCCAGTACCGCATGCACAGCCTGCAGCACAAGGCGGCCAGCTCCATCTACATCAACTCGCGCAGTGTCTTCCTGCGCACCGAGCAGCCCGAAGGCCGCTACGTCATCATCCCCACCACCTTCGAGCCAGGCCACACCGGCGAGTTCCTGCTCCGAGTCTTCACTGATGTACCCGCCAACTGCAGGTGCACGGGGGCTGGCTCAGGCCCAGGGGTGCATACTGGGCTGACTGGGGTCTGCAGCCCAAGGTGCTTGCTTCTGCGTAAGGCGTGGTGCCCAGGCATCCAGCTGCCCAGTCCTGCCACCAGGGCTGTCTCGTCCTCTCACTTGCCAGGCTCCCGTGCCAGCTTCCCCCCTGCAGTGTGCTTCCTGGCTTACAGAGGCTTTCGCTCATCTCCTTGGAGCTCCCTGCGCCCCTGAGCAGGAGGCCTGACAGAGGAACATAGGTTAGAGGGGTGTCCAAGGCCAAGTGAGTGGGGGAGTCGGGCAAAGCCTCCCAGCCTGTCTGATCCCAGGGTCCTGGGGTCTTGTCACCATAATCCCTTGCCCTCTGGGGGCTGCCTCTGGGCCCAGTGAACTTTGAAAACCAACCACATCCCTGTGAAGTGCAGCCCTGTTGGTCCCACACTGCCCTGCCCATCTCGGGGTGCAGCCCAGACTCCGTGTCCCCATGTCCCAGCCTTGGGAGGCTGTTTGTGGTGCGACCGATGGCCCTGAGTCTGCCAGCCCAGGCTCTGCCACTTTGTGCTGTGTGGGCAAGGCCCCCCCCCCCCCCCGTGGGCCAAGTCATCCTGATCTGTAGAATGGGCATAAGCACGTTCCCCTGGCTCCCGGGGTCTTTGAGGATTAGCAATAATACGAGCAACAGCCCAGCGAGGGCCTGGCACACAGTAGGTGCTCTGTTCATGGCTTTTCCCTTGGGGGGCGCTGCAGCCCCCTGGGATGGGGGAGGGAAGGGGAAGCCCGGGTGGTCCAGGATGCCCGGGGCTTTTGCCCAGGACTCAAATGAAACAACAGAGCACTGCTTCCCTCTCCGTCCACTTTATTTTTTTGAAGGGAGGAGACTAGTGGATTGCTTTCTTTATTTTTGTTTCTTTGAAAGGCAGAGAGAGCGAGCCAGACCTCCCCCATCTGCTGGTTCACTCCCCAAATGCCTGCAACAGCTGGGCTGGACCAGGCCAGAGCCAGGAACCAGGAGCCTCATCAGGATCTCTGACATGGGTGGCAGGGGCCCAAGTAGTTGGGCCGTCACCTGGTGCCTCCTAGGGTGCTCGTTAGCAGGAGGCTGGAAGGGAGGGTGGGGCCAGGACGCGAACCCGCGGGCTCTGACATGGGTTGTGGGTGTTCAGGCTGTGTCTTAACCACTGCACCAAATGCCCACCCCGCCCTCCCTCTTCTCCTCCTGTCTTCCTGGAGCCACCCCTCATTCCGCCTCTTTCCCCTGCCCCATATTAGGGAGCTGCGCCTGGACGAGCCCCCCCACACCTGCTGGAGCTCCCTTTGTGGCTACCCTCAGCAGGTGACCCAGGTGCATGTCCTGGGGGCTGCAGGCCTCAAGGACTCCCCGACAGGTGAGCTCCCTCGGGGCAATCCCACCCCACCCACCCAACCCCCCACCCCCGGCCCTCCTGCTGATTGCCCCCAGCCTTCTGCTCACCTGTGCAGACCCCAGCCCCCAGAGCGGTCCTGCTGTCACTCAGCAAAGCAGCAAACCTTCCCTGATGCCTACTGTGGGCCCAGCCATGCCTGGGTGATGCCTGGCACACAGGGAGGAAGAGGTATACCTTGTGCTGTCAGGAGTTTCCAGTGTGCTGGGGCAGTGAGGCACAGGAACAGCAGCTGGGGAAAGGCTCGGCGAAGGCTCCCTGGAGGAGGTGGCCATTTCCTGGGCCAAGGAGGTCTTAGGGTATAAAGCCTGGGAAAAGGGGTAGGAGAGAAGGGTGCTCTGGGCAGAGGAAGCCACATGGGTGAAGGCCTGGAGGCCGGTCTGCCTGTCTGGGAGCTGAGCAACTCTGAGATGAACCATGCTCCAGTCTGCCTTCATAGACCCCGCCGCAGCCCCCGGCCTCAGTCCCTGTCCCACGCCTTCTCTCCAGGGGCCAACTCCTACGTGATCATCAAGTGCGAGGGGGAAGCAGTGCGCTCGGCCGTGCAGAGGGGCACCTCAGCTCCCGAGTACAACGTCAAGGGCGTCTTCTACCGCAAGAAGCCAGGCCAGCCCGTCACTGTCCAGGTGAGCCTGCCCCACACAGGGCCCCTGGGCCCGCCTGCTGCGAGCTCGCTCAGAGCACGGGGCCCCACGGGGAAAGCGCCCTTGACTGTGTCCTAGGTCGGGTTCTGGTTCTGAGTGTGTCCCTGACCCTCAGTGTGGCCTTGGTGCCACCCCTGGCACACCTGGGCCCTCTAGGCAGACCCAGTAGGTCAACTGGTGTGACTGTGGCCCAGCAGGCTCGGCCTCCTAGCTGTGTGCGGAGAGCGTCTCCGTGGCCCGCACCCCACGCCTCGGAGCTGCCGCTCCAGTCCCCTCCAGGCAGAGGTTGGGACAGTGTGGGTCAGGGTGGCTGACTTAAGGGTCTTGAGCAGTGACCTTGGACGTGCGCTTCCTTCTGCTCTCAGCGAAGGTGGCCAGGGTACGAGGATTCTGGGCTCATTAGCAGTACGCCATCTGTCCCCCGGGCCCAGGGCGGTGTCTCTGTGGGAGAGAAACCTGCTGTAAACAAACACCTGGGACCCTGGGGAGCCACTGTGGATTTTCCACGTTTTCTTAACCCTGGGCCCCACTGGGTCAAACCACAGACCCATAGGTATCAGGGCTGCAAGGCCCCTAGGGGCAGTTGATCCAACCGTCACATTAAAGATGGGGAAGGGGCCGGTGTTGGGGCGCGGTGGGTTAAGCCACCGCTTGTGTTGCCACCTCCCATATCAGAGCACGGATTGAGTCCTGGCTACTCTGCTCCCCGCTAATGCAGCTGGGGAGGCAACAGATGATGGCTCAAGTACTTGGGCCCCTGCCACCCACTGGGAGACCCAAATGGAGTTCCTGGCTCCTGGCTTCAGCCTGGCCCAGCATTTAAGAGAGTTGTGGGCATTTTGGGAGTGAACCAGCAGATGGAAGGTCTCTCGCTCTCCTTCTCTCTCACTCTCCCTTTTGAATAAATACAAATATACATTTTTTTAAAAAAATAATGAAGATGGGGAAACCACAGGGTGGGCCTTGTGGTTCAGTGGGCTAAGCCGCTGCCTGGGATGGCTGCAGACACGGGACTGGAAGCAGAGCAGCCAGGACTCACACCACTGCTGCATAGTGAGACTATGGGTTGCTGGCGTCACAGGCCGTGGCTCTATCCCTTACGCCCCAACACCGGCCCCTGGGAGGAACCCTGGATGTGTGGGGAGCCTGACGCCTTGCCCAGGGTTCATGGCGAGGCAGGTGGTGCAGGGATCTTAGCCCGCAGCTGGGCTTTGCCCTGCAGCAAGTGGGCTCAAGGCCTCGCTGCTCCTGCCATTACCCGCCCCCGTATACCCGCGTCCCTAGTCTTGGGGAAGGCCCTGCCAGTCTCCCATCTCCTCGCAGATCTGGAACCACCGAGTGCTGAAGGATGAGTTCCTGGGCCAGGTGCAGCTGAAGGCCGACCCCAACGACCTGCAGGCCCTGCACACCCTCCACCTGCGGGACCGCAGCAGCCGGCAGCCCAGCGACCTGCCGGGCACCGTGGCCGTGCGTGTCCTCAGCAGTGCCTCCCTCACGGCTGTCTGATGCCTGCCCACCTGCCCGGCCCCAGCAGCTCTCACCACCACCTGCATGTCCCTGCCAGGCCTGAGACCACCTGGGAGCCAGACACTGGGGTCCTTTGCCCACTGTTGCACTGGCCTGCTGTGTGCCCTTGGGACGTCTCTGCCTGTCTCTGAGCCTCATGTCCCAAGGGCCCCAAAGCACTCCCTTCTCACGTGGGAGTCTTCTTGCCCGAGATTTAAATCAGCCCTTCCCAGCCCACCTGGCGCCACTGCTACGGGACAGCGCTTACTGTTGAAGACATTTTCCCAGGGCCTGCAGTCCACCGAGGAGCGCCAAGATGTCACTTGTTTACACACAGACTGCCACATTCCCAAGCCCGTCCTTGCCTTGCTGGGCCTGGGCCTGGGCCTACCCTGTCTCCCTCACCCCCTTCTCTCTCGGCTCCTGCTGGGCTCCTGCTCAGGCTGGACTCTGGGAGATGTGCAGGTGGCCTTGGCTGATTCTCTGACCTTGGCCCCTTGGCCATCATCCACTTGTTCACTCAAACAGAGATTTGCCAAATGAAGGCAGCCTGGGGTGGGTAGCTGTCACCTGGCCAGGGAGCCCTCCGCCAACATTCCCCCAGAACACAGCCGAGAAGGGCATGGTGCCCTTCCTGCTGCCCGGGCCAAAGCGTTTCAGTCCTCAAGCTTCCTGTTGTTCCCTGGGGGAGGAAGTCTTCCTTTCACCCAGGGCTTCTCAGAGCAAGCTGCGAGCCAGCAGCCCTCTGCTCTTCTCCTGGCGCGATTTTGGCTGCACGTGGGGAGGCCTGGAGAAGTGGGCCCTTTCCAGAGGGGCCGTGGCCCTGGCGAGGGGGCGAGGTTTGCAGCAGGCGCTCTGGTAGCCGGCACCCACCGTGTTCTAGAAGCCTCTGGCTGAGCTTTGGTGCCGGGACGCCCTCACTGCCTCTGCGGGGCCCTGCTTGGGCCTCCAGGCCAGGGGTAGCCACAGAACGAGTGTGGCCGCTTCAAGAACAGGAATTCCTCTGGGGCACCTGAGTCTCCGGCTCCAGATTCCACGGCGTGTTCGCTCTGCCTCCTCACCCACAGCCGCCTGGACCCTGGCTCCCTCGGCCACAGCAGAGGCCAGGGACAGAAACAGGAGGAGGACGAGAGGATCCCTTCCCAGAGCCGCGACCCCCACCCCCCGCCCCGAGGACTGGGCCTGGGGCCAGGACTGTGCGCGTGACCAGGAGCGAATCACTGAAAGCTCCTGTGCCTGCGCCCCGACGCCTGCGCTGTCAGCCCTGCTGTCACCGAGTGCCGGACAAGGGCAGTGTGGCGCCCTCCATGCTCCCTGCACACCCAATGTCTGAAATTAGGCGGGGCTGGTAGACGCTGCTCGGCCAGCCTGGGCCTGAGCAGCCAACACGTGCTGCCTTGCTCAGCCACGCCCCCTGGTACGTGGAGGCAGTGGGGGATGCCAGGACCAAGTAGCAGCAGATGGGCTTCAACCGGGGGCTGGCCGCTGCCTCCCACCCCAGTGGAACGGAACTGGTACCACAGCCCTGCTCTCACTTCCGGCCCCTCGAGCTGGGCCAGGCTGGCTCCTGGCTGTGCAGGGATCTGGGGACCCGGAAGGTGAGGGTCGAGAGTGGATGGGGAGAGCATTGCTTCATGCACTCGGGGTCCCCACGTGCAAATGGGTGTCGCCTGCAGCCTCCGCTGCACAGGCCCAGGCTTCACCCCTGAAGGCCCACACGGGATGGGGGAGAGGGAGCCTCATCTAATCTCACAATAAATGTTACCACAGTTTCAGAAAGGCCTTCTCGTGTCCGCCTGCCTCTCTGGGGGGAGGGGCAGTGGAAGACCATCTCCCCGGCCCGAGGATCTGGCCTCTGGTCAGAAGGACTTGGCAGTCGCAACCAAGGCTGGCCCCGGCTGCCGTGCCATGAGTCTGAACTGAGATCCCTGGGGTCGCTCTGTTGGACCTGCCGCTGACCATCACATCTGCACCGGGTGGGCCCTGTGCCGAGCCCTGCCCAATGGGCAAGCTGGTCCCCCCTGCCCCCGAGCAGCCTCCCAGCTGGTGGGGTTGGCCAGTTACAGCTGCTGGTCAGGACAAATGTGGGGCCCCTCCAGGGCTCGTTAACCTGGCAGATTCTAGAAGGCTTACACCTTGAAGGACCTGAGAAAGATGAGCTTGGGAGGGGGGCACAGGAGGGTGCGGGGCGACCAGAGCAGGGGCCGTTAAGTGCAAGGTGCTGGCAGCCCCAGCGAGGAAGCGGGGTGGGGGGGAGTTGCATTTGAAAGGTCCTTGTGGAGGGGCGTGGGTAAGTGCAGTGAGATCAAAGCTAACCAAGACCAACTCTGCTATAGTTTGGGTGTTTGTCCCCTAAAGTTTCATGTGCTAGAAGTTCTCCCAGTAGGCAGGGCTGGAGGTGGTGGCCCTTTAAGAGGTGGGCGCTGGTGGGAGCCAGGCAGTCATGGGATAAAAGCCCAGAGAGCACGCTCTTGGGCTTCCAGCACACAGACGTCTGCTCCTGCCAGCCATGCGACCAACCGTGTGCCAAACTGTGACGCCTGCCACCGCACTACAACGCAGCACGAGGCCCTTGCGCAATGTGCTACCTGAGCTTGGATTTTTCAGCCCCCAGAACTATGAGCAAAATAGATCTTTTTCCTGTAAAGTACCCCATCTTAGGTGTTTTGTTACAGTGAGAGAAAACACACCGAGACACCCATTATGTCACCTGCTTAGCAAAGTGCCTGGTCCGCAGTGGGTGTTGGGAATGTCGCGGTTACCATGGCGTGGGAGACCACATCACCCCCACTCCTTAGCAGCTCACACCTGCGTTCTGCCCCAGCTGCCAGCGAGGGGCCTCGGTGCCCATGTGCTCCCACCTGGGCCTCATCCGCCCCAGCTGTGCAGGGCTGCGCCCACGTGTCCAGCCCAGCGTGGGAGGCCAGGAGGCAGTTGGAAGAGCGTTAGGTGCTGAGTACTGGCAGCAGGTGTGAGTGCAGTGTTCCAGAGCAAGCCCTTAAAAAAAAATGGGGGGAGGGGCCAGCGCTGTGGTATAGCGGGTGAAGCCGCCACCTGCAGTGCCAGCATCCCATGTGAGTGCCGGTTTGAGTCTTGGCTGCTCCACTTCCGATCCTGCTCTCTGCTATGGCCTGGGATAGCAGTAGACAATAGCTCAAGTCCTTGGACCCCTGTACCCATGTGGGGAACCCGGAGGAAGCTCCTGGCTCCTGGCTCCTGGCTCCTGGCTTGGGATCTGCGCAGCTCTGGCCATTGCGGCCATTTGGGGAGTGAGGCAGCAGATAGAAGTCTCTCTCTTTCTGTTTCTGTTTCTCCTTCTCTCTCTGTGTAACACTAACTTTCAAGTAAATAAATAAATATATTTGTAAAACATTGGGGGTGCTGGCATTGTGCCACAGCGGGTTAAGCCATTTCTTGCGATGCTAGCATCCCATATGAGTGCTGGTTCAAGTCTTGGCTGCTCCACTTCCAATCCAACTCCTTGTTAATGCCCCAGGGAAGGTAGCAGAAGATGGCCCAAGTGCTCGGACCCCCACCAATCATGTGGGAGATGTGGATGGAGTTCCAGGCTCCTGCCTTTGTCCTGGCCCCGCCCTGGTTGTTGCAGCCATTCGGCAAGTGAACCAGGTGGAAGATTCTCTCTCCTCTCTTTCCCCACTCCCTCTCCCCTTTCCCCCTTCTCCCCTTTTCTCTCTCTCCCCCTCGCTCCTTCTTTCCTTACCCTACCTCCCTCTCCCCCCTGCCCTTCAAATTAAAAATTTATTTCACAGAGAAAGATCTCCCCTCTGCTGGTTCCCGCCCCAAATGCCTGCAGCAGCTGAGGCTGGGCCAGACTGAAGCCAGGAGCAGGGAACTCCATCCGGGTCTCCCACGTGGGTGGTAGGCACCCAAGTGCTCAAACCATCATCAGCCACTTCTCAAGATGCACATTAACAGGAAGCCAGAATGGAGAGCAGAGGCAGGACTCCGACGCAGGGGCTCCTGGAAGGGCTGCAGCATCGTAACCGCTGCGAATGTCCACTCCTGGAGCAGGGCCACGGGGTTGAGGTGTGCTGCAGCATTCGGGGTCTCTGTCTGTGGGAGCCCTAACCCGCCAGAGGCTGCCTCCCCGGCGCCACGCCAGCAGTAGGTGGTGGAGCCTGTGCAGCCAGCAGGTGGCGCTGCTGGGTCATGGTTCCCCCTTGGTCACCCCCTCCCTTCCTCCACATTCCTGGCCCCTCACTCTGTCTTCTGGGCGGGATTCCTGCAGACACACCCCAGTCCCCCGAGCTAGGGAATCCCAAAGTGCCACTGCCCCTGCAGGGCTAGCACTGCCCCTGGAGAGTGCACCAAGGGGACAGCTGTCAGGTGCCGCTGAGGGCAAAGGGTGGGAAGGAGGGAGTGCCCCGGCCAGGGGAAGCTTTCCCGTCTTGCCAGGTGTTTCTTGTCTAGCTCCTGTCCTTTGAATGGTATATTTCACTTCCCTCTGTGTGTGTGCCTGTCACCTATGGGACTGCTCTTAGCCAGCCGGTTTGGCGAAGTTTCCTGTTGATTCTAGAACAAGACACATCCCCAACCCCCAGAACAAGCTGTGCAGGGCAACGCTGAGTTGATGCAGTGGGGGCGGGGGAGCTGCCAGCATGTCGGCTGCTGCACCCCCCTGCTTCTCCTCTCCCAGTCGGCAGCAACCACCAGGGAAGAGACAACAGCCATGGGGGCACACAGGGGCTGGGGCCACAGCCAGCGTGTGACCGAGTCAGGATCAAGCTCAGTTTCCCTGCCCGGGGACCAAGGCAGCAGGTAGCAGCACTGCCGATGGCAGGGCAGGAGGCCCAGGCCTCTGCCCCAACGCGGATCCGCAGTGCAGCCACAGAGAGACCCAGAGCCCTTGCTGCAGCACACAGAGCCCGGGGCAGTGTCTGGACATTAGTCCCAGCCCTGACAGCCCGCCCCCCATGCTGATGTCACCACACCAGACCTTGGAGGCCCCCTGCGGCTCCGCCTCCTGGGAGAAGGCTCTGGAGTAGGGAGGGGAGGGTGACAGTGTTGGCTGGACAGCAGCCCTGGGCAGGAGAAGACACAGAGAGACACCCAGAGTGAGCCGCGGAGCACGACTCGGGGCGAGGGCGGGGGGCAGCGGGTCTGCACACACAGACCTGTGACCTCAGCTTCCTGAGCCCTCTGCGCAGGCACAGCTGCCCCCACTGCTGGGTCGCCGTGTCCCAGGTATGCATGGGCCGCTGGGTGTCCTGGGCGTGGAAGAGGGTCGTTGCACTGGGGGGAGCCATGGCATGGCTGTCCCCACAGCCGCTTGATGCTGGGCCTGGGCTTCCTGGCACCTGTCGGGGCTCAGCCCTGGCAGCCATTGAACGAAACTGTCCTGAGCCTGGAAAGACGGAAGCTGTACCCTGCAGAGGGGGAGAGCCCGCGGCATGGAGTTCATGGAGCTGTTTCTGAGCTGAGGCTGGGGCTGGGCGTCCTGGGCCCGGGGGGCAGTCGTGTGGGGTGGGAGAGAGACAGCGACAGAGACACCTCTTTGCCTGTTGCTTGGCTTCCTCTATACTTTATCTGACTCTGTCTCTCTCCTTAGATCCGCTACTTCTTTCTTCTGTGCCTCAAATTTCCCAGCTGTGAAATGGGCATATGGAGCCTCAACTCCAGGTTGTTGAAGTAGCGGCAAGGGAAAATCGGGCGTGGGGTTAATAACCTAGTGAGAGTCTATAGTCCCTGCTGCCAATTGGAAAAGCGACAAACTTGCACATGGCCTAGTTTTATTTTTAGGAGTATCTCAGAGTTTCTCCTGACGGTTGGCCCTCAGGTCCTATGCCCTCACTACCCTCTTCCACTCCCCAAGTCCCACATTCTTTGTGGATCTCTGTTCTGTCCCCGGCTCTCGTAGCTCACGCTGGTGTGTAGGAAGCCAGCCCAGCATCTGAGCGTCCAGAGTGCCCCAAAGCAGCTGCCTGGTGGCCTTGTTGAGTCCACCTCCCACCAGGCAGCCAGGCCGGTGCGGGTCCCAGGGGCGCCGTGAGCCCGCTGTGTCCCAGGGCTGCAGGGCCACGGTCAGGGCTCGGGTGTCGGGCAGTGTCATAGGCAGAGGATCAAATGCCTCAGTGCCTGTGAATGGGCCCTTGTGAAACATTGATGTTTACCCCGGGGACAGGTTGGGGGCCCGAGGAGCCTGGTGCCAGGCCCGTGGGCTTGGCGGGGGCAGGGCGTGTTCAATAGCCATGCTCAGCCCCACAAGGCCTTGCTGAGCCATGTCTGGGCCTGGCCCCAGGCTAGGCAAGGCTGGAAACAAGGAGATGGGTGAGCCCCTTCCCTGCGGCCATGCCCTGCCCTGGATCAACTCCCCGGCTCTAGGGACTGACCCTTGACCCAGATAACAGCACACACGTGGTCAGTGTAGTTGTCAGGTCAGAATAGAGGGAAGCAGAGGCCCAGATGCTGTCTGAGCAGAGCCACGGCTCGTGGCTGGAGTTAGTCAGGCACAATTTCAGATGGGGATCAGCATAGGTAAAGAGCTGGCGTAGTGAGACCAGAGAATGGCCCGAGCAAGATGGGGACAGGGAGAGAACAGGCTGGCACGTCAGCAGGGGTCCGCTCCTGCTGGGCTGGAAAAGCCAGGCTGGGGGTGTCGCCCCTCCATCATGCAGGAAGTGGGTGGTCTAGAGGGGCTGCAGCCCAGGAGTGCCATGAGCAGGCTGCCATCACCCACACTCCTGGGCAGCTCTGAGCTAGGAGGTCGGATGCCCAGTCCTAGGCCTGCACTTGCCCTGCCGTGCTGTGTGACGCTGGGCAAGTGTTGCTCCCTCTCTGGGCCTCTTGGGGTGAGGCTAGACTTGAGACTTTCTAGGAGCCCTTTGGGAATTTCTGAATGACAGTGGCCGAGAGAAGAGCTCAGCTGCCCTGAGCAGCAGAGCTGGCAACGGTGGCTGAGGCTCAGGTCACGCGGGCTGGGCTGTGGCCAGAGGGAGAAGAGCCAGCGAGGGTTCCCTCCGGGGGGAGGGGCTGGGGCTTGGGGAGGAGCCCAGCTGACCCCAGCCAGAAGGCCGCGAGGGCCAGCTGACTGCTCCCAGGCTTGACATGGTCTCTCCCCGCAGAACTGCACCTGGCCGGCCGGACAGCAGGGGCATCTGACGCAGGACCATGGTGATCCTTCAGCGGGTGAGTACCGCCCGCTCCTACCCCCACCGTCCCCATCTGCGCCCTCGGAGCCGGGGCCAGCCTCTGAGGGGCTCATCGGGTCCCTGGGCCGTATCCTCTCATCTGCCCACTTGACCGTGAACGTCACCCCAGTCCTTTCTCTCGGAAAACCCCTACTTGGTCCGTGGAAGCCGGCTGCGAGGCCTGGGCTGGACGCACCTGCTGTGTGTCTGCACGGCTTCCTTCTCCAGCCAACCCACCCTGCTGGGCAGAAATGCCTGCTTTCCCCACGTCTCCGAATCTGGGCATCCGAGGCAGTGAGACAGCAGGGGCAAAGACACAAACGTGGGAAGTCCCTGGGGAAGGGGAAAGAGTAGGCGACAGGGCTACTGCAGACCTGAGCCCAGCCTACCCTGAGGACCTGGGCGCACGGTGAGGGGGCCCCCGTGGCCTGAGTGCAACCCCCAGGGGTTTATGGGAAGCGGCAGAGGGCCCCCCCCCCCCCCGGCCCCGCGCCAGCTGAGTCTTCCTGCCCAGGGCTACGGCAGGCAGCCTCTGCCCCTCAGGCCTTCCCCGTGATCAGCCTGAATCCTAATGAGCTCCTGGTCCCAGAGTGCAAGCACGGAATGTGGGCACTGAGCCAGGTGGGCCTGGCCTGGGGCCCGGGAGCTGGCGGGGGCAGGCACTGTGAGGGCTCCGTCAGGAGCAGCCCGGCCCCCAGGCCCACCAGAAACTAATGTAGCAGCCTGTCCTGCAGCCGCCGGGCCACCTGGGGCCAGCATGCTGGGGGGGGGGGGGCTGTGTTGGGGGGCAGGCAGGCTCCTGGGCAGGATGAGGACCATCTCTTGTCCTGGGGACTGGAGGGACCCCTTCTAGAATCCCTTGGCGTGGGACCCGTTCAAGGGCTCATTACAGATGGCTGGGGTCTATGTTACAAAGAAAGGCACCAGCACCGAGTTTGCTGTGTGGATGAGGACAGCCCCCAGGAGGGAGGGCCTGGGCCCAGGGCCGGTCTGGCCCTCGGGATTGTGAGGAGGGTCTCTGGCTCACTGGACCGCCTCCTAGCCCCTGCCCCTCCTGCCTCCTGTGAAAGCCGGCGCACCCCATCTTGCAGGTGTTAGCAGGTGTTAGCAGGTACGCCCAGCTCTGCCCAGCCCTCCAACAGAAAGTACCTTTCTGTTACTTTCATCCCCAGAAATGTCGCAGCTCTGGGGTGGGTGTCAACTGGCTCTACAGTCCTGCAGGGCAGAGCCCAGGCATCCAGGCTCCATGTGGGCCTTGCTACTGATGAGTGGGAGGCCCTGGGCATGTGACTCCGCCCCCCGAGGCTCAGTTCCTCTCTGTGACAGGAAGATGAGCCACTGCTCCCGGGGCTGCTGCTTGAGACAGTGCTTCTGCCCGCCCCCTCATTCCTCCCTTGCCCCACGCAAGGCTTGGCCTCCCCTTCTCTCCCGTCTACCCAGGCCCCAGTGCAACCCCTTCTTTCAGGAAGCCTTCCCTGATTGGCTCACACCATCCGGGTCACACACGGTCTGCCTCTTTCCCTCCCTCCCTGGGGTCTCCCAGTCAGTTCTGGAAGTGATGGGCAGGCTTCATCCATGCCCCGCTGTCTACTCAGCTGCAGGCCCTGCCCCTCAGACATGGAGCTTGGAGCTGAATGACTGAATTGGATCGCTCACTCCTTTGGTCTGATGGACTGGTTATGAACCCCAGCTCCATCACTTTCTAGTTTTGTGGCTGTAAACAAACTGCTACACCCATTTGCCTTATTGGTAAGTAAGGGCTAGCAGTGGTGCCTGCCCCATGGAACGTCTGAGAATCAAATAGCAAATGCAGATTCTGCTTGATGTGGGGCTCAATAGATGTGAGCTGCCGTGACTACTGGTGATGAAGGGATAGAACAGTGTTCCTGTGTGTGACATTCCCCCACCCGTAACTGTCTTTCACTTTCGTTGTGATTAAAAAAAGTTTGAGAGCTCGAAGACTAAGACGGCTCTTTCTCTATATGGAGAGGTCCTGATGTGGAACAAATCAGTGGCAAAGATTCATTCCTCTGTCCTTTGTCCATCCATCCATCCACCATCAATCATCCGTCTACCCATCCGTCTATCCATTCAGCCATCTGCTACCCATCTACCCACCCACCCATCTGTCCATCCATCATTCATCCACCTACCCATTTACCCAACCACCCTCGCACCCACCGATCCATCCATCCGTCCTTTATGCATCCACGCACCCACTGATCCCTCTACCTATCAACCACCCATCCATCCATCTACTCATCCATCTACCCACCCATCTGTCCATCCATCATCCTTCCATCTACCAATCTACCCAACCACCCATGTACCCACCAATTCTTCCATCCATCCACCCATCCACCCACCCACCCTCCTAGCCCTTCTAAGCCCCACAGAATGCCAGACACAGCAGATAGCTTCAGAAAGATGGCCTAAGAGCACAAATCTCTTCACTTATGAGAAAGAATCTTATTATTCGCAGCCTCCATGGTGGTCCTCCTGTTGGCTAGGCAGTCTACGCATGGTCTCATTTTATCCCACAGGGCTATGGGGTAGGGACTGAGGCTCAGGGAGGCTAATTGGAATATATAGCCTGGGGCAGGTCCAGACAGCATAGGCAGCCCTGACAGGGAGGGGAGCCGGCTGTCAGGAAAAAGGAGAAGGTGGGGGCTGCTGTGTAGGGCACAGGGCTTGGGGGAGAAGGGTCAGACGCCAGTGCAGGGTGGCAAGTGCGGGACATGGGCTCTTTCTTAGGGACCCCTTGGTGGTCTGAGCAGACCCACCATGCTGACAGTCCTGGGAGTGGGGATGGCAGGTGTGTCCTCCAGCCACATTCTCACCCACCAGCAAAGGGCCCTGGGCCCCTTCTCTGCCAGCCTGAGCACGAAGCATGCAGAGAGAAAGTGACTGTTCCTGCCCCGGAGGAGCTTCACTGCAGAGACCGCCAGAGACCCTGCGAGGGGTCGCGGGGGAGCCTGGGAACGGGGCAGGCTTCTGGCCTGCCTGGGAGAGGGCGTCAGGGAGGGTGGAAGCCTGGAAGGGGGTGAGGTCTCCGGGAGACGGCCTTGCCCAGGGATGCGAGGCCAGCAGGGCCAGGGTAGGAACAAGAACCCAGGGCTCCTTGGTGACATGACCCCGTCTTTCAGTCTGACCTGATTTCCATCTCTGAGGCGGGGCCAGGGTGGGGACTGCCTGCACTTGACCCTGATTTGTGGGCAGGGGGAGGCTGGAAGATAAATCTGTGTGCTGATGGTGACACTGGGGTTGACACTTTCACTAAAATAGATGCCCTTTGTTGTCTCTTGGAACAGTTTCTGACTCAACGTCTGCTTTGCCTGATGCTGGTATAGACAGCCTGGCTCTCCTTTGCATATTGTTTGCATGGAATGCCATTTGCATGAAATCCTTCTGACCTGAACCCATTTGTGTCTTTGGATCCAAGATGGATTTCTTGCAGGCAACATAAAGCTGGTTTTTTAAAAAAATTTTTTTGTAAATCAATTTTGCCAATTTGTCTTTTGACTAGAGGTCCAATCTACTTCCCTTAAAAAAAAACATTTATTTATTTATTTGAAAGTCAGAGTTACACAGCAGTGGGGGAGGGGAGGGGGAGAAGCGCACTTCCACTCACTGGTTCACTCCCTAGATGGCCACAATGGCAGGGACTGAGCCAGGCGGTGGCCAGAGCTCCTTCCAGGTCTCCTAGGTGGCAGAGGCACAAGTACTTGGGCCATCTTCTGCTGCTTTTCCCAGGCCATTAACAGGAACCTGGATCAGAATGGGGGCTGCCTTGAGGACTTGAACTGGCACCATAAGGGTGACAGCTTTACCTGCTATGCCACAGTGCTGGTCCCTATTGATCTTAATTTTTTTAAAAAAAGTATTTATTCTACTTATGTGAAAAACGGAGAGAGAGGGAAAGGGAATCTTCCATCTACTGGTTCACTCCTTGAATGGCTGCAATGGCAGAGGCTGGGCCAAGATGAAGCCAGGAGCTTCTTCCGGGTCTCCCTTGTGGATACAGGGGTCCAAGTACTTGGACCATATTCGGCTGCTTTCCTAGGCGTATAAGCAGAGAACTGGATCATAAGTGGAGCAGCCAGGGCTTGAACCAGTGCTATTTTGGGATGTTGGCGTCACAGGTGGTGGTTTAACCTGTGCCACATCACTGGACCCTCAATCTATTTACTTTTTAAGGTAATTATTGATAAGAAAAAAACACTAGTTTGCTATTTGTTTTCTAGGTGTCTTATAGATAAATTTCCCCCTCAATTCCCTCACAACTGCCTTTTTTGGTGTTTCATTTTTTTTCCTGATGTTCTGGTTTGATTTCCTCTTCTGTATATATTTTTCCTTAATGGTTTCTTTAAGTCTATAATTATCTTAAATGTGCAACAGTGTCGTTTAAGACAAAGTTAGCTTCAATAGTGTTTAAAGATGATGCTGGCTGCCCCATCCCTCTCCCTTTATGCTGTGGTCACAAATCACATCTTCATACATCGCGTGCGACTCCCCTAGCTTGAGCTGTTATGTAAGTGCTCATCCTTAAATCTCACAGGGAGGGAAAGACGAGTTAGCAAACAGCATGACCTCAGCACGCTGGCTTGTACACTCACCGACGCAGTTACTTTTGTCAGTGTTGCTCTTCTTCTCTGAGTAGTTCAAGCTTCCACTTATTTTTCTAATATTCTGTTATAAAATACGCACAACAAAATGGACCATTGTTAAGTGCAAGGCCACTGGCATAACGTACATCCCTACACTCACACAACCACCGCTATCACGCATCTCTGTAACTCTTCTCATCTCGGAAAGCCAAACCCTGACCCACTGAACGGTAACCCCGCAGCCCCAGGCCCTGGCGCCCTCCCTCCTGCCTGCACCTCCTGGAAGCCCAGTCACCTGCGATCTGGGCTTTTGTGACTGGCAGGACACTGTTCCAGGCACGCCCCGCCCCTCGGTCATTCATGCGTCTAGGAACGCTGGGGCTGCTTCCACGTGTTCGCTGTTGTGAATGAAGCCGCCGTGAACAGGGGTGCGCAGGTTTCTCCCCGAAACCCTGCCTTCGACCCTTCTGAACATTTGCCCTGAAGGAACTGCTGGCTCACGGGGTGATGCTATTTTTCATTTTTTGGGAACTGCCATCCTGTCTTCCACAGTGCGGGCACCCTTTGTCCCCCGCCCAGGGTTGCCTTCTCCGGGTCCTCCCGGGTACTTAGCTCCTGTAGCCACGCCCCTCCAGCTGTTTCACACTCACACAGACGACGACGCCACAAAGGCACGGGGCGCTGACCCGGCTTGTGAGAAGCTGAGCAGGGATCAAACCTCAGCCATCTGGCTCCAGAGTTCAGGCGCCCAGCAGCCCTGCTGTGCTGTCCACTATCTGGGGCTTCCACCCTTATCTGCATCTGGTCTGCCCTCCCTGGGCTGGGGGCTCCGAGGAAGAATGCCCGGAAGTCCGCCAGTGCCTCCTGGGTTCCAGGGTCTGGTTCCTACTCCAGGGGATTCCAGTGAGCAGGTGCTGTGGTTCTGGCCTGGACCGGGGAAAAGACCTCTCCTGACAGCCAAGTCCCCAGGAGGGTAGAGGAAGTGGGCGGGAGTCGCTGCAGCCGGCTCGCCCTGTGCTGGGGTCACGCCCTGATGTCCCTAAGGCTGGGGTGCAGCCTGGGCAGCTCTGTGCCGTCTCTGTCCTCGGCAACCCCATCCCCCACCCTACAGACACTGTTTATTTGCTGGAGTTTGGGCAGGGGGTGGCTTCCAGGATTCCAGACAATGCTGTCAGGGGCCTTGAGGAGATAAGAGGGGGAAGGAGGAAAGAGGGGAGGTGAACTCAGATAAGCAGGGAGAAGGAAGCACCAAGCCGTGGGAGGAGAGTGCCAAGGCCTGCACCGGCCAGGCCCTCTAGACTGCTGGGTAGCCTCTGGCTCCCAGCCCAGCATGCACGGGAGGGAGCCAGGTGCCCGTCCTGCACAGGTGCCAGGCCACGGGAGCCCAGCACTGCCCACTGCAGGGTGAGCTCTGAGCAGTCCCCAGGCTTGCTGCCCTGGGGGATCCAAGAGACGTCTGCCAAGCCTCAGTGGCCTCTCCTGCCCGCCAGACACCCCCGCACGGGTGACCTCGGGCTGGGTGAGGAGGACGGGCTACCCAGGGCTTACCCCTAGAAGAAAGGTTTTAGCCGCCGGCGGCCACAGAACCAGAAAGCTCTTTGGCCCACCTTCTCTTTCGTCTTAAAAATGTCCAGGCTGTGTAGTTTCCTTCCATAGAAAGCGCTGGTTTTCTTCCAAGCTGCAGGCAGAGTCAAGTGCAGGTGCCACGTTCTCCCCGGGCCCTGGAGTCCCGCGGCTGCCTGGGGTCCCGACGCTGGCGCCCCCTCCCCATCCGCCTGCCAGGCGTCACCTAAGCCGCCGTTGCCATGGGCCCGCGGCAGATGGCCCGGTTTAGGGTTCCCCAGCGGGCGCCGCGCGCACGGATTAGGTGAATTAGGGAGCCGTAGCCTTGAGCCTCCGCCGGACCCTCAGCGCCATGGAGTCCCCCGCCGGGCCTGCAGACCCCGACCCCGCCGAGGAGCGCGCTCCGCAGTCCGGCAAATGGGCGCTCGTACGCAGTCTGAACCAGGCTTTCAAGACCTTTGCGGTCCTGCCGGTGAGGCCCGGGCCCGAATGGGGGAGGGTACGCTCGGGGCCTGCCCCGGGGGCCTCAGTTTCCTTGCCTATCAGGAGTCGCACAGGAGGGTCCGCGCAAAAGAGGTCCCAAGATGCTGAGAACTCGGCTTTGGCCACCCTCCGCAGGCGTAGGCGGGAGGGTCTGGTGCTGGGATCCCCAGCAGGGAGCGCCTACAGGTGCGCAGGCAGGCCTGAGAGGCCAGGGCTCCTGTACACGGCTCCCCACACATAGGCCTGTCTGGTGGACACTTGGCTTATGCTTCCCACCTGGGAAAATAAAAACCAGTGTCCCGTGGTGCAATGGAGAGAAATGAGGGCGCCATCCAGAGACAGGCTCCTTCTCATTGCACAGACGGGGACTGGGTCCCAGAGGAGGGAAGAGGCAGGCAGGGCCAGGCTGGTGCTGGGAGATGGAGACAGGCAGCAAGGACAGCTGGCATTTGCAAGGGACTATTGGCTGTACACGCACTCCTTTCCTGTTAAGTCTGGTGAAAACTGCTACCCAGAGAGGCTGAATAACTCACCTAAAGTCACACAGCGTTAGTGACAGCCCTGGGACAAGAACCCAGACCTCTTTAGTTTTTAGTGGTTCTTTTTTCCTTAAGGTTTATTTTATTATATTTTGAAAGGTAGAGTTACAGAGGGAGAGACAGAGAGATTTGTTTGCTGGTCACTCCACAAATGGCTGCGATGGCCTAGGCTGGGCCAGGTCGGAGCCAGGAGCTTCTTCTGGGTCTCACACGTGGGTGGCAGTGGCCCAAGCACTTTGGCCATCTGCTGCTGCTTTCTCAGGTGCATTAGCAGGAGCTGGACTGGAAGTGGAACAGCTGGGACTTGAACCAGGACTCATATACGATGTCAGTGTTGCAGGCCGTGGCTTAGCCTGCTGTGCCACAGCGCCGGCCCCGAGAACACGGCTCTCTTGATGTGTGTTTACTGTGGCTGCGTGCTGGCTCTCCTGAGGCTCGGGGGGTGCCGCGAGAACACTGAGACAGCCCCTGCTGGGAAGTCAGCACTGTGGGGGCAGGGAGACCATCTGCTCTTGCCACACGGGCTGTGTCACAAGAGCCGTCTCTGACGCGGACAGGGCATCCCTCATAGTATGTGATGCTGTTACTGAGTTGTTGCTTTTCTGGCCATGGTGCTCAAACTGGGGCCCGGCGCAGTCATGGTGGGCTGGGGACTGTCTTGGGGAGGCGAGGAGCTGGTGGGATTAGAGCTGGCGCCCAGTCTCCTCCCCTCACCTCCCTCCTCCTGCCCCCCAAAGCAGCTGAGGCGTTCATGCCTTCCTCCCCCTCTTTGTCTCCTCACCCTCCCCAGCGGCTCTCGAACCACCCGCTTTGGGTCCTGGCTTCCTCCTGCACAGCCCCCTGGGTCACTGCTGGACCAGTGACCACGGCCAAACTCCCTTCCGGCTTTGGGCCTCGTTTCCTGGCTGCAGTCTGTTGCTCCAAGGACGTGCCCTGGGCCACAGGAGCCCTCCCCTCAGGGCTTCCGGGGCCCCAGGATTCCCCGTGGAGCTCTTAGCTGCCCTGAGAAACTCTGTCCGCAAGCTCCCACCTAGAGCAGAGCCAGTTAAGCTGCGCCCTCCGGATGATGACCCTAGCTTAGAAGCCACTGCCGCTTGCTGTGTGGCCCTAGGTTCCTCACTTGGCATCTCTGAGCCTCTGCACCTGCTCACGGGAGGTTTCAGTAGGATTGGGGTTATTCTCTGTTCTTCCAGGGACAGCTTGCCTTTTGGGCCCAGGGGCCACCTACACCCAGGGACCCTAGCAGTGCTTCCCGTGCTGACCAGGATCCGGGGTGGGTTTCAGCCCCAGCTCTCTCAAAGGCCCTGGCTTCTGGAGCACACGTGTGCTTGTGTGTGTATGTGTGTGTGTGTTGCACACAGCTCCACAGCCTCCGCACACTCACGCCCTCTCACACACACTGCACCCTTCGCCCTTCCTCTCATGGACGCGGCTGTGCCGGGCGCTGAGGACTCGCAAGTGAGAGACTCCAACCCCAGCAGATGCAGTGCGGGGCGGGGCTGGCCGTGGGGCCCCGTGGGACGGCTCCAGGCTCCGTCCAGCAGCCAGAGCGCAAAGGTCCATCTGTCAGGCCACCTCCTCGGCTTCCTGCCTCACGTGACGGCAAATCCAGCTCCTGCCTGTGGCTCACAAGGCCCGGCTCGCCTTGCTGCCGCCCTGCCCTCCCTGGGCGCTGTGCACCTCTGCTCCGTTCTGCCCCGGAGTCAGAGGGGCCTGGCAGCAGCGGGCGCTCTGCACACTTGACTTTAGGAAGGAATAAACTGGGAAGGGGACGGCCAAGGCGAGGATGTTTGCTCTGGGTCTGTGCAGGGGCGGGTGTCCCTGGAGGGAAGGCGGAGAGGAGCAGGTGGGCCCAGCAGCCCGTGGAGCCCCACGGCCACGGCGGATGTTCAGGAAGCCCCAGGTCTCCTCTCCAGCTCGCTCTTTCCGGGGAGGAAGCTCGGGCAGGGCCCAGCCTGTGTCTCCCTTCCCATCTCTACAAAGTGAGGGCCCGGAGAGGCTGCTGGGGGCAGGCGGCGGCTGAGACAGCGCAGGTTGGCCTGTGACTCACTGAGTCCAACCTCCCTGTGGCGGAGCAAGGTCAGCGGCTCAGCCAAGTCCGAACAGGGCCTGGGGCCTGGGCGCTTCCCCTGGGTGCGCTCCATTGTGAATTCGTTTTATCAGCAGTTTCGTTTCTCATTGTTCTTTGATATTAAGTTATATTTTTTGTTAGAAAGTCTGTGTTCTCCCACGCTCCAGGGAGGTTTAGGAACCAGCCCCAGAGGAAGACTTTTCTAAGATTAGAAGAATATTCAACCCTTTACCCTGAGGCCAACAAGGCCTCTGTGTTCTGGACCAGGCCCTTCTCTCTGACCTCCCTCTCCAGGTCCTTTGCCCTTGACATTCTTGCTGGCCAGTTACTCCCCCTTGCCCTCTGCAGGACTGCCACTTGCCCTTCCAGTCTCCGCTCAGAAATGTCCTCCGCAGAGTGGCTCATCTGACCGCCGAGCCTCAGGTTGGCCGGCTCTGTCTTGGCGCACTGTTCTCCCGGCGCTCACCTGGCTCTGTTTGTTGCCTACTTTCTCAACAAGAACGTGGAGTCCATCATCTCCGCTCGACTCCCCACATAGTGATTCGCCGTCAGCAGGTGCCCAGGACATGTTGGTAGGGCATCACGGCGCTGAACGTGCTTGTCCTAGGTCCGTCACTTTGACTCTTGAGTTTAGATTCAAGTCCTGTTAGTCCTGGTGTGTAACAAGAGCCGGATGCTGCAGGGGACACACAAGCGGCACCCTGCCCATCAAGGTTGGGAGCGCCCCCACGAGCCAGGAGGCAGTATGGCTGAGCTCACCCTGGGCCCAGCACAGAACATGTCACTGGCTTTGATGGTGACCCTGGGAGTCCTCTGGCCCCGCCTCCTCGAGGCCAGCAAAGATGGAGTTTGGGTGGTTCAGTGCTTCTGCTTCAACTCCAGGGAGTCTGTCGTATACCTGCAGGGTGCAGAGCCCTGGGGAGAGCCTCGGCTTGCACGGGCCTGGGCCCGGGGCTGCCCTGCTCTGTGAGCTCTGCTTCCCCGGCTGTAACACAGGAGAACACGGGCTACCGCCGCAGAGGCAGTAGTGAGCCGCATGAGCACGCAGCCCGGGGCCTGGCAGCAGATGGGAGTTTGGCACCAGGCCTCTGGTGGGGGCAGAGGTGGGTCTATGGCTGCCCAAAAGGGATCCTCACGCCCCTGGCTGCTCACCTGGCCTGGGACTCTCTCTCGCCCACAGGGGGACTACGTGTGGATGGACCTGAGGTCCGGGCAGGAGTTCGACGTGCCCATCGGGGCGGTGGTGAAGCTCTGTGACTCTGGGCAGATCCAGGTGGTGGACGATGAAGGCAACGTGAGTCGGCCCCTCCGTCACCCAGCCCGGGGGGACCACAGGCTGCCAGCGGCCCCGGCCGGGCGCCAGGCAGCATCCTGCCCTCAGAGGATGGAGGACTGCCTGAGCCCCCTGCTGCCCCTCATGGAGCTCTGGTGCCCACCGAGAGAACCCCTCCCCTCTTCCATGGAGCTCTGGCGCCCCACCAAGAGCATGCCTCCTCAGGCCGGGCTGCGTGTTCTGTTTCCTCCTGCACGTCACTGCGCTGGGTATTCCAATCGTGTGTGCTCAGGGTGACGTCAAGCTGGGTGCTTCTCACACACAAGGGTGCTGTGTGGTCAGACAGACTGCATCCCGGTCCCGCCTTGCCCACTTATGGGCCCTGCAGCCCTGGCCAGGTCTCTGACCCTTCTGAGCCTCAGTTTCCAACTCTGTGAAAGGGGGGCGTGAGTAGCTGTGCTACAGTTGCTGCAGTCACACATGCGGAGCACCTTGTCAAGTTAGCGGTGGTCCGTAAGCTTAAGTTAGTCACACTCTGATAGGCTACGGCCTCATGCGTATTCATTGTCCCCCGTGACGTGGCTCTAGGAGTTGGTCCTAACCCTCTCTCTTGGCCCAGAAGGCAAGGCAGTGCAGGTCTGGCAGGCAGTCATGGGGAGGACTTGAGTAGGGAAGGAAGGTCTGAGAGTGAGGCCTGCCCCAGGGCCTCTGGGCACAGGTGCACCTGTAAGGTGTGTGCGTGTGTAGTGTGGTGGACATGTGGATGCGATGCTGAGCAGACGGTTGCAGTCTAGGGGGCACAAGAACGTGCCAGCAAGATTTCAGTTCCAGCTTAATTTGGGCTGCACCAGTGCTGTGTCAGGCGCCGGGGACATAGGGATAACATGGAGTCCCTGTTTTTGCCTCCTGGTCTGAAGGAAGAGGATCAGGAAAAAGAGTGGACTGCAAGTTGGAAACAGGCTGTGCTGGGCATCAGGGGAGGGCTCAGGACCCTCAAGGCCTGGGTGTGGATGTGGAGTGGGCAGGTGCACCACACGTAGCCCTGTGGCCCTCGGGGTTTGCAAAGCTCTTTCATCCAAGTTCTGTCTTTGGATGTCCACGGCGTGTCTGAAAGGCGGGGAGAATTGTAACTGTTACCTCATGGGGAAACTGAGGCACAACGAGGGACCATGTGGCTAGCTCACAGCTGTAAGTGGAGGTGCTAGGTTCCGAAGCCGGGACCTCTGGGCCCTCTGCCCGAGTTTTCCCTGTACACCTCAATGGTGGCTGTGGGTCTCGAGGTCTGTGCGGCAGGCTTTTGTCCCCTGGGCTTCAGAACAGAGCGCCTAAGACTTTGTCGCCTGGGCTCCAGGGCAGGGCCCTCTAGGAAGCCGCTGTGAGGTTGAGGTTGCAAACACAGATGGGGTGGCGCACAGACCCACGAGCTGGCCTGGGCCCTCCCCACCTTCCTGGAGGGGACCAGGGACTCTCTGCAGGCTTCAGTTTCTCCTGGGTCATGTTGCAGTCAGATGGCATCCTGTAACTCCGTGTCACTGGATCCTGAAGGAGCCCTCCCGTGTCGCCCCCATCCAAGGCCCTGAGGGTGGGGGCTGCCCGAGGGCTGGAGCGTGGCTGCTGGGGGCTCAGGTGAGGGAGGCTGGGGTCTGACTTTGGTGGTGTTGGCTCCAGGCTTCTGGCCCTTCCTCCACAGGCTATTCCTGCCCCCTCCACTCCGAGCCATCCCCCTCTGCCCCTCCATCCTCCCTCAGATGCCTAGCAACCTGCGAGCAGCACCAGGCCAGTCACTTGGGGTTCCCGAGTCAACAGTAGGTGTGGCAGTGGGAGTTCTTGGAAAAGCTTCCTCTGTGAGTCAGTGAATGAATGAATGGATGAATGAATGAATGAAAGGTTATGACTCAGGCCTCAGAGGACTCCTCGAGCTCTGACTGTCCAAGCCACGCCCATGGCCATCCATATCCTTGACAGAGCACAGTGTCTCTGTCTCTCCAAGCTCAGCCACAGGTCAGATCTTTACCAAACACTTCCAGGCCCTGGGATTGGCCATTAGCCAAGGTGACCCCAGGCTCTGGCTGTCCCTCTCCCCGTCATTCCTTTAGCTGTACGCATCACCTACTTCCCTGGTACCCCCTTGGCCTGTGCTGCAGGTGCTGGGCACCTTAACCTGAGGGTGCTGACCTCAGCCAGGAGCCATCGCAGGCAGAGGCTCGGCCTCTTCCCTCCTGCGTGTGACTGGCCCCTGGAAATGGGTCAGGAATTCTCTATTGGGGGTACCATGAGGAGCAGATGAGGTCATCTATCTTCTTTTTATAAAAAGTCATTTATTTATTTATTTTTTAACAGAGTTAGACAGTGAGAGAGAGAGAGAAACAGAGAAAGGTCTTCCTTCCATTGGTAGCAGGCAGAGTGATGGGGGGTAGAGAGAATGAGAGGGAGAGAGGGAGAGTGAAAGATCAATCTTCTATCTACTGACTCACCTCCCAAATGGCCACAACAGCCTGGGCTGGGCCAGACTGAAGACCGGAACCTGGAGCTGTATCTGGGTCTCCCAAGTGGGTACCAGGACCCAAGCACTCAGGCCATCTTGCATTGCATCTCCAGACACGTTAGCAGGGAGCTGGATTGGGAGCAGAGCAGCTGGGACTCACAGCTTAACCTGCCACACCCCAACGCCAGCCCCAGTATCGATTTGTAGAACGGCGCGCAGTACCCAGCACTGGCTCCATGGGTCTGGCTGGAGAGAACTGTACACCAAGCTCAGTCACTGCATCTGTCAGTCCCCAGCATCTGCCACACAGTGGGGGGTGGGGGGTGGGGGTGGGGTCCTTCCTGTTTCATAGGTGAGGGTGTGGCAGCTCAGGCAGGTAAGGTGACATGCTCCAGGGGTCCAGGGTCCTGCAGTGCCTGAGCTGCCCCTTAAAACATCAAGGGCAACACTGGGGACCCAAGCTCAGGGTCAAGTGGGGAAGCTAGACAGCCTGCCGGTGAGCTCTCTCTCCTCTGGCCTACAGCGGGGCCTAGGATTGAGTCAAGGAGTGAGGACCAAGCAGAAGGAATTTTCCAGTCGGATCAACTTTTATCAAGAGCAGGTACCCGGGAGGAAGGAATGTTCCACGCTGGATTGGAAAGTCCAGGTGGGCCTGCGGGAGGGCCCGACCTAGACGGAAATGCTCTTGGTCCACGAGGTGCCGGAAAATGCCCGGGAAACTGATCTGTGGCCTCCGGCTGGCCTGATCTCTCGGAGAGCCTCAGGCAGGCCCCATCCTGCTCTGAGTGTGCAGCCTCCTGGGGGTCTCTCCATGACTGGGACTTGTCTTCTGGTTCAGACCTGGTCCTCAGCAGTCACCACCCATCAGGGCTCCCTGGCATACCATGTGTGCCTGGCTCCACTACAAGGCACTGGCCCAAGGTGCACAGGTGGGCATGGGGGTGGGCGGCCTTCTGCACTGGGCCACACTGGGGCTCAGTCTCCCTGCTGAGTAGGCAGCAGGTGGAGGGAGCGCAGCGAGCAAAGTCACAGTGGCATTTGGGGGAGTGGAGTACCTGCCTGGGACGAGGCTCCTGGGTCCTGGCCTTTGGGGTTGGCAGGGCTGTGGGGGCTGCCCTCGGCTGTGGCACAGGTTAGGCCCAGGGGAGGGGAGGCTCCCAGTGCAGGAGGAAGCCAGGGCCCTGCAGGCTTGGGGAGCCCATGTTCTCTTCCCCTCTGCCACCACGGGGTGCAGGAGTGGTACAGGCAGCAGTAAGAGACTGGGAGGGGGGCAACCCCAGACTTCCCTCTGCTCAGCTCACAGCTGCTCAACCTTCACCTGGGGGCCACAAAAGTCATCAGCAAGCCTGGTGAAATATATCCCAGGGCTGCCTCCCTCCCCCCCCGCCCCGCCTCTGCCATGGCCCCGCCTCCTGGCTCTCCTGGGCGGGGCCAAGCCTTTGCCAGCCGCAGAGGCCTTGCTGCTCGCTTGGCCTGGAATTCCCACCCTCACCTCTTACAGTGGTCTCAGCGCCAGTGTCACAACCTCAGAGGGATGAACCCTGGCCACTGAGTCCCCAGCGGCCCCCTCTGGGCGTCTGCTGGTTTACACGGGGCACTATGGGGAATTACTTTGTATGTGTTTGTTCCTGGAAGCCTGGATTTGACGCAAGGCTAACTCCAATTATTCCATGTTCCATTCTCTCCTGCAAAGTCACTGGGCCACTCTGTTCCCCTTAATGTCGCTCATGTGGTGGGGAGGGTCCCCCAAGAGAAGGAGGTGACCTGGGGGGTTGGGGGGTGACGGGATCCTGGAAGAGTCAACCCTGTTAGAGCTGGCAGACTTTGGCCATGGGTTGCACGGACCCGGGCTCCCGCCCCCGCTGCCGCTCACCCTGCAGCCTCAGCCAGGAGAGAGAGCTAACACGAGCAACCTTTGCCCCGCAGGAGCACTGGATCTCCCCGCAGAGTGCCACGCACATCAAGCCTATGCACCCCACGTCTGTGCATGGCGTGGAGGACATGATCCGCCTGGGTGACCTCAACGAGGCGGGCATCCTGCGCAACCTGCTCATCCGCTACCGGGACCACCTCATCTATGTGAGTGCAGCTGCGGCCCCGCCCACGGCCACGGCCCCGCCCACAGCCGCAGGCCCCGCCTCCAGAGGGCTTGCCTGCAGCTGCAGGTCCCGTGGCTCCTCCTCCTGTGGGGTTTGTGTGAAGGGGGCACTTGTGCCTCTGTAAGCCTTCAAACCTCTGGGCAGCAGTGAGAGGCTTAGCGCTTTGCCCAGGAGCTGGGAACCGCTGCTGCTGGGTGTTTGCTGGGGCCTGGGGCCTGCCACAGGGTCCTCACGGCGTGGGGGAGGGTGGATAAGGAGCCTGGATACTCAGCAGGGCCCAAAGCAGGAAAGCGCTCCTCTGCACCTCAGGCCAGTCCCCCCGCCCCCACTGTCTTCCACCCGTCTCACTGAGCCAGGGTAGTGACCCTATGAGGGCGACTTGGAGAGCAGCAGAACCCACAGAGTGGTCACGCTTGCTGGCCACAGCAACCATTACAGGTTCCCAGAATTATGGGGGACCCCAAAGGGCTTGTGTTTCTGTGGGTTTATCTGCTGATATTTACCATGTTAGAAGTTACAACTGAGAACTTGAAAAGTGTTCATTGAAAATCATCAGTAGGATAACAAAGATGACATTTTATGAAAAATAATTACATTTGCCAGAATAAAGAAAAGTTAGAAGATTAGCCTTGCTTTCCAAGTTCACACCTCTGCAGTGCTGGGTTTGCTAGCAGACTACCAGACTGGCACGTCTGCTTCCCACGCAGTCTGATGCTGGTGTTTGGTGGCGCTGAATGGGGAGCGCCAGGCCTCGTGGACGTGGGTCTGGGGAGAGGCAGCCTCCCAGACTCCCCCGGGGGTCTTTGTCCCTGCTCTGAGAACTGCTGCCCTAGTCTGGTAGCTGCATTTCACAGATGGTCACTGCATGGCCCTGACCTGGCCCCACCCTCAGGCAGCCCCCCATGAAGGAAGCCAAGGCCAAGCAAGCAGGTGGGGACAGGAGCGAGCCCCTTGGGCAGCCAGGGCTGCATCGCGTGGCCCAGAGCAGGCTCCTGTGAGGACACTCTGAGGCTGGGGCGCAGAGGTGTGGGATGATGTGGGCATGAGAGAAGTGCTGAGGTGGCTCTGTGGGGCTTGGGAGTTTGGGGCGGCACAGGGGCGAGGGGTGGGCAGGCCTCTGGTGCCGGGTGAGGCTGGCTGGGTGAGATGGAATTCAGGAGGGGGCGCTGTGTGAATAGAGGGCTGGAGGCAGGACCTGGCCAGGGCAGCAAGCGACACAGTGCCACTCAGGTTGTCAGGACCTTGAAGCAACAGGGAAAGCTGGGGCTGGAAGAGTCTGGGGCGCCCAGTGCGCCTGAGACACAGGGGGTGACCCTGCCCCTGCTACCGTGGCAGCTCCACCCCACCGGCTGGGTGAGGCCCCCGTGTCTGGAGGTGCCACCTGTGCTCTGCCTCCTCTGAGCAAGGAATGGGGGCCGAGGGAGTGGGGTGGTGTGGGGGCCGAAGGGCTCCCTGCAAAGTGCTTTGATGTGCCCATTGCATGGACACTATGAGCCAGGCACAGCCTCCCCTAGGAGCCCCCACACCACAGGGGAGGGAGGTGGCTGACGGCCTCTCGAGCAGGCAGTGGGGGCCATGGTTCCAGGGCTTCTGTGGGAGGCTGGACCCTGGCTCCCAGAGTTCCTTGAGCTGCCACTGCTGCTTCCGGAGCCTGCCTCAGCAGGAGGCTGGGACCAGGAGCTGGACCCGGGTTCTGCTGTATGGGACACGGGCATGTGAAACACACTAGGTTGAATGACCATCCCGGAACTTAATTTTATTTTTTTCTGCACACTTTTTGAAGTCCCCTTGTAGGTGAGCAGAGAGGTTGCCAATCCACCCGCCCAGAGTGGTGACTGTCAGGGCAGATCCCCCGTCACTGGCCATGTGCCCCAACTCAAGGCCAGCTCTCCTGTCCGGGGAGCCAGGGACCCCTTCCCAGGGGAGGTGCTGGTTGCTATGGGTGTTTCCCTACCCAGGACCCTGCAGATGGGTGTCTGGGAACCCCCAGGAGGCGTGGAGCGCTTGGTTCGGTGATTCTGCAGGCGGTTTTGTTCTTCATCTGTGTGGGGTCTCTGGGCTGAATCAAGGCAAAAACAGGCTGCGTACGGAAGAGGGAGAGACAGGCGGCTCGGCCAGCCCGGAGCAGTGAAGCTGCGCCAGAGATCGGGGCTGTGCTGAGCTGGTCACTGCCGGCTGGGGTCACCCCGGCTTTCTCTCCTTGGAGCGTGACCTGCCCTCTCTGGGGGACCAAAGACTGATTCCAGAGGCTTATGGGTGCTCCAGAGAGCCCTCGAATCTGCGCCATGTGCCTCTCGGGTGCTCAGCTGTAGCCTTTCTGACAGGGAACAGGGAAGAGCCCACATGAGCCATCTGCCACCTGCTGCTTGTCAGGGCCTCCTGGCCGGGAACCAAGCCGTGGCAGCTGTGGGTCCCGGGACCCATGCTCAATCCTTGCAGGCTCAAAGGGGTGGCTGGGGCCTGCTGAGTCTGCGATGCTGTGGCTTGGCGGACAAGGTGCCGTGAGAGCAAGGCCTGGAGTCCCGCCCAGAAACCATGCCTGTCCCTCACCATGGCAACGCCTGTGACTTTGTGGGTCAGGTTACCTTGGGCACAGCCCATACGCCTGTGATGTCCTCGCATTACCAAGGCTGCCCGCAGCCTTACGACGTATCCCTGAGCTGAGTGGCCTGCACCAGGAGCCCCAGGCAGTGTCCCAGGGCTGCGATCAGCCCGGGGCCCCCAGAATGAGGGAGGGGTATAAGGACGCCTCCAAACCCTTCACTGGGTGGTCCAAGAGGCCAGTGGTTGTCCCTGGGTCCTGTAGGAAGCAGGGGCCAGGCTGCTGGGACCCAGGGCTCCCTGGTGCCAGACAGAGGCTGGGGGCCTGCTCTGGGAGATGCGGGACTGGGACCCGATGTTGGATGTGGCTTTAGGGGGTCCTTGGCCCCGTCTGGGTTCAGTCTTCTCTCGGGCATGGCCCTGGGCTGAGAGCCCCGGTCACCATGGGAAGCGGAGTCCTGGGAGTTGCTTTTGGTCTCCCTGGCCTGCTGGATGCTAAGGAAAGTCCCCAGTTTTACAGGCCTGGGGGCTCCCTGGAAGAGGTGGAACTGGAGGTAGAATTGGTTCCTGCCCCTTCCTTCTGGTCTCAAAGAGGCCTCTTGATCTTGACTTGGAGACTCGGGACCCCATGGGGACCTGGGCTCTGTCCTTGGCCTGGGAATGGTCCTTTGCCCCTCCCCCCCCATCTCTGCCTCCCCCAGTCCTCACCTCTGCCTTGTGCTCCACAGGCGTTTGTTACTGAAGAACAGAGCAGGGGCCTCTGCTGGGCTGGCCCCTTAGAAACGGGGCTGGGGGAGGGGCTGGAGGGCTCAGTGAGCAGTACTGAGCCTGAAGGGGCCACGGGCACTGAGGCACAAAGAGGGCCAGGACCTCCCTGCCAGCCCTGGCCTGGCTGCCACACTCTTCCACCACCCCAGCTGCCAGCCCCACTGGTCTCGCAGGTGCCTTCCGGGAGAGACCGGCGCTGGGGCGCCCGTGCCGAGGTCCCTGGCTCATCCCAAGCCCTGCTTCTCTCCTGTACGACCCAGGCATATCCCCCACTTGTCTGAGGGACTGAGGCTCAGTTCTGCTGTCTGATAAGGGGGCGCAGGCGCGCCAGGTGACGAGTGAGGGCATCGGTCTGCTCTCTTCACTGCGGAGGGCCTCAGTGTACGATGCGTTTAGGAATGGGTAGATATGCTGCAGGCTGGAACATGTTCACAGAGAAAGTGACACTATTTTTCATCAGTTCTCCAAGGGGAGGACAGACTGTGTGTGTACATGTGAGCACTTGTGTGAGTGTGCCTGTTTGTGTGTGTATGCATGTGTGGTGCTTGCATGTGTGCACGTGTGTGGTATGCATGCATGCATGTATGTGCAGGCAGGTGCGATGTGTGTGCGTGCATGTGTGTGCATGTGTGGTGTCTGCGTGTGTGCACATATGTGGTGTACATGCGTGCATGCATGCATGCACGTGTGTGGTGTGTGCAAGTGTGTGGTGTGTGTGTGTGTGTTCATGCGTTTAGAGCCTCACTCCCCCCCCCCAGTGGAGGGCAGATGGCAGGGAAGGTGGGAGCCCATGGAAGGGGTCTGCAGTGGTCAGCTGAGACATGGGCCAGGGAGGTGGCCACACAGGGACAGAAGGGGAGCAGTGCCCAGGGGCTGCCCGGGGTGGAGGGTGGTGGTGGCACCCTAGGCCAGCTTGGGCAGGCAGCTGAGCCCTCCGTGCTGGGGGACACCAGGAGGCAGGGAACCACAGGGCCTCGTGCTCAGGAGGACCTGCTGGGGTGTGGGCAGGGTGGAGAGGGCCAGGGGAGCCGTGGGTGGGAGCCGAGTCCCGTCCCAGCCCCAGGAAGCCTCATGGCGTCTCGGCATCCTCCGTGTCCATCTCTGGCAGTGTCCCCACCTCTCAGGGCTGGCTCCGTCTGGCCCTCACCCCTCCCGCGGGCTGGTCATTAGGGCTGAGACAGCCTCAGAGACTGCCGTTCCTCGTCCCGGGGTGAGCTGTCCCCAGCAGACCTCCTGAATGTCGCGCCCTTTCACGCCTCTGCTCAGTGCCTGCTGGCGACCGTCTGCCACCACCCCCGCCTCGAGCTGCGCTCCCAGCCTCCCCTGTCTGAGGCAGGGTCGCAGATGCCGGTGTGGGCTCAGCCATCTGCACCTGCTGATCACGAGCTGGGCGGCCGAGCCTCACCGTCTGGACAGGGGGTGGCACTGGTGCCCACGGTACCTGGAAAGGCTGGTTGTCTGCCCTTCAGTTTCTGTAACAGCCACGGGAGGTGGATGTCAGTCATCTCCTTTTACAGACAGGCAGAGTGCTCCCTGTAGCTGATTCCCCACCTGATGTGGGCCCCCCTTCGCTGGCCCCAGAGACCACTGTCCAGCTGGTTCCCGTGGGGCAGGGCCCCGTGGCTGGGGGCTTCAGGCTCTGACCTGTGAGTATGGGGAACCCCAGGTGATGTGGGGTGTTGTCGGTTGTCTGCTCACCGGCTCCCTTTCTTGCTGCCCGGCACATGACACCGCAGACCAGCTGTGGAGGGCGGGTGAGTGTGGTGCAGACAGCACCCAGGACGGTCCTGCTGCTTTGCTTGGCCTGGCTGCCCCGCTGCGGCCTCCTGCCCACCCTGGCTCTTCCTGCTTGGGCCCGGACTGCACCCTTGGTCATCAGCAGGGAGTGTCAGCTGCTGCTGGCCATGGTCATGTGGAGGAGGCAGCTTGTGGGAGAGGAGACTCTTCCTGGCCCCAGAGAAGGGGGGGTCTGGCCAGGTCTCCCGGCCTGGGGGCCAGCGCCGGAACAGGAGCCCCGGGCTGTTCCCCAAATGCGGTGCCTGCAGCCCTGCTTTCCTCCATGGCTGCCTTGGGCTGAGGCTGCTGGGACACGGCTGTGGCCCTGGGGGGATGCACGGAGCCCTGGGTGGGAGGGGTGGCCCCCTGTCACCTCCCTTGCGTGGGCACATTTTTCCTCTGGCCCTGTCGGCCCCAGATGTCCATACCTCCATGCCAATTATAGGCAGGGCCTGACCTTTTCAAGCTTGAGTTGCCAGTGAGAGAGGGAGGAGGAACCCTCCAGTGCCTCCGGCTGCCCTGGTGGCAGGAGGGCCAGGCCACACTGTCCCTGTGTGTGCCAGGGCCCAGCCCGCAGCAGTGGGTCTCACCGTGAATGGCCACTCTGTGCATGGACCAAGAAGCCCAAGAGGGGAAAGCCCACAGAAAGCTGTTTGAGGCGTGTAGGGCCCTGCTGCTGCCAGCCTGGTCAGTGGGAGGTGCCCTGTGCTGCCGAGTACGGGGGCCGCTCCCCCCCGCTCCCCCAGCAGCTCAGCCTCCCCTCGGGATGGGCTCCTGTATCCGAATTTCCCTCCAAAAGCTGGGGGTGCAGGCCTCGGAAGCCAGGATTTGAGGCCCCAGCGTGCTGTGGGTTTCACAGTACACGGGCTCCCTTAGCCTTCCGAGGCAGCTCTCTGGTGCTCATTTGACTGATACAGAAAGGGAGAGCAAGGTTTAGAAACCCCGTCTCCCTCTCGCCCAGGTCTCTCCTCCCTGCCCCCGCACCACTGAGCGTGAGCCAGCCCCAAGCTGGTCTGGAGGCCCAGCCCAGCTCCGGAGGAGGCAGGGTCTGCACACGGGCCCCCAGGGCCTGTGGAGCAGGGCACGGCCTCCCGCGTGGCAGTCCTCAACACCCCTTCCTGCCTGCTGCCCGCAGACGTACACGGGCTCCATCCTGGTGGCCGTGAACCCCTACCAGCTGCTGTCCATCTACTCGCCCGAGCACATCCGCCAGTACACCAACAAGAAGATCGGCGAGATGCCCCCCCACATCTTCGCCATCGCCGACAATTGCTACTTCAACATGCAGCGCAACAGCCGCGACCAGTGCTGCATCATCAGGTGGGCCGCTCAGACGCCCGAGGGCTGGGCCGCACGGCCGCGATGGTCCTGGGACTCCCGCTGTGCCGCAATGCGAGAATCCCCTCGCATTCCCTGGGTCTCCCGTCTCTACTAAGGCAGCAGGGCGCGGGTCAGCTTTTGAGTCCAGCCTTGTTCCCTGCCGGCTCCTGATACGTTAGGAAATCTCAGGCACCCGTGTTCTCTTGGGCAGAGGGTTGGCTGAGCATCTGACATGTGCCAGGCTCTGTGGCAACTAAGAGCGGAGGAGTGCAGATCTGAACCTTGGGGACAGAGTGACCTCTGGGTGTGGCCGTGCATGGAGCTCCTCCGGTCCTCCCCTGGCTCCCGACGGCCCAGATTGTCGGGTCAGTTAGAGATGGCAGTGGGGAGGGGCGCGGCGTGGGCTGTGACGGCTCGTGGGCTCCCTCCTTCCGCAGTGGGGAGTCTGGGGCTGGGAAGACGGAGAGCACCAAGCTGATGCTGCAGTTCCTGGCCGCCATCAGTGGGCAGCACTCGTGGATTGAGCAGCAGGTGCTGGAGGCCACTCCGATCCTGGAGGGTAAGGCCAGTTCTCCAAGGGCGGGGCGGGGCGGGGAGGGGGCTGCCCTTGCCCGTGACCTTCTGCGCACCTGCAGCCTTTGGGAATGCCAAGACCATCCGCAATGACAACTCCAGCCGCTTTGGGAAGTACATTGACATCCACTTCAACAAGCGGGGCGCCATCGAGGGGGCCAAGATCGAGCAGTACCTGCTGGAGAAGTCCCGCGTCTGTCGCCAGGTGGGCCTGAGCCCCGGGCTCGTGGGAGTGCGTGTGGTCCTTCCCTGGAGCAGAGCGGCACCTGTTCCGACCCGGCCAGCTGCGTAGCTCTGGTGGTCCCTCACCTGCCCCAGCTGCTGCCTCCTGGCCTCTGTGCCTGAGGTCCCCTTGGCTTCCTGCCTGACCGTGTTTGTGGCCCTCCTGATGTCCTGTGTCCTGACGGCCTCTCCTGTCTCCTCCCCACCCCCTCCTGTGCGCCCAATGCTTCCAGGCCCCTGATGAACGGAACTACCATGTGTTCTACTGCATGCTGGAGGGCATGAGTGAGGCTCAGAAGAAGAAACTGGGGCTGGGCCAGGCTGCCGACTACAACTACTTGGCCATGGTGAGGTCCTGACGGGCACCCCATGGGCTGCAGGTAGACCCAGGCCACATGCACACAGGCTCCCCCAGCTCCCGGTGGTTGGCAACACGTGTGGGCCGTCTCCTGTCCTGCTCGGCCCACCTGGGGCTCGCCTGTGCCCTGAGGCCTGCGGCCCACTTGGCCATTGTTGCCACCACCAAGCACCACCTCCTTAGCCCTGGGGGGAGCTGTTGCCTGGGGCTGGGCTGGAGCAGGCCACAGACACAGGCATAGACTAGGGTGCCTAAGGGCTGTGTGTGTGTCTGTGTGTGGTATGACAGCACTTCCTGGACACTCCCTGTAGCTGGCTGGCACACTTGGGCACGCACACACACACGCGTGTGTACACACAGGTCTCACAGGCATGTGCAGATCGCCGCAGGCTGCCATCATTGCTCTGCCTATCTGCAGCTGCCCCTCCTCCATCCATATCAGGCTGCACCTGGGGAGGGGTCGAGTCCCTGAGTGTGGGTGTCCTGGAGGGAATGAGGGGCCATGGAAGGCCCTGGCTGTGTGACTGCCAGACAGGTGGCCAGGGCTCTGTGACCTGGCTCCTCTCGTTCATGGGAGGGAGGGAGGGAGCCCGGGGTCCCTGGGTGGATGTGGTCGGTGTGTTCCTGAAAAGCCTGGGCAGGAGTGCTGTGGACCTCTGGAGGGGTCCTGAAGCCCACCAGGTGAGATCAGTACCTGGGGTCCTGAGCCCTTCAGCCCGGCACTGCCCCCCTGCGTGCCCATGGCCTCCCTCAGGCCCTCCCATTACCTGTCCCCTCCCCGGCCCCGCCCACAGGGTAACTGCATAACCTGCGAGGGACGCGTGGACAGCCAGGAGTACGCCAACATCCGCTCGGCCATGAAGGTGCTCATGTTCACAGACACAGAGAACTGGGAGATCTCGAAGCTCCTGGCCGCCATCCTGCACCTGGGCAACCTGCAGTATGAGGGTGAGAGGCCGCGCAGGTGTGCCCTGCCCCGCCCCCTGCTGGACACCTGACCGCACACTGGGTACCAGCGGTGGTTTCCACCCCAGTGACGTGTACCCTCCTTGGAAGGACGCCTGGGAGAAGTCCCGTGCGGGTCGGTTTGCAGAGGTCGGCTAGCTTGGCGGCAGCCTTAGGGGTGGCATCACTGGGCTGCGACCGTGTCCTGGAGATGCACAGAGGAAGGATGCTGGGAGTTGACTAGGGGCCCCTTAAGTCTGGCCTCTTCTGTAAGGTCAGCCGCCTTAGAGTGAGGGCCAATCTTTGAACCACTTCACACATAGATGTGGGTGACTGTAGTCATCTCCTGAAAGCCAGAAGGCTAGGAAAGGGAGCATGTTCACGCCTCTGATGTTCCCTGGATGTGTACTCTGTGCCAGGCCAAGAGGTCCTCTTTGCTCGTGCGTGAGCCTCGGGCAGAGCTGGGGCTCTGTGGCATTTGCTCAGTGCGTGAACTCTGCATGAGAGAAAACATGGGATTGACCGCCCCAGGCAGAAGGCAGGGCTGTGAGTAGGGTACAGGGGAGGAAGGGCGAGTTCGTGCCTGTCTCGTAGGAGTGGGCTGCCCCTGAGAGCTCGGGAGTCTGGGATGGAGAGGGAGGGGCAGACACGCACACTGCCAGTGTCTGCCACTTGGATGGTAGGTATGGGGCCAGGTGTGGAGCACGCAGGGTCCCTGCCCTCACGGACCCCATAGATCCCTGGCGAGAACATCGCCCAAACATCTGTTGACCCAGACAAGCATTTAGACAGGGTAGACATGGCGCTCGTGCCCTCTGTGGACAGGGCCAACCCTCCCCCTAAGAGTGGCATGGCTCCTGGTCCCGCCAGGACTGCCCCTCGCCCCCACGTCCACCTCCCTGCCCTGACGCCACGCCCCTTGCTGCCGACAGCCCGCACGTTTGAAAACCTGGATGCCTGTGAGGTCCTCTTCTCCCCGTCGCTGGCTACAGCCGCGTCCCTGCTGGAGGTCAGTGCCCAGCCTTCTCTCCCACCACTGCCTCTGCCCCGGCGAATTCAGCGCTGGCTGCGAGCTCAGTGGGGCCAGGATGTGGGAAGCGGCTTGCTGGGTCCCCTGCTTGGGAGAGCCCTCACTGTTCAGTGTTGAGAATCCACGGTGTCTGGGCTCTGCTGGGCATGGGTCCCAGGGGAGCAGAGCCAGATCTGGGACCCTCACTGGCCTGTGCTAGCCAAGTGCCCCCAGAAGCTGTGGGCTGGGGCGGGACACGGGAGCCCAGGGGCCCAGGCTGGGTACCCTGGGCGAGTCATTCCCGGCTTCAGACTCCACACCTGGGGACAGTGTATGGGTATCCATGCATCAGGCACATTGAGTCTGTCACTCATTCAGCCGACGAGGCTCTGCCCTGGGTTAGACAACTGACCAATAGAGCCAGAGTCACAGCCAGTCCTGGTGGGGCCAGGGAACCTGCTGGGACAGTCGAGGGGCTGTGAGCCAGGAAAATTCCTTGTGCACAGGGTTTGGGTGTGAGCCCCAGGGAAGGGCGGTCTCAGTGCAGGGGGTGGGGGGAGGGACAGGCTGCAGATGTCTGGGGGTACTGGGTGAGACCCGGGTGTCCCTGCACCAGGTGAACCCCCCAGACCTGATGAGCTGCCTGACGAGCCGCACCCTCATCACCCGTGGCGAGACGGTGTCCACCCCGCTCAGCAGGGAGCAGGCGCTGGATGTGCGAGACGCCTTTGTCAAGGTGGGCTGGCATGGAGTGGCCCTCCACCCCCTCTGCGCCTGGCGAGGATGAGCTGCAGTGGACAGGTGCCAAGGAGTCTGCAGAGCTGAGCAGATCACTGGGTATCGACCCCTGCCTGCCTGGGGCCCAGGGTCCAGGCACCAGCCACTGGCTGCCTCTGGGGCCTGGGTGCCAGCGCGCCTCCCTGTGAGCCTCAGGGGTCTGGCCATCCCTCGGGAGCTGGGCGCTTTGCACCCCCACCCACCCCGGGACCTTGCCAGCTCCATCCTCACAGCCCTCAACTGTTGGCCTGCTTTGACCAGCTGTTTCCAGCCGGGAGATGCCCTCTTCGGGGTGCATGGGGGACCCTTGGGTCCTTGCTGTTTCTGCAGTCACGCACTTGCCATTCACAGAGTCCTGCAGCCTGTGCTGGGCCCTGACCTGGGCTCTGGGACCTTAGTGGGGAGGAGGGCAGAGCCAGGAGCCCCGAGGAGGGCCCCTTCCCAAACCGGCAGGGCCGGGGAGGGACTCAGCGGGGCCCATCTCTCAACAGAGCTTTGAAACTCGGGCAGTGGGTTCTCCAGGCAGGCTCGGGGCTCCGGGCAGAGGGCGTGGCTCGGGTAAAGGCTGGGCAGCTGTGAGCAGCACGTCCCTCCCCAGGCGGCCGCAGTGGGGCCACCGTGCCTCCGGCAGCCTGGCGGTCTCACGGGGCGGGTGTGCTGGACATGAGGCTGCGGATGGCCGCTTTCAGGGAATCTACGGGCGGCTCTTCGTGTGGATCGTGGACAAGATCAACGCGGCCATTCACAAGCCGGCCTCCCAGGAGGTGAAGAGCTCTCGCCGGTCCATCGGCCTCCTGGACATCTTCGGGTTCGAGAACTTCGCCGTGAACAGGTACCACGTGGGGCAGTGCCCTGGGGGACGGCTCTTCCTCAGCACGGACGTCACGTCCTCCCTTTAGGCCGCCTGGAGCTGGCTCGGGCAGGCCCTGCCAGGCCGGTAGGAATTGGCCTTCAGTTGCCTGGAGGCCCAAGGCTGTGATACCGTCCTGGCCACTTGAGGAGGCCACCTCTGGTCTCCAGGCTCCACCGGCTACTGCCGATCTGCTCAGGGCTGAGGCTGGGCCTGAGCCAAGCCTGAGCATCCTGGTCTTGGCCACTCTTGAATGATGGAGTAGTCACAGCTGGATCCTGGCCCCGCTTCCTGTCTGGGTGACTGTGGTAGGTCACCCCCATCCCGTCCTGATTGGCTGTCACAGAGACACACTGAGTAGGCAAGGCTGGGTCTGTGCAGCCAGGTCAGCATCTAGACCCTGATCGCCAAAGCCTGCACTCTGTCGAGCCCTGGGCACCCACCTGCCAGCTCTCCAGCCCTCCCTGTGTACCGACATGCAGGCAAATGTGGGCTCTGAGCTGGGGTCCTCAGCCCTGGGTTCAGGCCTTAACTCTCCTGTTTCAAAATGTTTGTTTATTCATCTTATTTGGTTGAAAGGCACAGAGACAGACAAAAGTCTCCCATCTGCTGCTTCTCTCCCCATTGCCTCTAACAGCTGGGGCTGGTCCAGGCTGAAGCTGGGGGCCAGGAACTCCACCCGGGTCTCCCATGTGAGTGGCGGGGACCCAAGCACTTGAGCCTTCACCCACTGCTTCCCAAGATGTATCTTAGCAGGAAGCTGGAACCCGGACTCGAACCCAGGCCCCCAGTATAGGATGCGCATATCCCAAGCAGTGTCTGAGCTGCTGTGTCAACCCCTTCACCATCCTTCTGGTACACTGAGTGACCTTGGGCAAGCCCTCTGCCCTGCTGGGCCTCTGTGTCAGCCCCACCCCCGCCTCAGAGGCTGGAGAGTCGGTGATGGGGAGGCATCATGCAGAAGGTCACTCTGCAGGTCCAGGCTGTGCTGGGCTCCCGAGTGGCAGGACAGGGACCTGAGCAGCGCCCCGCCCCACCCCACCCCTCGCACCCCTGCAGCTTCGAGCAGCTCTGCATCAACTTCGCCAACGAGCACCTGCAGCAGTTCTTCGTGCGGCACGTGTTCAAGCTGGAGCAGGAGGAGTACGACCTGGAGAGCATCAACTGGCTGCACATCGAGTTCACCGACAACCAGGACGCCCTGGACATGATCGCCAACAAGCCCATGAACATCATCTCCCTCATCGACGAGGAGAGCAAGTTCCCCAAGGTGCCCCCTGCCCCCCAGCAGGCCAGGGTCCTGCCAGGGCCACCTACAGGCTGGGGCAGGGGCAAGTCCCTTCCCAACTCCAAGCCTTAGCTTCCTTCGCCTGCAAAATGAGAGTCGTGACACCTGCCCCTAGGGTGGCTCGGGGACCGATCCCCGGGCACCCACCTGACATTCGGGAACCACCTGCAGGTCGCAGGTCTGGGAGCTACAGATCTAAGCATGCAGTTGGTGCAGAATTAGGTGCCCAAGGCTCAGAACACATCTAGGAATGGTGAAGGGGAAAGAGGAGAGGCTCCCAAGGAAATCAATTTCTAAATGGAAATGGACTTCCAAGGTCGTATGCTTCCAATGTATCCACATGGCAGAGAGCGCCTGTCTGGGTTCTAAATAAAGGGAGGGTAGGCTCATGAAGAGGGGTGCAAAGACCCGAGAGGAAAGGCCGAGGGCCTGAGGGGGAGGGGTGGGGTCAACAGCAGCCCCTCCGTCCCCACAGGGCACGGATGCCACCATGTTGCATAAGCTGAATTCGCAGCACAAGCTCAACACCAACTACATTCCCCCCAAGAACACCCATGAGACCCAGTTTGGCATCAACCACTTTGCAGGCGTGGTCTACTACGAGACTCAAGGTACAGAGGGGTGCCAGGGCTGTCCTCTCTGCCTGTGCCCCCAGCTGCCCCCCCACAGCCCGGGAGAAAGGTCTCAGGTCCTGGAATACAAGGAGCGGGAGCTGGAAGCATGGGGTACAATGCCCTTTTCTCAAATTAAAAAAAAAAAAACTGTCGTAAGATTAAATAATATAGTCTACCATTTTAACCCTTTTAAAAATACCTATTTGTTTGAAAGGCAGAGTTACAGAAGGAAAGAGAGAGGGAGTGTGTGTGTGTGTGTGTGAGAGAGAGAGAGAGAGAGAGAGATCTCCCATCTGCTGGTTCACTCTCCAAATGCCCATAAAAGCTGGGTCAGGGACCGGGAACTCCCTCCAGGTCTCCCACATGGGTGACAGGACCAAAATACTTGGGCCATAGTCTACTGCGTCCCAGGAGCATTAGCGGGAAGTTGGATCTGAAGCAGAGGCAGGACTTGAACCCAGGCGTTCCCGTATGGGATGAGGGCATCCCTAGCAGTGGCTTATCCTGCCGCGCCACGCACCTGCCCCTGTGGTAACCCTTTTTAAGTGACCAATCCGGTGGCGTTAAGGACATGCACATGGCACAGCCATCATCACTGGCGTCTCGCAGACTCACCCTCGACAGAGACGCCAGACCAACTCAGCAGGAACTTCCTGTCCCTCCCTGCTGCCCCGACCTCCATTCAACTTCCTGTCTGTGCACTTGGCTATATGCAGACTCCTGCAGTATTTGGCCTCTTGTGTCTGGGATGGGCCTCTTAGCAGGACGTCTTCAGGGCTCATCCTGGCACTGCCAGTCCCCTTCCTTTCCCTGGAGATGAGCCCCATTCCAGCACGTGGAGCCTCTGTGTGGTTGATCCGTTGCCTGCTAATGGGCGGCGGGCTCTCCCTCCCTGTAGGCTGCTATAAATACCACTGTAAAGTACCCCCTCTGAGTCCCTGCTGCCAATTCCTTTGAGTTGGCTCCTTGCTACTTTGTACATGTAGGGAAACTGAGGCTGGGCAGTTTGGGGCAGGGGAGTTGACTGTCCTTACGTGACATGGCATGACCTATGGCACCAGGCCAGGCAGAGCAAGAGCCCAGTTACCCACCACGGCTGAGCTCTGAGGGAAAGCGTCTTCTTCCTCCTGAGCGCCACACAGTGGAGCTCATTCTAAGTCTGCAAGAAGCGGGGTCAGAGCGCAGCTTTATCCCACTGGGTCTCTGTGCCGTCTGCCATGCAGGCAGCCCAGTGACACTCCCCAGCCACCCCCAGCCAGCAAAGCTCCCCACTACTCAGCCCCTCAGGTCTCGGCCCCAGGAGTGGCAGCCTCCTCCGGGCCCGTGTGGTATGAGGCAGCACCCTGGGCGGGGCCGGGGCTGGGGCCGGGCGCCCCGGGGGAGGATGGAGCTCAGCCTGGCACAGGTTCTCTGAGCACCAGTTTCCTCCCTGGAGGTGCCTGCCTGCCCCACCGTGCAGGGGAGTGGGGAGGGTACCCTGTAGAAGGCAGGGAGGAGTGGGGTTGAATGGGCTCCTGGACTCAGCTCGCATGCGTCGCCAGTGTCCTCGCCCGGGCAGCCTGCTGCCTCAGCGAAAGACCCTGGCTTTGGGGTGGCTCAGGAAGGTGGCCCTGCTGTGATCTGGAGACCAAGCCTCCCTGTCTTTCTGGAATAAGCCCAGAAGAGGGTTCTGTGTCGGGGAGTCAGCCCCTTGCTTCCAGTGGTCATGGGCAAGCCGCCGCCCTCCCCAGGCCTCAGTGTCCACCTACTATGGGGGTGAATCTTTGTGTGTGGGGTCCTCCCAGCTCAGACTCGCTGATTCGGGAAGGGCCGGGGCTGTCAGGCGGGGCGAGGTCTGAGCCCTCTTGTTGCTGCCCAGGCTTCCTGGAAAAGAACCGGGACACCCTGCATGGGGACATCATCCAGCTGGTCCACTCCTCCAGGAACAAGTTCATCAAACAGATCTTCCAGGCCGACGTTGCCATGGTGAGGCTTGGGGGTGCGGGCTGGGAGGGGGGCTGCAGGGTGGACAGGGCCCTTACCCTAGAGCCAACAGCTGCGGTCCAGCTCCAGGAGGGGCCTGCAGGACCCCCGTCTGGTTTTCTTGTGCTGATTGAGGGGTGCTATGGGCCGTGGGAGCAGTCAGGCCTCTGCTCACCATGGAGGTCCACCCAGGAGCAGGTCCGACCTCCAGATGTGGGAAGGGTGTGGTGTGGCATCCAGACCCTGGCACGGAGGGCAAGTGCGCCCCGCTGCCTTTCCTGATCTCCAGGGGCGGCATCCCGGCCCCTCTCCTGCTTTTCTGGTTCAGATGTAACCCGGTTCCTGTAGCTCGTCGGGAGGGCGGAGCCCTTGGCTGCTGGCCACGCAGGCTTCTCCCCGGGGCTTCTGCCCACCGCGTGGCCCTCGCCCGCGCCTCACTCGCGCTGTGGTTCCCCTTGTAGTTTCTCTGTGGGTACTCATCGGGCACTCTCCGCCAGCCAGCAGCTTCGGCCAAGGTAACAGAGCCCGGCCTGGGGCCCAGGACGGCAGGAGCGGCCTCCGCGGCGGGGCTGCGCGTTTTCTCCTTCCTTGGAGTGTGTTTTTTTGTGGAGTGCTTTGTGGAGTGGTTTTTGGCTTGGGTTTTCGAGTTGTGTGTGCCGCCAGCAGCTCAGTTTCTTCGCGGAGGAAACTGAAGAGGGCGGGACTCGGCCAGGGTGCCCGGGACTGGGGGCGGAGCCTGGACTGGGGGCGGAGCCGAGACCAGGGGCGGAACCAGGACCCAGGTCTCTGGAGCCTTCTGCCTGCAAGGAGGCGCGGGTATTCTGTGCGCTGCGCGGCTCCAACACGGGGGCGACTCAGGCCCAGGCGCTGCGCCCTGCTGGGGAGCTGGGCCTCCTTACGCCTGGAGCAGCAGCCCTGTGTCCTGACCCCACTTCAGGCGACCCAGGTCCCAGAGGTGCTGGGGACCGCTCAGCAATAGCCTGGCCCCGCCGTCCCTGCCGCCTCCCTTGTCCATTCACAGCCTCAGTCTCCTCTCTGCCTGTTGCTGTGGCTGCCAGCCCACGTGTGGCCTCCTGCTGAGCCCCTCCCCCTGCGCCCGGTGCCTCCCAGAGCAGGGAGCTGCTCTGCACAGCCACCCCTCTCCTTTGCCCGCCGATGGGCCCTGGCACTGCTTTGCCACCAAACACACACAGGCCAGTGCTGTGGCCCAGCCAGCTGACAGGTGCCGTCCCAGGCACTCAAAGGTCCTGCACCCAGGGGAGTCCCCATCTGAAGCCCACACCTGTTAGGATCCCAGCGTAGGTGAAACAGGTGTGCTGCGGACTCCCTCCACACTTCCCTCCTGTCTTGCCCCACCTGCCGCTCAGCTGGGGACTCGCTGACCCACCGTGTCTTCTCCCTGCCCCGCCTCTCTCTCCTCCCTCTTGAGAGCTCTGGGAGGCAGCCAGGGCCTCTCCATGGAGCTTCCTGTCTAAGATCCCTTGCTGGAAATTGTTGGCTAAGGAATCATGGTGAGGTCCAAGTGCAGGAGCCCGGGGTCTCCCAAAGTGACCCACTTGGGAGGGAGTTTGGGAGAGAATTGGATGCGACAGGGACAGATGTGATATGGATCACATCTCCTGGGCCCCTCTTCTGAGCCTCGCACTAAGCACTGACATCTCTCATCTCATTCACCCCCAAAGCCACCCAGTGAGTAGTTGCCATGACTCCCACTCCGTAGGTAAAACAGGGAGGCCAGGTGCATGCTCAAGGTCACACAGCTGTGACTCAACAGGGCCTGGAACTTGGGCCTTTCTCCAGGACACACTGGGAGCTGTCCAGGGGCCTACACAAGTAAGGGCTAAGTGTTCAAAGTCTTTGTGTTACTTTTTTTTTTTTTACGTAATTTTTTAAAACCTTGGGTGTCTGCAAGCATCACATTCAAGAAAGAAAAAAGGCATTGTAACTGCAGGCACCTGCTGGCTTTCCTAATGGGGTGGAAGTCAGCTTGGCTGATCGTGGAAACTGAGAGGCAGCTCCCCGAGGGGCAGTGTCCTGGCTGCAATGCGGCTGCAGGAAGGGAAGCCACCCGCCTCCCCGGAGATCGGGGCTGCCGCCCGGCACAGCTGCCCAGCCTCTCGGTGTCCCCCCTTCCACTCCTGGGGTGCCTCCCCAGGGGGCTGCACAGCCACGAGGAGGGCAGGTGGCCCGGAGTCCTGTCCACGCCGGTCATGTATCTAGTCATGGCCCTGGCCCCGGGTCTGCAGGACGCCTGTTCTCCATGTACCTGGCCTTCTCCTGCCTGTGGCTTCCCAGGCGTCTCCCCTCAGATCCCGTGCAGAGCCACTTAACCTTGGCCTTGGGACACTGCCATCTTCAGCCCATCCCCAGACATCTGCCGATTGTCCCCAACAGCACGACTGTCAGGGAGGCCTCAGAGAAAGGAAAGCAAGACAGAGACCCAGAGGGCCGTGTGTGAGAGCGGACCCGCCCCCCGCCCCAGGGTTCCTGTGCGCTCATTCACCCGCGCATTCCACCTGCAAGTATTTACCCAGTGCCCAGTCTGTGCAGGCTGCTCTAGGTTCCGGGGAGCGGCAGTGAATAAAGAGGAAAGTCTCTTTCCCCAAGAAATTTGTGTTCTAGCAGAAGGGGAGCGGTCAGAGGCAGGCAGTAAGCGCACACAACCCTGTGCCCCCTGGTGGTAGGCGGCATGGAGACAGACGAGGGAGGAGGACTGTGGGGGCGGGAGGGGCGCTATTTTGAGTCAAGGTCAGGAGAGGCCTTGCTGAGAAGCCGGCAAGGAGGGAAGGATGCCAGCTGCCAGCCACCTGCCGTCGGGAGGAAGGGCTTTGCAAGGGCAGGGGCAGCATGTGCAAAAGCCCTGGGGTGTGCGCGGGAGCCCGAGCCTTTCTGATGCGTCCTAGGCAGGGCCAGGAGGCTGCGGAGGCTGGCAGGGAGGGACGGACGGAGAGGGCACAGAGGGCCCGGGAGCACGCCTGTGGGGTACCGTGGATATTTCCTGCACAGTGGACTGGGGCGGGGCGGAAGTCGGGGGAGACCCTCGCCCAGCTGCTGTGTTGGTTGGGGGCGGGGCGGTCCGGTCTGGAGGTCAGTGCAGTAGTCTGAGAGCAAGGCTGGGGCTTGGGCACAGCTCGTAGTGAGGGGAGTGGTGACGGGGGGTCTGGGTCTGGGGTTCGCAGGTGGAGCCAGTGAGACCTGTGGATGCGGTGACGAGAAGGGGAGGCGCAGGGGGAGCTGTCTAGATTCCTGACCCGAGCCATCTGAGCCCCCGCTGACACCAGGACGCTCACGGTCAACGTGTTGTCACTGTTCCCTGCCACGGGCCCTGGCAGCTCAGCTGGCAGTAAGGCTCCTGTGGCTCAGCCAGGGAGACAGGGAAGGGAGCCACGAAGCCACAGAAAGTGGGGGATGTGTGTATGTGTAGTGTGTGTGTGCTGTGTTATGTGTGATGTACGTGGCGTGCGCTCTGTGCACACAGGTGTGTGTAGCTTATGTGCTGTGGTGTGCATGCTGTGTTATGTAGGTAGTATGCACTCAGGTGTGTGTCACAGTGTGTGTGTGGCATACATGCTGTGTGTTACATGTGATGTGTGTGGTATGGGTTGTGTGTGATCTGTGTGTCTGTAGTATGTGCGTACTGTGGTATGTGTGTTGTCTGCAGTGTGTGTTACGTGTGATTTGTGTGTGTGCTCTGTGCACAGGTGTGCGTGTGTGTAGACATGTGTACCTGCTCACAGCAGGAGCTCTAACCCAGGCTGGTGTCACCCAACCTAGACAGCTCCCTTCCATGCGAGGGGCCATCCAGGACTGTGCGGGGTCAGGTGTAGGGGCAACCCTGGGGGCCTGGATCTGGTCATTCCCCACCCTATTGAAAACATCCCCAGGCTCCCTGGACAAAATCCTAGAACATGCTCCAAATCAATGGCAGTGGAAAGAGCGGCTCTTGCGGGCGAGCCGGCATTCGCGGTCTCTGGGCAGGTTTCCCTGCGTCCGGGCGGCAGATTGTTTGAACTTGCTATGGGTTACACACTTGTGCTCCTGGCCAAATACCTCACGTGTGTGCCCCTGCATCGCTGGTATTTATTGCTATAAGGTATCGGATGAAATTAGCACTGTAAAACTCTACAGTCTTAACAACGATAATGGAATTTGCGTTAGAAATTCTCACCCACGCGGGAGCCGCCGGGAAGTGGTGACATGAGCAGGCACTGGAGCAGAACCAGGGCTCTGTGTCCCCTTTCCCTTCCTCTCTGGTTGCTCTTAGGTCTACCCCAGCCCCCTCCCATCACAGGACTCGGGAGACCCTGGGCCAGCACAGGCTGCCCCTGTGCACAGCGCCCCCAGCACTGGAGCCAGCCAGCTCCTGTGCCTTCTTAGGCGGATTACCTGCCCCACCCCCACTGCTGAGGCTGCTAATCCCGGGCTTCCTGGGCTGCTGTTTACTGAGACCCCCTCTGACCTCTGGTCCGCTCCCTGCCCCATCCATTCAGAAAACCAAGGCTCAGGGTTTAGGGACCTTCCCAAGGTCACAGGCTCAGAAGTGGCAGGTCTGCCTCATGCCTGTCTCTAGGGTTGACCCCCATGTCCTGAGGCCACCCCTTGACACAGGGAGGGGGACAAGCCTCAGAGAGGCTGTGCCTTATCCAGAATCCCCCAGCACACCAGGCGACAACCAGACTCCTGAGAACCCCATAGTGCAGAGCCCCTCCTGCCTGGTTCATTTCCTCCTTGTCCGGAGATGAGGGCTGGGCAGGTCCTGGGAGGCTTCCTGGAGGGGGCGTGCAGGGTCGAAGCTGCAGCCCAAACTAGGGGGCGTTCCAGGAACACTGAGTGCCTGGCCTACCCCTCAGGCCCGGGGCAGCTGCTGGGAGGGCTGGAGGGTGGGGGGGGGGGGGCGCGGCACAGCCCCTCCCACTGCCGCTGTCTGCCTGTCCTCCCAGGGTGCCGAGACCAGGAAGCGCTCGCCCACACTCAGCAGCCAGTTCAAGCGCTCGCTGGAGCTGCTGATGCGCACGCTGGGCGCCTGCCAGCCCTTCTTCGTGCGCTGCATCAAGCCCAATGAATTTAAGAAGCCCATGGTGAGTGGCTGTCCGGGGCGGGGGGATGGGGGCTCCCCTGAGCGGGCGGATAATACAGAGCCCGCGATTGCCTGGAGGCAGCAGGTGCGCGGGAAAGAGCCTCGACTCGGCAGGGCTCGGTGCAGGCTCCCAGCCTGGCCGATGGCCGACCTGCCGGGTGACGGTGGGCAAGTCACTTGCTCTTCTGACGCGGGCCCCTCAGGCCTCCCTCCCGGGATGTTTTGTGCGGTCACACCTGCACACCATCTGAGACCTCGAGTGCGCGGTAAATGGCAGTCATGATTCTGGCTGTGGCCCCTCTTCTTCTTTAGCCCGGCTCTACCCCCTGCCTCCTCCGGGAAGCCTCCTGGGATTGCTCTGAGTCCTTGGGCATGTCCTCGTTTGTTGAGCCCTCTCTGTGTGCTGGGCACAGGCGGGACGGTCCACAGCCTCAGTGAACCTTTGCACATTACCCGTGAGGGAGGCGCTGTGGTGGGGACCCTGGAGCACAGAGGCTACAGTCAGGGAAGCTAAGGGGCCCTCTCCGTGCGTTTGTCCACAGCACAGGCTGTGGGAGGTGTTGTGTGCCCAGAGGCCTGCAGGGCGGCCCCGGGAGAAGCCAGGGGTCCAGGGAGGGAAGGAAGGAAGGAAGGAGGCCGGGGAAAGTGGAGCAGAGGGAGAGGAAACGGGCTGCGGAAGCCGGCTGTCCACACGCGCCCTCCCGCCCGCCGTCCCCTGCCAGGAAAACGTTCCCGGAGTGGGGGAGCCTGTTTACCCAGGCCTCGGACCTGGAGCAGCCGGAGAACCTCAGGGGGCCTCGGCTGCTATCCCTCTCGTGCGGGGGCTGCAGGCGGGCGGAGGCTGTCTCCCCTGCTCTGAGATCTGAGATCGCTCCGGAACCCCCTCTCTCGGCCCAGACCGCAGCATCTGTGGTCCGGGCTTTGGTGGTGGCATCTCTACAGTCTCCTGCCTCCCCTCTTGTCCCTCCCCATGCTGGTGACATCATTCTCGGATGCAGAGCTGACCTGGTCTCGCCCTGACCCATAGCTTCTCCTATTCCTGTCTCCCTGGGCTGGGTGCCCTTTTGGCCTCCGAGGCCCTACAGCCGGCACCTGCCCTCTGCTGTCTTTTACATGCGCCCTGGAGGCTGGCCCTGCCCTGCAGCCAGCCAAAAACACTGCAAGAGCAGCCAGGACAGGGTCTCTGCACAGGAGTTGACCCACGGCTGGCTCCCCCATGCTCCCCAGGCACACAGCTCTGCCACCGGGAGGTCCTCCTGTCGTTCTGCTGTGTGGCTTTGGCCTCTTTGGGTTTTTGTCTGGGGCTGATCCCTTGTAGAGCAGGCCTGGCTTCCCAGCAGGAGCCTGGGCCCTGACGCGCTTGGCTCTGTGACCGGCAGCTGTTTGACAGACACCTGTGCGTGCGCCAGCTGCGCTACTCGGGCATGATGGAGACCATCCGGATCCGCCGGGCCGGCTACCCCATCCGCTACAGCTTCGTGGAGTTCGTGGAGCGCTATCGTGTGCTGCTGCCTGGCGTGAAGCCGGCCTACAAGCAGGTGCCCCCGGGCGCAGAGACAGCAGGGCAGGCTCCTGGGGACAGTGGGCTGGCCACGACACCTGCTCAGCCTCTCAGGTGCTGCCTGGGAGACAGGGGGCCGAGCTGCAGGACCCCTCCAGAGGCTCCTCCCACATAGGGGTTGGGGGTGAGGCGAGGAGTCACCCGGATGAAGTAAGGACAGAGTGGGGCGGTGGGGGGGGGGGCAAGGGGAGGGCTCACCAGGGTCAGTGAAGCAGGAGCAGAGCTGGTGTGGGGGTCCCATCTCCTGGCCTTCAGAGGGACACCTGGGGGCTTCCCGTGGATGAGGCCACCCGTGCCCTTGTGTCCCTGCAGGGCGACCTCCGGGGGACATGCCAGCGCATGGCTGAGGCCGTGCTGGGCACCCACGATGATTGGCAGATCGGCAAGACCAAGATCTTCCTGAAGGTGAGCGCAGCCTCTGGCCCCGGCTGCTGGGGGCTGTGAGAAGCAGCTGGGGCAGCAGAAGGGTCCCGTGCTCCTTCCTGCTGGCCTCTGGGGGCGGGGGGAGCTTGGCATCAGAGACCATGTTGACCTGGGGCGGGGCCACAGCACTGGCCGTGGGTTAGAGACGGAAGCTCAAGGTGGGCTGTCCCAGGCCCCCCGCAGGGAGGCCTGCGCTGAAATCCCACAGGTCCCTGCGACGTGTGACGGGCAGGCCACTGGCCCTTTCTGGGCCTCCTCTCTTACCATCTGTGAAATGGGCTGGGCCGGAGCGGGGCAGCTGGAGTATGTCAGCTCCCTTCCTGTGGCTTCCTGCCAGGCCGCTGTCAGCGGGGTCCCACTGTCCCTCCTCAGCCCTGGCCGCCCTGAGCTGGGAGAGGGGAGTGGGAAGCTGGGCGGCAGGGAGTCACGGCCTTGGACAGCTCGCTGGAAGCTGTGGTGGCGGGGCAGCTGCGGCGGGGACAGTGTGGACTTCCCTGTTTCCATTTCCGCTGTGCTAGATTTCTGGCTGTGCGGTGGGGGCAGGGCAGGGCTGGGCTCTGGTGTGGGGGTGGGGCGGGGCACAGCTGGGAGGAGAGGGAAAGGAGGACCAGCCCCCAACCCAAGGGGTCCGGGCTCCAGGATACCTCCCCTCTGCCTCTCCGCCAGTCTCATGGAGCCCTGCTTTCTCACTGGAAGAAGCGCTGTGCATGTCTGTGTGGCAGCCCCCCCACCCCAGCCAGGGGCCTCGCCTCCGTGAGCCCCCACCCCCACCCCAGCCAGGGCCTCACCTCGTGAGCCCCCACCCCCACCCCAGCCAGGGCCTTGCCTCTGTGAGCCCCCACCCCCATCCCAGCCTGAGGTAGCAGGTGTTGTGCCCCTGGACAGGCGTGGAGGCAGGGAGCCACCTGGCCTGGGCCGCCTGGGCAGAGGGCAGGCAGGGGCCAGTCAGGCACTGGTTGCCAGGATCCCTGAGGGAGCGCATTGCCCTGCCCGCCCACTCTGGCTCTTCAGAACTGGGCCATGGTCCCAGGCTCACTCATTCATTCAGAAAGCCCGGGCTGAGCCGCTGTGGGCACCGGGCGGACAGCTCCCTCCCCGATGAAACCCTAGGCTCTCCGAGGGCAGGGGGCTGCCTACAGGAGTCTGCTGCTGGCCCCTGGAGACGGGAAGTGTTGCCCCTCTGCACTAATGATTAGGGCCGGGGGGCTGGGAAGTCTGCGGGCCCGAATCGTGCAGGGCCTTGAGTGCCAGGGCAAGCAGCCCAGGCTGGACCAGAAACCGTTCCGAGTGGCTGTGAGGTTGGTTTGTGGGACAGACCCGCCGGCTGGGGTGCAGGGGAACCAGGGGGATTTCCAAGGAGGCTGTGCCGAGATTCTGCAGAGAAAGGCAGTGGCCTGGCCCAGGTCTGCGGCTGTGGGAGGCTGCCCGCCGCATGGGAGCCCTGGGCCTGGGCGCCGGGTGAGGGAGGAGAGGCCTTGCGGGGGCAGAGCCCGGGGGCCCTGGGTGGGGGAGACCTGGGTGGGCCGCTGCTCAGGAGCTCCGCCTTCCAGGACCACCACGACATGCTGCTGGAGGTGGAGCGGGACAAGGCCATCACCGACAGAGTCATCCTGCTCCAGAAGGTGATCCGGGGCTTCAAGGACAGGTGCGTGCCTCCGCCCACAGGGGTGCGCATGCCTGTGCGCATGTGCCGGTCGCGCCTTTGCCCCGCTGCGAGAACACTGGAAGTAGACACGTGCAGCCACGAGCAGCATCCGCACCGCCTGGCACACACGGAGGAACGCGCATACACGCCTAACACCGACCTGCTGCGCCGTGTGAGCCGAGCATCGGCGTGCGCCAGACACACAGGGCCGCTCTCGGTTCACCTCGGGCCGATGAATTCCCCAGAGAGGAAATCAGATTGTATACATCACAGTTTGTTCCGTCGTCTATGGAAGGGACACAGTACATCTGTGATGATTCATAAATGGGAGGGTTGCAGAGTGTGACGCGGGCGCCAGCCCCTCCGGCGGGTTAGCCTGTCGCCCCGCCCCTCCACCGCGGCTCGCGGGCCGATGCGTGCGTGCCCCGCCTCTCACAGGCACCCCGAAGTGTCCCTCCTTCACCCCCTCTTTCCTCTGACCTGCTGTGACTGACCCCGCTGTGTGGTGTGAGGTCGAACGTGCCTGTTATGCTGGAGAAGCAGCCTACTGTGTGCAGGGGAGCAGCACTGCCCTCACGCGGTGCCCGTGGGTCACTCGGGGCTCCACTCCCAACCTCAGCAAGTCTCCGTTTCCTGCCCTGCAGAATGAGGAAGTCAGACCGCCCAGAGGTTTTCATCGTTGGTGGCACTCGCCTTACCCATTTGCACACACGGCTTTATTCAACAAATACCTTTGGAAGGTCTCCCTTAAGGAGCTATGTGTGTGGCGAGGCTGTGCATCAGGCGTTAGTCTACCCATCTCACAGATGGGGAAGCTGAGGCGCAGTGCCTTGCCCGAGATCACTCAGCCCAGGAGTCACAAAGCTGGGACTCAGGGAGCCCGTGGCCTCCCAAGCCTGCCTGTCTACCAGCTGCCTGAGGGCACAGCTCTGCCTCTCACCTGCATCGCGACCGCTGTTGCAGGTCCAACTTCCTGAAGCTGAAGAACGCGGCCACGCTCATCCAGAGACACTGGCGAGGCCACACCTGCCGGAGGAACTACGAGCTGGTGAGCCTCGCCCGCGCTCCTCCCCACGCCAGGCCTTCGGACCCGGTCTTGTTGCCGGGGCAGCAGCCTAGCCAGACCCGGGGTGGTCTCCTGCCGCTGCCCCCGCTGGCCCCTACCTCCCGCCAGCCCAAAGTCCAGCTCTGGCTCCTGTGGCTCGCTGTGCTTCTGGAATGTGTTGGTGGGTCCTGGACAGACCGGGGCTCTGAGGGGACCCAGGGGGGCTGCGAATGGCCGGCTCCTCTGGGCCTCTGCAGAGCAACTGGGCTACAACCCGGCGTGGGGGTGTGCAGGAGGGAGAGCAGTGGACTGCAGCTCCCGGCCTGTGCCGAGCTCCTACAGGGGCTGCCCCCGAGGGAAAGGCTTTGCTCTGGAGAAGACAGCAGATTAAGGGGTGGGGGGGGGAGGGCATCAGAGGGAGACCGAGCTGCACCTTAGGGACGCCAGCGCCGGAGCCCCTGCAGGTGCGGAGAGTCTGCGGGGAGGGTGATGGGCTCTGAGCACGCGCCGCTGTCCCTGCAGATGCGCCTGGGCTTCCTGCGGCTGCAGGCCCTGCACCGCGCCCGGAAGCTGCAGCAGCAGTACCACCTGGCGCGCCGGCGCATCATCCAGTTCCAGGCCCGCTGCCGCGCCTACCTGGTGCGCAAGGCCTTCCGCCACCGCCTCTGGGCTGTGCTCACCGTGCAGGCCTACGCCCGGGGCATGATCGCCCGCAGGCTGCATCGGCGTCTCAGGGCCGAGGTGAGGGGCCGAGCGTGGGAGGGGAGCGGGGTCACCCCGGCTTGGGCCTGCTCTGGGGAAGCCTCAAGCCAGGCAGAGGCACCCTCTGGGCCTCCCCAGCGCTCCAGGAGTCTTTGGGAGGCCAAGGGGAGCCCCTCTGGCTTTGCGGTCAACAGGCAGTGAGACTGTCTGGAACTTGGGGTGGGGCCGGCGGAGGGGGGTGGAACCCTGTGACATCCAAGCGGCCCTTTTCCCTAGTACCTGCGACGCCTCGAGGCTGAGAAGATGCGGCTGGCGGAGGAGGAGAAGCTGCGGAAGGAGATGAGTGCCAAGAGGGCCAAGGAGGAGGCAGAACGCAAGCACCAGGTGAGCCCCCTCGTGCCCACTGCGCTGCACCTGCCTGTGCCTAGTCGCCCAGGTGTCCACCCAGACCTGCTCCCAGGGGCCTGGGCCGGCCCTGCAGGCAGGACGAGTGCGTGGCTGCAGGCCGAGAGGAGTCAGGCCCCCTGACATGGCTTCCCACTGGGGGATGACGCCCAGATCAGAGGCCTCAGCCTAGGGAGAGGACCAGGGGCTGCCCTGCTCTGGCTACTGAATCCACGAAACGTGGCTCATCCAGGCGACGGACGCAGTCCTCTAAGTGTAAGATGCGCGCTGGGGTTTGAAGACTGCTGGGCCAACAGAGCATCAGAAACATCAGTGTTTTATCATAATATTACTTACATGTTAAAATAGCGTTTGGGAAATGATGAGCTAAAATATACCACTGGGGCGGGCGTTTGCTCCGGCAATAGCCCGGATGTCTGTTGAGGTGCCCGCATCCCACATTGCAATGCCCGGGTTTGATGCTCAACTCCAGCTCCCGACCGCAGCTTCCCTTCAGAGGCCACTCTGGGAGGCGACAGTGACGGCGCAAGCACTTGAGTCCCTCCCACCCACGTAGGAGACCCAGAGTGAGTTCCAAGCTCCTGGCTTTGACCTTGGCCTGCGGCTGTCGAGAACAGAGGGAATCAATCTCTCTCTCTCTCTCTCTCAAATAACTAATGTTTAAAAAGTCAGTCACCAAAGTTAACCTCGTCTGTTGCTTTTTGCTCTTTAGTGCGTGGCTTATATCCTGTTTCTACTGGGTAATGCTGGTGTAGCGCCTCGAGCTCACAGCTGTGGGCCTGGGGAGTGTAGAGGGCAGGCTTCCTGGAGGAGGTGGCTCCCAGCTGAGCCCTGAAGGGCAGGCAGGCTCCCTATGGCCCAGAGATGCTGGACACCCATGTGATTGGGCTGCGAAGGCCAAGCTGAGTGTGGCCCAAGGCGGGGACGTGCAGAGCCTGGTTCCGCAGGGCCCAGTGGAGTTGGGACTGAGGCCCTGGCTGCCGCAGGGGTGCTCTTGGGCGCCCCGGGAAGGCCTGTGCCCCGAGGCTGTGGCACCGGCTGCTGCCCTGGCTCCTCTGTACCCCCGCCTCCAGGAGCGCCTGGCTCAGCTGGCGCGGGAGGACGCTGAGCGCGAGCTGAGGGAGAAGGAGGAGGCCCGGAGGAAGAAGGAGCTCCTGGAGCAGACGGAGAGGGCCCGGCACGAGCCCGTCAATCACTCGGACATGGTGGACAAGATGTTCGGCTTCCTGGGGACGTCGGGCGGCCTGCCAGGCCAGGAGGGCCAGGCGCCCAGTGGCTTTGAGGTACCAGGCTGCGGGCAGGGTTCCCTGCGCACCCCCGTGTGACGAGCGCCCCCTCCTTGGCGGCCCTTTGCACTAAGTCCACCCAGAGCCCGAGATCCAAAATGGGGCTGGGGGCCACAGGCCATTATGTGACCTTGGGGCATCACCGTCCCTTCCCAAGGCCCCTCTCAACCGTGAGCCGTTCACCGCCTGAGCACCTGCTGTGGCCTGGGCCTGCCTGGCGGAGGGCAGGACAGCATCCTGGAGGAAGAGCTGCCCCTGCACGCTCAGGCTGGGAGCAGCAGTCCTGCCCCGAGTCCGCCCCAGGCCCCCTCGCCTGCCGGGCCAGGCCCCGTGGCAGGAAACCGTCTGTGTCCGCCAGGACCTGGAGCGAGGGCGGCGGACGATGGTGGAGGAGGACGTGGACGCGGCCCTGCCCCTGCCTGATGAGGACGAGGAGGACCTCTCCGAGTACAAGTTCGCCAAGTTTGCCGCCACCTACTTCCAGGGCACAGCCACACACTCCTACACCCGGCGGCCGCTCAAACAGCCGCTGCTCTTCCACGATGACGAAGGCGACCAGCTGGTGAGGCTGCCTCGAGGGTCCCTGCTGTCGGGCGGTGGCGGTGGATGCCGGGGTGCTGGGTCCTGGCGGGCAGGCTGTGGGTCTTGCTGTGATCCTCACCCTGGCACCCAGCCATGACCATGACCGTGACCGTGTGGGAGGCCTTTCTGCAGCCAGCCTCTCCCCACCCCCCAACCTGATTTGAGGGCCGCAGCGCCTCTGTCTGTCTGACCTTCTGATCAGCGCACCCTGTCCCCAGGCAGCCCTGGCGGTCTGGGTCACCGTGCTGCGCTTCATGGGGGACCTCCCTGAGCCCAAGTACCACACGGCCATGAGCGACGGCAGCGAGAAGATCCCCGTGATGACCAAGATTTACGAGACCCTGGGCAGGAAGACGTATAAGAGGGAGCTGCAGGCCCTGCAGGGCGAGGGCGAGGTGAGGCCCAAGTCCCGGCCCACAGCCCCCAGGCCGAGGCGGCGGCTCTGCCGGCAGAGGGTGCTGTGGTCCACCTATGCCTCGGCACCCCCAGCCCTCCCCCGAGTGCGTGGACGTTTTGCAAGCTGTGAGGTGTCCACCAAAACGGAAGGGTGGCGTGGCGCAGCAGGCAGGGGCGGCTCCCATATTGCCTCGCTCCTCGGGAGGCCTCGGGCAGCTCACTATGCGGCTCAGAGTCTGTTTTCCCATCTGCCAGTGGGTGGGGTGACGTGGCGTGGCAGTGGCTCCCTGGGACTTAGCGAGCAGGCGTGCTGGCCCCTGGCTCCTGCCACTCACCTGCCCTGAATCTTGGTGCCGCAGGCCCCGCTCCCCGAGGGGCAGAAGAAGAGCAGCAGTGTGAGACACAAGCTGGTGCACTTGACCCTGAAGAAGAAGTCCAAACTCACCGAGGAGGTGAGGGCAGACTGGGGGCCGGCGGCCCGGGGGGCCAGGCCAGGGGCTGGATGCACGGAGGACCTCAGGGGCAGCAGTGGACCTCAGGGCTCCCTGCTGACGGGGGACAGGAGAGCGTGGCGGGGTGGCAGGCAGGAGTGAGTGAAGAGGGCTGGGGTCGGGAGGGCTTCCCAGAGGAGGGCGCCTACAGCGGTGAGAGGGAGGAGTGGCGTGGGGGCGGTGGAAGTTGGGGATCTCAGAGGGACACAGACCGAGGCCCCCACGTTCGCGCTCACCAGCCCCTCTGCCTGAATCCTGCCTTCCTCTCTCTCTGCCTGGGGTTCAGCCCTATTTTTTTTTTTTAACTCAATGGTAATGTTCTTTTTGTTTTATAATAGCCACACGTTACATCATGTCTTCTGCTCAGAACGCACCAAGGGCTGTCCATTTCCCTCAACGTAAAATCCGCAGTGCTTACGGGGCCTTTCAAGATACGGCCCTCTGTTGTCTGATTTCCTGTCCCGTGAGCCAGCTCCTTGCACACAATTTTCTGACTTCCCTGATAGGCTTAGACACACCATGAGCTCTCATCGCAGGGCTGCTGCTCTGTTTCCCTGGCTCTGCCTCTGTCCCCACCTAGGTGCAAATCCAGCCTTGCAGCTGTGTGGCCTCGGATTTGAATCCCAGCTCTCAGTATCTGAGGCTCCCGGAGGCAGACGATGCCCACTCCACGGGGGTCTGGGGGAGGGTGCAGGATGGCAGCTGTGGTGCCGGAGAGGCGGGAGCCCTCCTATGGCGCTGCCCGCAGGGCGCACTCTCACTAGCCCTGCATCTCCCAGGCAGAGCAGTGGCGGGGGTATGTGGTGTGGAGGAGCTTCAGCCACTGACTGAGGTGGCGCCCAGCTATTGCGCCCCATGTGGGGTCTGCACAGTTGCGGGTGATGACTATGGCAGCGCTCGGTGCACTTTGGAGCCCAGCTCTCTGCCTCTCCTGGGCTTCTGCTCTCTGTGGAGCGGGCAGACTTGAGTCCGGGGACCATAGCTGCAGAGGGAGCGCCCCGCACTCCATCTGCCCAGTCAAGCCCGCCCCTGCCTGTGGCGCAGGTGACCAAGAGGCTGCATGACGGGGAGCCCACGGTGCGCGGCAACAGCATGCTGGAGGACCGGCCCACCTCCAACCTCGAGAAGCTGCACTTCATCATCGGCAATGGCCTCCTGCGGCCGGCGCTCCGGTCAGTGCCAAGGGCGAGCGCAGAGCGGGCCTCGGCACCAGGGCTCTCCGCTTCCGGGGCGGGGCCTGAAAGCTGTCAGTGGCTGAGCAGTGGTGCCATCACCTTCACAACAGATTAATCCGAACAGGGATGGTTTGGCTCTATTGGGAGCTGAGCTGGTTAGATGACCTTGGTTGAACCCTTTCCCCTCCCTCTGCCTCCATTTCCTTGTCTGGAAAGGGGTGGTGTTGGTGGTGGCTACCCCTTGGGGTGTGGGAAGGTAAAACCCAGAGCTGGGCATAACACATGAACTGGCTCCCAGTGGGCAGACAGCAGTCGAATCACATCTCCTGCTCTGTCACTGTGGTCACCAGCTCACTGGAGCAGTCCAGTTGTCACTGCTGAGAGCACATGACAGGTCTGTTAGGAGAGCTGAACCCACGTCCTTGTGTGTGCTGCTGGGAGGACGGCAGAGGGCTTCCTTTCCCTGATGGAAAAGCTGAGCTGCAAAGTGGGGAAGAAGTGCCTTGGGCACTGGGCCTCCCAGCCCTCCTGCCTTCCAGCTGGGCCTCCTTCCACTGCTCCCTTCCCATTGTCGCCACCCAGCTGGCACTTGTAGGAGCACAGGGCTGGGAGCCAGAGGCTAGGGTGTTGCCTCCCCGAGGGACCACAGCCAGTCTCTCCTTTCTCTCAGCCTCCGGCTGCCCAGCAGCATCTCACTGGTGCAGCCGGGAGATGGAAAAACACTTCCCAGCTGAATTCCTTTTACTCCAGGGCAGCTTTTTGCTCTGGGTGTTTGGGCTTCTTGCTTTCTGGATATGAAAATTACTTGCTTTATGAAATGATGGGGGAGAGTGGGCAGAGTGTGTGTGTTTTAAATATTCTGAGTTTTGTCATAAGTTGGCAACCTCCAGACTCGCTTAGAAATTGTCCCACAAAGTCTCAAAACTGGGGAGCCAGTGAAGTGGATCATCCCTCCTTCCCCTAGGGAGGAGGGTGTGGCAGTGCCCCCTGGTGGTCACTGCATCCTCATGGCGATGCCTGGCAACAAACACAACAGCTGCAGCCAGTATTCTTTTTAAGATCTATTTATTAATCTGAAGGCAGAGTTACAGACAGGTACAGGCAGGGTGGGGGGGAGAGGGAGGTCTTCCATCCGATGGTTTACTCCCCAGATGGCCGCAATGGCTGGAGCTACACTGACTGAAGCCAGGAGCCAGGAGCTTCTTCTGGGTCTCCCATGTGGGTGCAGGGGCCCAAGGACTTGGGCCATCCTCCACTGCTTCCCCAGGCCATAGCAGAGGGCTGGATGGGAAGTGGACTTGAACTGGCACCCATACGGGATGCCAGCACTGCAGGCGGCAGCTTTACCCACTATGCCAGAGCACCGCCCCATGCAGCCAGTATGCTTGAAGGTTTGCTGTGCTAGGTGCTGCATACGCAATGGCTCATTTTTCTTTCATGGTAATGATGTAAAGAGCCCTTTAAAATTAATATGAAACAAAAGATTACCTTCATTGCTGCCATTTCATGATAGAATTAATACTCAGCCACTGAAGTATTCCAGTGTTACAGAAACAAGACAAGAGGCAGAGCCCCTCCTGGTCCCACCCCCAGAGACACTCCTGGATGCTTTTCTCATCTCTGCTTTTCCAGCTGCAATCGGTAGACACTGCACCTGCTGCCCTTACTGTGGGCTGGGGTCAGAGACGTTCGCTCGCCTGGGCCACCCAGCCGGTCAGGGCTGAGACAGGGACAAGCCTGTGCTTCTCCTCAGTGTGGTCACCAGTGGCTGCAGCCATTGTGCCCAGAGCAGGACACATGCCACCCTCTGGGTGTTGGGGCCCTGGCCTTGGAATCTGCCCTGGGGTTAGGAAGGGGCTTCCTTCCTCTCTCTAAAGCAAGATCCTCCTTTGAGGCTCAGCCTGCCCCCACAGGACCCCACCGGGCCCCACCGGGCCCCACCCTGCCGCCTCCTGAGTGGTCTCAGGCATGCTGGCGAGGACAGCTGTGCCCCGCCACGCCTGCTGCAGGGAACGGCAGAGCTGGCCGCTGCTCTCATGGCTGCTCCTGCCTTCCTTGCCCTGCTGCCCAGGGATGAGATCTACTGCCAGCTCAGCAAGCAGCTCACCCACAACCCCTCCAAGAGCAGCTATGCCCGGGGCTGGATCCTCGTGTCTCTGTGTGTCGGCTGCTTCGCCCCCTCTGAGAAGTTCGTGAAGGTAGGGGAGGCACCTGGGTAGGGCTGGGAAGGGGCGGGAGCACAGGCACCTGCTAATGGAAAGAGTGCTCATCTCTCAGGCCTGGCCATCTCCTGTTGGCCACTTCCTCCCGGCACCTCTGCCCGGCCACCACTGGCGCCATGCCTCAGGAGGAGGTTGGGTCTGGGCCCCCTGCACATGTGACCTGGGGCAGGTGGTCCAGTTCCTCCTGGGTGTTGAGGACACTGAGGCAGAGCAGAGCTGACCTGAGTGGTGGGTGCTGTGAGGGTGGAGGCGGAGGGGCAGCCAAGCCAGGGGAGCACTGTGGGGGGAGGTGCTGCTGAGACCCAGGGGATGGATTGTGGTGGCCTTGCACTAAGCCAATGGGAGCCACAGAAAGCAAAGGCAGGATGTGGGCGGAGGCCTCGGGGGAGGCCCAGGGAGTGGGTGGGGCTGTCTCATGGGTCCCTGTCTACAGTACCTGCGGAACTTCATCCACGGGGGGCCGCCCGGCTATGCCCCGTACTGTGAGGAGCGCCTGAGGAGGACTTTTGTCAACGGGACGCGCACACAGCCACCCAGCTGGCTGGAGCTGCAGGTGTGTGCCTACGTGCTTTGTGTGTGTGTATGTGTGCATGTGCATGCGTGTGCACATGCATGCCTGGTGTACTCCTATGCCCCAGAAACATTCCCTGCCCTGGGCCTCCGGGATTCCTCAAGTGTCTGTTCTCACATTGAGGGATCCCAGGCCCTGGGAACCAGAAGGCCTCCCAAGCATGGTTGATGAGACCTGGGCGGGGTAGCGTGTTCCTTATGCACCTCATGGTCCCTTTGGGGTGGGCCACACAGCAAGGAGCTACGAAGGCACCTGTGGCAGGGACAGTCAGTTTCCCAGTTTGATGTAGGGACTCAGGTTCAGGGACAGAAGCAAATCCACTGGAAGCCAGTGCCCAGAGAGCTGGCCTCAAGTGGAGGGACCCCACACACACCACGTTGGGTTACTCTCAGGCCACCAAGTCCAAGAAGCCCATCATGCTGCCCGTGACATTCATGGACGGGACCACCAAGACCCTGCTGACAGACTCGGCGACCACAGCCCGGGAGCTGTGCAATGCGCTGGCCGACAAGATCTCACTGAAGGACCGCTTCGGGTTCTCCCTCTACATCGCCCTGTTTGATAAGGTGCGGCAGCCCCATAGCGCCTCCTACTGGTCCCACGCAGGCTTGGCCCTCAGGCTCCCATCCCGGCGCTGGCAGCTCCTGGCTTGGGTGACCTGCCAGGGAGCTTCAGTTCCTCTTTCAGCTGGGCGTAAGCCTGGCTCTGGCTCACCCAGTAGGATACGGGGAGCTCTTAGACACTGAGGGAGCCTCAGGCCCATGAAGAGTGGAACCCAGAGCATTCCTCTGTCCAGTTTGCCCAGGGCCCAAGAAAGAACGTGACAGGTGGATGGGAGGGGCAGCTTTGTTCCTGGCCAGTGGGATTTCGCTGTTTGGCTGGGATGTGTGGCAAGCAACCAGGCCGCGGTGGTCGCTCCTTTCACTCTTCCTCATGCAGCTGGAGTTTGGGCATCCCCTGGACACACACTGGGGACCAGAGCTTTCCCTGCTCAGCTGAGCCTGAGGGTATTCCCAGCCCCAGCACAAGCACGGGCACCCCCACCCAGCACGTCCAGAGATGGAACCACAGTGCTGGCATGGTTTGCCTGGATCTTCCTTACCTGTAGAGACCATCTGCATTTTCAGTGACAACCTGTTAGTTTCTCAAAGAGCTTGTGCTAGGAACAGGGAACTCCCTCAAAACTGCCCCAAGCTGAGGCTAGAAAGATGATACATGGGTGTGCCAGCTTAGAGCCCATGGCTGGGACCACAGGCCCCGATCCTGTGTGTGTCCTGGAGGCCTGAGGCTGTGTCCATGCCTCCAGAGCAGGTGGCAGAGCCCCTTGCAGCCCCTCCCCTCTGCTGGACCTGCTCCACTTGCCACAGGTGTCCTCGCTGGGCAGCGGCAGTGACCACGTCATGGATGCCATCTCTCAGTGTGAGCAGTATGCCAAGGAGCAAGGTGCCCAGGAGCGCAATGCACCCTGGAGACTCTTCTTCCGCAAAGAGGTCTTCACACCCTGGCACAACCCTGCGGAAGACAACGTGGCCACAAACCTCATCTACCAGCAGGTGGTGCGCGGGGTCAAGTTTGGCGAGTACAGGTGTGAGAAGGTGAGTGAGAGCCAATGCTTGTCTTAGCTTGCTTGTTGTCCAAACTTGGACTGCAGGCTGCTGTAGCTCCTGGAGCGTGGCTGTCTTGTGGCTGGGCGTCTCCTGGCTCTCGCTGGACTTACCACTGCCTACCCAGGAGGCTCTGTGGGACCCCTGGCATTATATTAGCACCATCCATTGCAGCAGAGTAGAGCTTCAGGACTCAGGGTATTGTCCTGAGTTAGCCCTGTAAACTGTGCTCTAACAAGAAAGAGACCTGTTGGTTCAGACCAGAGTTTTCAAACGTGGATCCTTTTATTACCACCTAAGAATGGGAACAATGAAATTGATGATGGGGGGAGGGATCGATGGTGCACACTGTGTGTGGTGGTAGTGATAACGATGGTATTGAGGGGTGGGCAAGCCGACACTCCATCAGAATACATTAGTGCAGCCACCTAAGTAGCTACATTTCTGTGATACTTCTGATGAACTGGACAAATATGCTGCTTTCGGAGCTCTTCGAGAGAGCCTTTCTCTACAGCCCCAGGCAGGCATCCCTGGGGCTGCCGTGTGCCAGCCTAGGGGGAGAAGGGGCATGGGCCCAGGCCTACCAGGCTGTCCGAGCCTCTGCAGTAGCACCTGCTGGTGAGTAAATGCTGTGACCAACCGGCAGGTACACAGTGATGTGCCGGAGATGGCCACGGAGATGTGCCACGATGGCACTGCCCCATGCCACTCGGCTCCAGCCCTGCCCCTGGCCAGATTTCCACTTTGCAAGGCAGGCACTTCCTCTTCTCTGGCTTGTCTGTCCCAGATGGTGTGTCCCAGGCAGAGTCCAGCTCTCTGTCAGTGCTGGGGCGAGGGGACCTGGAGAAGGGAAGGGGAGCTCACAGCGCCTCTGAGCAGGCAACAATTCTGTGGTGGATCAGCCAACAGGCCAGGGTCTGAGGACCAGGAGAGGGTCTGGGGGCTTCAGTGGTCTGCAAGGGGTTCGCCGAAGGGCCTGGACCATGTGTGCGACTGAAGCCCCTTCCCCCAGGAGGATGACCTGGCCGAGCTGGCCTCCCAGCAGTACTTCGTGGACTACGGCTCTGAGATGATCCTGGAGCGCCTCCTGAACCTCGTGCCCACCTACATCCCTGACCGCGAGATCACGCCGCTCAAGACGCTGGAGAAGTGGGCCCAGTTGGCCATTGCTGCCCACAAGAAGGTGAGGGGTTGGAAGAAAGCCAAGAACTTCAGTGTCCACCTGACACCTGTGTCCATGGGGCTGCCACGTGGTTGTTGGATGGAGCTCCTTCATTCTCTTCACCTCTACCCATCTCTGTCCTTGCCAGGGTATCTATGCCCAGAGGAGAACTGATGCCCAGAAGGTCAAAGAGGATGTGGTCAATTATGCCCGCTTCAAGTGGCCTTTGCTCTTCTCCAGGTTTTATGAAGCCTACAAATTCTCAGGTACTGCCTGGTCTCTAAGTCCCCCCCGCCACCTTCTCAGCCAGTGGGATTCCTGCCTGGGGGGCTGCTTGCCCCTTTCAGGTCCATGCTGCTGGAAGGTGCCTGCCTCCCCATAGTCCAGTAATGCCCCCATGGTGCATAGCAGTGCTCAGTGGGTCACTGGACTGAGTGAGGACTGGCAGCATTAAAGCACTGGCTGGGTATAGAAGACGGAGGCCACAGAGGGGTCTGCTCTGCTGGGCTCCGAAGCCAGAGTGGGTGTGGCAAGCACAAATCCACAAAGGCTATTTGTCCAGCCACCCTCGGGCCATCAGTGCTGAGTCTCTGCTCTGTGTCAGTCCCTATGCTGATGCTTGGATTCACGCAGTTGCCCACAGCAGGGCCAGAGGGAAGCTCGGGGCTTGTTTGTCCAGCCTTCCCCCCCTCCCCTCTTAGTGCAGGGCAGGGCAGGGACTCAAACTCCAGTTCCCAATTCAGAGCGCTCACCCCGCCGCATCTCAGGCTTAGCTTGTAGGGAGGCTGTGCGTGCTGAGCAGCAGTGTCCCTGTCTCGGGAACGGTGGATTTCCACAGTAGCCCCTTCCCTGCAGGCAGGCAGACTGGGAAGGGCTGGGGCCTGGGGGCAGAGACCTCCCTCTCAGTGCCCCATCCTGGTCCCAGGCCCCAGTCTCCCCAAGAACGACGTCATTGTGGCTGTCAACTGGACGGGTGTCTACTTCGTGGATGAGCAGGAGCAGGTGCTTCTGGAGCTGTCTTTCCCAGAGATCATGGCCGTGTCTAGCAGCAGGTATGCAGGGGCAGGTGGAGACACCGAGGGTGGGGTCTGGGGCTCTTCCGCAGGGCACAGGGGTGCTGAGGCACACGCTGGCCTGTCCTAGGCACATGCCCCTGATGGGTCTGTGCAGTACCATGCACATCCTCCTAATGGTGGAGGGAGGACTTGACAGAGGACTGGCAGGGGCAGGTGAGTGTATACAAACAGAGCTTGGCTCCAAAGTCAGGGGCTTGGGTGGGACTCGCCTCCATGTAATCTCTAAAATATGGTCTTAGGAGGTGAGGAATAAATGCCTAAGTGATGGGAGAATCCTCTGTAAACCCAGAAGTGGGGTACACCTATTGGGATGGTGGTGGTGGGTGCCCGGAATAAGCTGGTTTCCCAGCAGTGCAGTGGCTCCCACCCCTCATCCAAGGCTCGCAGGAGTGTCTCTGGGCTGCATCCTGTGTGGGTCAGGATTGAGCATTGTCCAGCTGTGATCAGGCATCTGGGATGCAGGAGTGAAAGGATAGTCCTTGCCCTCTTGAAGCGTCAGTCGAGAGGGGACAGATAGTGAACAGGCCACTTTAAAGCAGGGACAATGTGATGAGGGCCGGTGGAGGTGGGGAAGACTTCCTGGAGGAAGGGGCATAGAGAGGCAAAGGAGAAGTGGGCTGGGCTGCTGTGGGGCTCCTGCTGGACCACATCTCCCGAGCGGGGCCGTATCTAACTCAGCGGGCCTTGGTGTCCTGCAGGGAATGCCGTGTCTTGCTCTCACTGGGCTGCTCTGATCTATGCTGTGCTGCACCTCATGTGCGCCAGGTAGGACTGATCCCGGCTGGGCCCTGTTCTCCGTGTTGGTCCTGCAGGGGAGCCAAACTGACCGCCCCAAGCTTCACACTGGCCACCATCAAGGGGGACGAGTACACTTTCACCTCCAGCAATGCCGAGGACATCCGTGACCTGGTGGTCACCTTCCTGGAGGGGCTCCGGCGGAGGTCTAAGTACGTGGTGGCCCTGCAGGACAACCCCAACCCTGGTGAGTGACTGCCAGCAGGGCTGCAGGCACGGCTCGGGGGCACTCAAGCTGCTCTCGCCACGTTCCCATCCTTGCCCGGGTGCTGGGCTGAGGAGCAGGGCTTGTGCCTTTCCCATGGGCCCTGTGTCCTCCCTTCCCTCAGCCGTCAGTGAGGCCAGTGGTCAGCCTCAGTGTTCTCCACATCTCCATCTGCAGTTGACAGCAGCCGGAACAACCGCCCTGTGGCTCTGAGTCACTAGGCCCCTGGTCAAAGGAGGGAAAGACAAAGATGAACTGCCAGCTGCTCTGCCTTCAGTAGGGAGGGGGTCGAGAAAGAGCCAGTAGGGCCCTGGGGACAGCACAGGAGCAGGGACGCCTAGAAGTCATGGGGGCTCAGCAGAGAGGTCTTTGTGGAGCTGGGGCCCAGGGAGGTGAAGTGTGAGTAAAGCCGGAGGGAGCCAACAGGTCCAGGAAGTGCACAGCTGGCACTGCCCAAAACAGGTGCGGTGAGGGAGGAGGAGGAGAGTGAGGGGCGGAGGGATCAGAGAGGCCCTCACAGCAGGCTTAGGAGCATGAGCGGCCCACTCAGGGGGCCGCGTCTGTGTGGAAGGCTGTGATAAGGTGAAGGCGGGTGGGCAGACATGAGTGGGACAGGGCCTGTTCTTCAGTGGGGAGTAACAGCTTACGGATCAACCCAATAATGTTCTCTTTCTATCCTCATGCGACCCCATCACCTCTGCATGGCAGCGGGGGAGGAATCAGGCTTCCTCAGCTTTGCCAAGGGAGACCTCATCATCCTGGACCATGACACCGGGGAGCAGGGCATGAACTCGGGCTGGGCCAGCGGTGTCAACGAGAGGACCAAGCAACGTGGGGACTTCCCCATGGATTGCGTGTATGTCATGCCCACCGTCACCATGCCACCACGGGAGATTGTGGTGCGTATGCTTTCTCTGCCCAGACCCGTTCAGATGCAGTGAGGGGCTGTGACAGAGGAACGGTGTGCAGCTTCTGTGAGGATGAGCTAGGATCCTAGGGGACCACAGACCCAAGGTGGGGGCAGCTCCCAGACTTGTGTCAGGGGAGGAAGGAGGAAGGTGGCCTGGGGAGGGGCGTGTCCTGCCCTGGCTGCAGGGCCCCGGGCATTGTGGAGACCCAGGGAGCACAGCCCTGAGGCAGGCTCAGCTGAGCAGGCAGGCTGGGCCCAGCATGAGGAAGCTAGCAGTGACTTCAGAGAGCCTAGAGAAGGGAGAGGCTCCCAGAGTCAGACTAGGGCATGGGCTCCGCTCGACGGGTCGTCTCCCTCAGCCTCATTCTGGAAGGTTCTGGGCCTCCTCATGTTGATCCCAGGTGGGGAGCTGACTTTAGTCCCCTGCCTCTCGGCCCCTAGGCCCTGGTCACTCTGACCCCTGACCAAAGGCAGGACGTTATCCGGCTCATGCAGCTGCGAACAGCAGAGCCTGAGGTGCGAGCCAAGCCCTACACGCTGGAGGAGTTCTCCTACGACTACTTCAGGTGACAGGCTCCTGGGGTGGACAGGGAAGGGGAGGGGCTACGGGACAGTGAGCTACAGCCTCCTGCAGCTAGTTTTCTGGGAAGGTGCTACCTGCTAGGTGAGCCTCGGCAAGTTGTCTCACCCTTCCTGCCTTCATGTAAGAGATGGGGACTGCGCCCACCCCTATGCAGGGCCTGGCTACTCAGGACCCACACCTGTGCCTGCTTCACCAACTCAGAAAGGTGGGAAGCCAGGTAGGAAACAGGCAGCTGCAATTCCACTTACCTAGTCTAAAGAGGATGCTGTGGTGAGGGGCAGGGCAGAGGCTGCTTGGAGGAGGTGGCACGTGCACATCACAGGTCATACAGCAAGGCAGGGCCTGTTCTCTGTCCTCAGCCTGCAGGCACAGGGTGGGTAGGGGTTCTCCCCCAGGGCTGCCTGCAGTTGGGTCAGTGTTGACTGTCCCTGTGCTGTGGCAGGCCCCCACCCAAGCACACGCTGAGCCGTGTCATGGTGTCCAAGGCCCGTGGCAAGGATCGGCTGTGGAGCCACACACGGGAACCACTCAAGCAGGCGCTGCTCAAGAAGATCCTGGGCAACGAGGAGCTCTCGCAGGAGGCCTGCATGGCCTTCATCGATATCCACACTGGTGGGGGTAGGGCCGGGGTGGGCCGGGGTTTCATTCGGACACCTCCTTCCCTCTCAGGGGGCCTGTCTGGTCTGCCACGTGCACAGCAGCTGCCTTGCCCACTCCCTCCCTTGATCCTGTCATTTGTTTGACACATATACTGTGCCTTGTGCTGGGCCAGGCACAGGGACACAGCCATGACCAGCCCTGGCCCCTGGCCTCATGGGGTGACATGTTGATGGGGATCAGTGCCAGCATGGTGAACTGACCCCACCTGGAGGAGGCAGCAAGGGCCTCCCAGGAAGTGGCTGAGGTCAGAGGCTGCAAAGAATGTTGCTAGGCCAAGGAGAGGGAGAGGGTTCCAGACGGAAACAGGTCTGCAGGGCCGTTTCAAGGGCACAGAGTAATCACGTAGCTGGTGGGCAGGTGTGGGACACAGAAGAGTCTCAAGCCCCAAGGCCAAAGGAGCCCCCTGTGGGAGTGGCATGGTCCCAGGAGTGATCTGGAATCCATCCAGGCTAGCATGAGGACTTGAGAGACAGGAGGCTGGGAGCCTGGGGCTGGTGCCTGGGAGGAGAGAGGATGGGTAGTTTATGCCCATTTCATAAGTGAGTAGCCTGAGGCTCAGGGACCTACCCAGAGGCACATGTGTGAGGGGACGCAAACCCTGCCAGGGAGTGGGAGCCTCTGACCTCTGGTCTCAGGCTAGTACTCCCACGTGCCCCGCCCGAGCCCTTCCTTAACAACCTCTCACCTGTGCTCAAGTACATGGGTGACTACCCATCCAAGCGCACGCGCTCTGTCAACGAGCTCACTGACCAGATCTTTGAGGGTGCTCTGAAGGCCGAGCCCCTCAAGGACGAGGCATACGTGCAGATCCTGAAGCAGCTGACCGACAACCACATCCGGTGAGTGGGCGAGGTGGGCAGGTGGGTGAAGGGCTCCGTGTCCTCCTGTCCATGCAGCCTCCCAGGCCTTCCTCACACAGGAGGGAGCTGTTCTTGGCCCCTCTAATAGCTCAGCTTGGCCTTGAGGCCCAAGGACAGCCTGTCAGGAACACAGAGGTGGCAGCTGTGCCCCTTTGAGCCTGTTCAAGTTAAACAGCCCCAGTTCCTCTAGCTGGTCCTCCTGCCTAAGCTGCCGGGACTATCCCTGCCGGGCTCAGGCCCTGCTGACCACGTGCAGGGTCAACCCTGAAGCATCCCTCCCTGGCTCAGGCCGGGCTGACCATCACTTGAAAGCTCTGGCTGCAAATTCTCCTGTGTCAGGGGTGTTGGCCCCCAGTGTCCCTGCCTCCTCTCCAGGGGTCAGCCTGAGGCAGGCGTGGGAAGTCAGGACCCTGCTCATCTCAGAGAGTAGGAGAGAAGCCCGCCCTCTCCCCCGACACTCAGTTCCCAATTTCCTCCCCAGCTTGGTTACCCTGTACGTCTCTTTCACAAACTCACCAGGAACTACATTTCAGGGGTTTTCACAATGCCAAACCCTAGCATCCACCAGGCCCCCAGCCAGGATACACTTCCCTCCCGTCAGGAACACTGAACTCAGAGTGGTGCTTGCAGGAGCCCAGGGAAGCTGGTCTAACTCAGTGCTATTCAAAGCATGAAGAGTTAAAGAGCTTCTGCCAGACGTAAATCACACCATGCTCCCTCTCTCAGGAAAGTCTCAGTGGAGCCAGGGTTGGTAACAAGGTGGATTTTCATTCTGGCACAAGCACCTTGTATCCCCGTGACTGGTAGCAAGCAGTGTGGGGCCTGGAGCCCCACGTCGAGGTGCACTTACTGGATGTGGCTGTCAGGAAGGCGGGTCCGTGCTGCCCTCAGAGAGGGTGAAGGGCAGGGCAGGCATCTGCTGCAGCAGCAGGCGCTGATTCCCAGCTGGCAGCTGCTCCTACTGGCCACTGGGCCTGTCTTTCAGGTATAGCGAGGAGCGAGGCTGGGAGCTGCTCTGGCTGTGCACAGGCCTCTTCCCGCCCAGCAACATCCTCCTGCCCCACGTGCAGCGCTTCCTGCAGTCCCGCAAGCACTGCCCACTTGCCGTGGACTGCCTTCAGCGACTCCAGAAAGCCCTGAGGTACAGCGGCTGCCGGGGGCAGGGGTGGGCACTCCCGTGGGCTCCCAGCCACACTAAGCTGTGGGACAAGCTCGTTGGGGATGAGGACATGGTGGGGCCCATCCCTGGGGAGCCTCATTGCTCGGAAGCACGTAGCTCATACCTTCAAGTCTGTCCAGGAGCCACAAACACCCGAGTTGTGAAGTCCGCTCACTTCCTTGGATTCCTTCAGTCTCCTACACAGCCCTTGGTGTTGGCACCATTAGCATCCCCTGTTACAGCCCAGGTGGTGGGGCTCGTCACGGGCTTGGAAATGCTGGACGGGGATCAGATCCAGTGTTTGCCTCCAAAGTCTCCGCTATTCCTTGGTCCCCACAAACTCACCCACTCCTGACCCTATCCCCATCCTCATTTTCAGAAACGGGTCCCGGAAGTACCCTCCGCACCTGGTAGAGGTGGAGGCCATTCAGCACAAAACCACACAGATCTTCCACAAGGTTTACTTTCCTGATGACACCGACGAAGTGAGAGTCACTGGGTTCTCAGTCTGCAGACACCTCACCAGGCCGGGCCTCCTGGCTTGCCACCGCCTGAAGCCTGTGCACTTGCTGCCTTGTCCTCCTGCCCTTCAGAACGGTCAGGGTGTAGTCAGAAGACCACAGCTTCCCTGCTTCCCAGAGCTCTCCTTGGAAGGGTGTGCTGCCCGCCCTCTCCTGCCGCCTGGGAGGAGGCTCTGCTTTGGAGAAAATTGTTCTTTTCCTGCTGAGAAAGGATCCATAGTGGGGCCTCCTTCCCTGCCTTGTCCTGGGTGTAGGAGCCCAGGGCCTCCTAGCTCCAGGCCTCCCATGTTGTCCTGAACCCTGGCTCCAGCCTCAGTGCATACCTGGTGTGGTCGGGGTCCCCTCCACACTTGTGCTTCCCTCCACACATCCTGTTTGTCTGTCACATCCATTCAGGCTGCCTCATGATCCCCATCTCATCTTAGCACACTGTCTCACTCAGTTGAACTTGAGTCCAACATCTAAACTTGCGTGTGACTAACATCAGGATGCCACAATAGGATTCAGGTTGCAAGGACAGAGAACTTGCTACAATCTGTTCCCTCCAGTAGAAGCCATCCCCACAGCTCTTTCCTGCACCTAAACCCCAGACCCTCAAATCCTCGCTCTGGTCTGGGCTGCTTTCCCCCTTACACCTGTCTCCTTCCCTACACCCGTCCCTGCTGTGAGCCCTTGGCCTCATGCTGCACAGCTAGACCCAGGATCCTGGAAGCCAGGGCCAAGTCCTGCTTGGTGGGGCAGGGTGTCTGAGATTTGGGAAGACCCTGAGAGGAGCTGCTTTCCCCAGTTTTATGAAGGCTGTGTTGGGCTCTGGACCCCCAGGGAAGACACCTCAAAGGAAGGGTGTCTTACAGGGGAGAGGGGCATGGGAGGAGTACAGAAGCCAAGTGAGCACCACCGCCCCCTCCCCCAGGCCTTTGAGGTGGAGTCCAGCACCAAGGCCAAAGATTTCTGCCAGAACATTGCCAGCCGGCTGCTCCTCAAGTCCTCCGAGGGATTCAGCCTCTTTGTCAAAATCGCAGACAAGGTGGGTCTGCCTGACTGCTCTGGCCCATCTGTGGGGAGATCTGCTGGAGCTATAGGAACTTCTGGGGGAGAGGGGTAGAGGGGAGGGGGGAGACGGTCATGCCTGGCATGGGACAGCCTTCACACATCCCTGTAGCCTCCCTGTGCATGGAACAGCGGCCCCTAAATCTCTCTCCTCTGAGGCATTACACATGACCTCAGATCATCTGGGGAGCCATGTGCCCATTCTAGGATTCTGGGCATGCCATATGTCCCCCTGCCTTGCTGCACACAAGTACTTTCCAGCTGTCTTTGGTCCCTCAGCTGCCACGCTGCCATCAATTCACCCTGAAATAACCCTTGCAGGGGACCGTGACTGTCCTCACCTATAGATCACAGGAGGGGCTGAGAAGTAGTGTAACATATCCCAGGTTGCCCAGCAGGTGGCACCCTCCCACATAAGTGCCCCCACCATGGACATCTTAAAGGCACGGAATTAAAGCCCCTCCCAGGAAGGCTTCCTTGCCCTGTGGGACAGAATTAGGAGCTCCCTCTTACTGAGCACTGACAATCCCTTGGATGTCCACACTTGTTTCCACACTTCATGCCTGTCCCTGTGCCAGACATAGGGACCCAGAGGCAACCTTCATGAGGTCCTAGACTCAGGGGAGTGCAGAGCCCATGGGAGGAGTGGCAGGGACTCTAAAGAATGTCCAAGGCAGGCTCTGAGCCTCATTCCTGGCTGCTTTCCCTAGGCCTCAGGAGGACCTTGGTGTCCTAGGTGCTGAGTGAAAGGACTGCTGATCTGGGCAGGAAGGGGGCTTCTGACAATGCACAGCAGGCACTGTCAGGGTGGGTGGGGCCGATCACACTTCTGACCAGGAGTAGACTCTTTCCAGAGCAGGGGACAGCAGCAATGCCCTGGAGGGGGGAGTCAGAATACTTAGAACTGTCTGAGTATGCTCTAATGACCACGTCTCTAGGTCATCAGTGTCCCTGAGAATGACTTCTTCTTCGATTTTGTTCGACATCTGACAGACTGGATAAAGAAAGCACGTCCCATCAAGGATGGTAATGAGGCCCGGGCCTGAGACCACCTGAGGCCCAGACCAGGGCAGGTGCCATGGTGCAAGGCCTACCTGGGTGGGGTTCAAACAAGGGCATCCTCTGTGCTGGGACTTTCTGGGTGACAGTCAGCTCTGTGCCACAGGAATCGTGCCATCACTCACCTACCAGGTGTTCTTCATGAAGAAACTGTGGACCACGACAGTGCCAGGGAAGGACCCTATGGCTGATTCCATCTTCCACTATTACCAGGTGAGCCACCGAGGCCTCTCTGCTCCTGTCTTCTCCATACACCACCAGCCCTGCAGTACTCCGAATGTTGAGGGGCCTGTAAAAGTCAAGGCTGTAAGGGATTACTTCCGGACCACTGGGGCCCAGGGACTGGCCCAACCACCAATCCTTCTGTCTCTTAACCCCTCAGCTCTTCCTCTGAGCTCCTAATCTCTACCTGTACAGGGGCCTCCCTCAGTGCCCAGCTGTCCTCTGAATTTGAGATTCTGCTGCTATAAGTGAGTATACTCAAGACCTCTGTGCCATTCTGTAAACGTCTGCTAGCACAGGCATGCACCCACAGGAAGCCAGCACAGAAGCCTACCTATTGAACTTGAACTAAGACAAGTGTCTACCATGTGTGTGTCTACCAGGCCCTGAGAAGTAGCACATTGTTCCTGTTACAGAGAAACTGAGACTCAGAGTGGTCAGATGACGTGATTAGACTCAAAGAGCTGGGGGACCTTGGGTTTGGCTCTAGTCTTCGTGGCTGCAGATCAGGGCTCTTGTCTGCACTGTAGCCTACTTACATGCTGGGCAGGGTGGAGGGGGTGTGGATAGTGGCTGCTGTGGCACCTGCCTCCCCATCCCCACCCCAAGATGGCCCAGTGAGTGAATGGCACCTGACCCAACAGCTTCCCCAAGGTGGACTTCCTCAGCTCCTGTGTCCTGGACTGCACCCAGTTATTTTCCCTCTGGAGTATCTGGAAATCCAGCATCATCCCCACCAGCTGGGTCAGTCTACCATCGTCTCATCTGGATGAAGGCAGTGGCCTTCTCCCCAGCTTCTCCCAGCTATTTTTTCCCCTTTCAGTCTCCTCTCCACAGCGTATTCATGCTGCTTCCTGAGCCTAGCAGGAGCTTCCTATGGCTCTTGGGGTCCAACTGCGAATTCTGACTGTGGCCCTGCATGGCAGTGCCTATACTTACATCTGCTGCCTTGTCTTGCACCCGGTACCCCATGTTCAGTTCATTAGAGCTACATTCTTTTTTTCAGATTCTCAGGTGTGCCATACAGCCTTTGTAATGTTCTATCTGGGGTGTTGTTCCCACAGCACTGATTTTTTAGAATCAATTCAACCTTCGGTACCTTAAAGGAACTTATCCCTGTCCCAAGACTAGATCATAGATCAGGTCGCACTGTTACATGCTCTCACAGCACCGTGAACAATTCCATTAAAGACTAACTATACCTCAGTTATTAATGATTATTAATGTCTGTTCTTGCCTCGAGACTATACATCCCATTAAAGTAGAAAGGGTATGTGTTGTTGCTTGAAGGCCTGGCTCATAACAGATACTCAGAAAATGTCGTTGGATTGATGGGAGGATGAATACTGAGTGAATTTACTGGTGGATATTGTTAGGTAGTGATTAGACTGATGATAAGGAGACGTGTGTGAGTGGATAGACTCATAGGTGGATAGGGTATGGGTGAGTAGATGGAAAAGTTGATGGATTGTGACTGACTCAGCTCTCTGATGGGCAGTGTGTCCTTAGGTCAGCCTCTGTTTCCCTACCCTTGAAATTGTAGACGAGATAATCCAAAGGCTCCAGGAGCCTCTGGGCAGCGCTGGTGCTTCAGAGCCTTTATCTTTGGTCTATCTCACATCCTCATTGCTCTGGTTCTGGGCCTGCAAGTTCAATGGAGTGGGAACGCTGGGCTGAACACACTAACAGGCCATGCTGAGGGATTCTTCCAAGAGAGGACAGACACAGGGGGCGGGGAGGTATGGAGCATTCTCAAGTTCACCAGCTGGTCACTCTGAATTTCTGCTTAAATGGCGCTGCTTACCTCACTGTACTCTTATGAGGTAGAGGAGACAATATTCAGACATGGCTATGCTTTCAAACTGTACTGTGCGGAATCTGCAGGCACACTTGCTATTTCCTTGTCCTGTGCCACCTCCTTTGGGTGAGCAGTGTCAGCTGGGGCTGCAGAAGTGGTGGGCCCAGGTGCAGGGGTAAGACAGCAGCTCCCAACTTTGGGGTGGTGGGGAATGAGCCTGCTTCCTCCAGCTCCTTCTACACCTGTGACCTGCTACATCTCTGGCAGGAGTTGCCCAAGTATCTCCGAGGCTACCATAAGTGCACGCGAGAGGAGGTGCTGCAGTTGGGGGCGCTGATCTACAGGGTCAAGTTTGAGGAGGACAAGTCCTACTTTCCCAGTATCCCCAAGCTGCTGCGGGAGCTGGTGCCCCAAGACCTCATCCGGCAGATCTCACCTGACGACTGGAAACGGGTGAGCAGGCTCTGTGCACTCCAGGGGTTGGGGTAACAGGTGCTGGCCAGCAGCGCAGGGAAGTACCCTCTGTGGCTAATGTATGTGATGAAACCTCCCTCTGCCTGATTTATTCTCCAGTCCTCCCTGGATTCAGTTGGACACTTGGCAGTGATTTGCCCTGTCCTGCTACCATGGTGGCCTGATTTCCTTTCTGCCTGTGAGAGGGAAGGGAGATCCGAAGTTCATCAGCTGGGATGAGGGAGGAGACTCGCTGCCCATGTTCTGGGCCTGGCTCTGACAGTGCAGATGGGCAAAGTGATGGAGGGAGAGGACTCTAAATGGCATGCCTGACCCACTTCCTCCTGCAGTCCATTGTCGCCTACTTCAACAAGCATGCAGGGAAGTCCAAGGAGGAGGCCAAGCTGGCCTTCCTGAAGGTCATCTTCAAGTGGCCCACCTTTGGCTCAGCCTTCTTTGAAGTAAAGGTATGCTTGCGGGGATGGTGGGGGTCCTCAGAGGAGGAGGAGGATGATGAGGGGCAAGAGATGGCACAGAGACTTCTCCCCAGGCTGAGGAAAACCATTATGGCCTTGGGCACCTACCATAGCCAGGAAAGGAGAGAAGCCCGCTTAGCCTTGTCTCGGCTAAGGACTCATCCCTGGAGACAGAGGAACCAAAGGCTCAGTGAAGCAGAGGAGGCAGAGTGGAATGCCCTGGGAAACGAAGAACAGCTTGTGATGTGACAATGAAGAGCCTTCAGGAATCTGGCAGAGGCCTGGCCTAGATTGAAGAGCTGGAGGGCTTCCTGGAGGTGACATATGAGCTTTCCAGGGAGACCCTACCCCTGGAAGCAAGACTGGGTGAGGGGTCAGATTAGGATGGGTGAATAGATAATGACTCATTCAGGTCTCTGATGGGAAGTGTGTCCTTAGGACGGGCCTCCATTTCCCTGCTCATCGAATAGTAGACGAGATGACCCAATGGTTCCAGGGGCCTGTGGGCAGCCCTGGTGCTAGAGAGGCTTCATCTCCTGCTTTGGTCCACCTCGTGTCCTCACTGCTCTGGTTCTGGGCCTCTGGGTTGAAGACACTGAGAAGAGGACATAAGGAGGGGGTCCAAGAGAGCACAGATCCAGCAGGGGACGGTAAGGAAGAGGCTCAAGTTCAGCTTCAGGGGATGAGTGTACAAGAAGCCTTTGAGGAGTTTGCCTATGGAAGGGAGAGAGGGGTAGGTGGGTATCTGGAAGCAGGTGTAGGGTTTTTAGATGATGGGAGACATAAGGGCTGAGAGAAAGGACATAGCAGACTCCCAGAGAAGTAGGAGGAAGCGATGGAGCTGCAGCTGGGGACCCATGAGAGGAGGTGTGGTAGCTCGGAGGGCCCAGCAGAGGTGGCAGCCATGAGACATGGAGGGGCCGTCAGTATCTCTGCACTCTGAGCACCACCTAGGCAGCAGGAGAGGCTGACTTTATCCGTGCCGGGAGGGGCTTCATCCCACTCCCCAGATGCTTCCCTTGCTCTGGCCCACCCATCTGACGATTTCCCATCTACCTTTGCCAGCAAACTACAGAGCCAAATTTCCCTGAGATCCTCTTGATCGCCATCAACAAGTATGGGGTCAGCCTCATTGATCCCAGGACCAAGGTGAGCAGGGACAAGAAAGTGGGTGGGGGCTCCTCTGTCTGCACAATCAGGGTCCCAGACCCAAGCCCCGTAAGCCCTGACAGCCTCCTCCCCACATCTCTAAACAGTTTTGTTTGCTGGAGACTCCCTTGCTTCTCATTTGCATCTTCAAAATTGCTCCCCCAGAGTTACTAACAAACTTCTTGCTACCACAATCCATGGACTCCTCTTAGTACTTGGCCTTCCAGCACCAGTGGACACTACCATACTCCCTCCCCTTCTTGGTCAGGGAAACTGACTGTGCTAGGGTACCTGCATGTCACTGCTGCTCACGTCACGGGCCACAGCAGTCCTGACCCAAGGGCCAGGAGGGAGGGTCCTGCCTCATCCTCAGAGGGGTCCACCGAGACAGCTGAAGAGCACTCACGCCCACCGTCTTCCCCTTGGCTTCGTGGGCCACAAATCCCTGTTTGCCTCCCCTTCTCAGACACCTTTGCGGGTTTCTTCGCTACCCAGCCCATGCATATGATGCTCCCCAAGTCCTGTCCTGCTTTCTTCTTGTCTGCTTCTTTAACTCTCCCTGGACCATCTCACCACAGGCCTGCAGTAGGAGTTCCCTCAGGCCTCCCAAATTTCCAGTTTCAGCCCCACGGACCCAACAACCTGCTGGACTGCCCTCACCCACTGGCCCCAACCAACACCTGCAGGGAAGGCGCCTGTCCCCACAGCAGCTCCAGGCAGAGCAGGCCTCTGCCTCTTGCTTGGATTCTCACGGGAGGGCCTCAGGCCTTCCGGAAGTGGAGTTGCTGTTGGAGCTGGGGGGAACAAGGCCCCTGGGGCCAGGCTCTACACCTTCTTGCCCATTCTACTCCCCTAGGACATCCTGACCACACACCCATTCACCAAAATCTCCAACTGGAGCAGTGGCAATACTTACTTCCACATCACCATTGGGAACCTGGTGCGCGGGAGCAAACTACTCTGTGAGACGTCACTGGTGCGTGCTTCCTTCTGAGCCTGGAGGGGGTGGCTCTGCCTTGCCTGCAGCTTTGGGGGAACAAGCATAGCTGTGCCAGCTTGGCCTGGGGGCAGAGTCAAAGATCAGCCAGGATCAAGGTCAGGTCTGTGTGAGGTTCAGCTTAGGTCTGGGGCTTAATCTGAGCTGAGGAACAGTTCTCTCATCCAGCAAGCATGAAGCACCTTCAGCATGTGGGATCGAGCCTGTGGTGGTAGCCCTTCCCCAAGTTCAACAGCAGAACCCTGGCAATGAGCCCTCCGGGGCTGAGCTCAAACTTCCAAGGTGTAGCTCAACTGGTAGCCTTTAGAGTTATTCCTGCTGGGAAGGACCCAGGATGTGAGAGACCCACAGATAGGGGTTTCAGGTGGGGGGGCAGGGTCTGCCTCGGCTTGGGTTCCTGTGTGCGCTTCGGGACCTGTATCTGCTGTGAGGGGCTAGCCTTGTCCCTTTGTGCTCTGCTTATATTCCCCCTGCTTCCAGGGCTACAAGATGGATGACCTCCTGACTTCCTACATCAGCCAGATGCTCACAGCCATGAGCAAACAGCGGGGCTCCAGGAGCAGCAAGTGAACAGCGGAGAGGAGCTACTGGCTCCCTGGGGAGCAGCTGGCTGAGGCCCATGGCTACTCCTGCAGCCGAGGGAGACCCTGTAATACAGATGGGGAGGCAGGCCAGGCAGCCACACTGACACACTTCTCCAGGGAGGGAGTCTCCTCCCACCGCTGCGGTACCTGGGTGAACTCGAGTCCCAGCTTGCTGTGTGGCCTTCCCAGCTGTAAGAGCCAGCGCTCCTGGATGCTGCTTTTTTGTCTCAGACCAATGCTACCATGCAACCCCCTTCTGACTTTCTGCATCCTGTTGGCACAGAGAAATTGGGAGGAGAGCCTAGCTTTCTGTAATGGGAAGCACCCAACCAAACAGGCACTGAACAGAAACCTGAGACCAGGACTCTCAGCTGGGTGAGGGAGACAGTCTACTTTTATACAGTGTAGTGGGAGTGCTGGGCCCGACCTTGACTCTCTGATCACCTCAGGGCATAAAGCATGTGTTTCATCCTCTGGCCCTACCGTGTCTTTTCTGGCAGAGGGGACAAAAGGGGGTGTGGTTCAGGACGGTGCCCTGTCGCAGGGTGTCCTCTCTAACTGCCTTCTCAGTCTGTCCCTGCTTGGCCAAGCAGGTCTGAGTTCGAGGGTTGGGGTGATCGAGCCCAAGGTATACCTGAAGCTGTCTTAAAGGCACCATCTGGGAGCAGAGCAGGTTAGGGGCAAATGCTGGTCATCGGGCTGGGAGAGGGAGAAATCAGTTTCTGGGCCTTACCTGGGGCCAGTGGAGCCAGAGCAGCTCTTCCATCCTGTTAGAAACTTCTCCCCGGCTCATCTAGACATGTTCAAGACCACTGCCGTCTTGGGTTAAATCCCTGTACCTGGTGGGTGTCTGTAAAATGTTTCTTGTGACCAAGGTGGGACAACTGCTGTCTGGGGTACGGGCTTCTGACAGGGCAGCTGTGATCTGGGGTGAGGCACCTTCCCGGCTGTGCTGCACTGAGTGCCCAGAGAAGTGACAGTGGAGAAGTCTCTTGAGGGAGCTGTTTTCTGACACTGCAGTAACAGTGTCCAGGGCCTGTCTGCCTTCACACAATCACGTCTGTGTCATTCCCACCCACCTGCTCTTCCTTATCTCGCCACTGCCAGTGTAGCAGAGGGAGGGGCTGGTATGTGCAAATGAAACCTCACTTTCTGCAATGATAATGTGGCCTCTGAGGCACCCACCTGTCCCACCAGTGTTTTGAAGGCTCCATTTAAGCCCAGACCAAATCGAGTCAGAAGGAAGGTGGTCTGCCCCTATACCAGCTTTATACAGATGGGGGTACTCAGACCCAGAGAACACTGTAAATGGGTGAAGATCACACAGTGGAACTCACCTCACTGCTCTGAACTTTGGGTTTCCCTACAGACCAAAGGCTATTAGGTCAATCCAGGATTGTGCCCATCATTCCAATGGGGAGTCGGTAAACCAGAAGGTATGAGGACGCATCCCACTGCACAGTAGATCAGGAAAGAGGTGTGGAAGGAGACCTTTGCCCCTGACTCATGCCCATACCACCTCTTATCCTCTGACTTAGGAGTGATCACAGCGGGCAGGAGATACCAGGGAAGGTAGGATCAGACAAACTCTGACCCCTGGAAAGCAACCAGCTCCAGGTGCAGGACCACACAGAATACTGTTCCCATTTCTAATCCCCTTGAGATACATTCTTAGAGAAAGGCTGGGTCAAGTGATCTCTCAAGAGCCTCATGGCCCTTCTGCATGCCTTTTTTTTCCTTAAAGATTTTATTTTTTTGAGAGGAAGAGAGGTCTTCCATCATTGGTTCATTCCCCAAATGGCTGCAATGGCTGGAGCTGGGCTGATCTGAAGCCAGGAGTTTCTTCTGGATCTCCCACGTGGGTGCAGGGGCCCAGGGACTTGGCCATCTTCTACTGCTTTCCCAGGCATTGCAGAGAGCTCGATCAGAAGTGGAGCAGCCAGGACTCCAACTGGTACCCACATGGGATGCTGGCACTACAGGCAGCGGCTTTACCTGCTACACCACAGCACCAGCCCCTGCATGCCTTTCTTGGCCACCCCCCAGCGTCACTACACTTGGCCACAGAGAGAGGAAGAAGGGGACCAGCTGTGGTTAAATTTTCTCTAAAGTCATCCTGTAGGAGAAAGAGAACACGCTAAAGGAGGCATCCTGAGAAGATGATTCAGCCATGGCGTCCTAAGGACTTTGAAGTAAAGTGGGTCAGTGTGGTTCCATGAGGGTTCTAGTTGGTGACTCCCATGGGCAGGAAATTTGGTGGTTTGAAATTCTCCTTGGGAAACACCAGTAGCACACTGTCTCTCTTGGTGGACACTGGTGGTTTCCGAACCCGCTTAGGGGACACTGATGCTTTGATGTCCTTCTTGGCAAGCCTTCACATAATGATGTGCTCCTTGGGGGCAGGGGTGGTCTGACCTCCCTCTTGGGGAACACTGGGGATTTGATGTTTTTCTCAACAAGCCCTGTTAGAATAATGTTCCCTTTGGGGAAGTCTTCGAGGTTTGTGGATCTCCTCTTTGTGTACTGCTGTGATACGGAGGTAGTTTGGGTATCTGAGGGTTCTTCTGATTCAAGATGGCTAGAAGATGCCCTCAGTCCAAGAGTTTTCTGTGATTCTATTTTAGAAGCTGTTTCCTGAATATCTGTATTAAAACTCCTCAAGTGTCACTTCTCCAAGTTTTGTTGGCTTTGTGATGAACTCAATCATTTCTTAAATGTTAGAACCTCTGAAGCTCATTATTCTAAGTTTGCACTCCTAAGATCTTATGAAAACTTACAGATGATCCTCCAGTTTTGCCTTGGGCAGTGAAGTCCATTGTGTTTATGCAAAGGTTCTGGTTCATATCCTGCTGCTCCACTTCTGATCCAGCTCTCTACTAAAGGCCCAAGAAAAGCAGTGAAAGATGGCGTGTTTGGGCTCCTGCCACACATGTGGTAGACCCAGAAGAAGCTCCTGGCTTTGGCCTGGCCCAGCCCCAGCTGTTGCAGCCATCTGGGGAGTGAAACAGTGGATGGAAGATTTCTCTCCCTCTCTCTGTAACTCTTTCAAATAAATAAATAAATCTTTTTTTTTAATAAAGGGATTAGGAGGCTCTCTTCAACTTTTTATAAAAGCATTCAATACATCCTTGAGGATGGAGTGCTCATGACTTAGTCACTCCCTAAAGGCCCCCAACTCATAATACTTTCACACACTGGGTATTAGATTCCAGCATGCAAGGGGTCTTTCAAAACTGTGTATTACAAGAAAAACTATGCAAGGATTTAAAAACTCTTTTGTAGCACAATAGGCCAGCACTGTGGCTCAGTGGGCTAATCCTCCGCCTTGTGGCGCCGGCACACCGGGTTCTAGTCCCGGTCGGGGCACCGGATTCTCTCCCGGTTGCCCCTCTTCCAGGCCAGCTCTCTGCTGTGGCCCGGTAGTGTAGTGGAGGATGGCCCAAGTCCTTGGGCCCTGCACCCACATGGGAGACCAGGAGAGGCACCTGGCTCCTGCCTTCAGCTCAGCGCGGTGCACCGGCCGCAGCGCGCCGGCCGCGGTGGCCACTGTGGGGTGAACCAATGGCAAAGGAAGACCTTTCTCTCTGTCTCTCCCTCTCACTGTCCACTCTGCCTGTCAAAAAAAAAAAAAAAACACTTTTGTAGCACAATAAACTTAATTCCATTTTTCCATGAACTTTTTGAAGTACCTTCATATGAAATTTCGAGGAACACATACATTCAAATCATGGTAACAGCTTATCACAATCTGGGATGTCATAAAAATAGTAGTTGGGAGAAATTAGAAAAGTCTGAAATAGATGACTTCAACTTCCACTTTAAAAATATGGAAAAAGAACATTAAATTAAACTCAAAGTAAGCTAAAGAAAGGAAATAATTATCATTGTGGAAGTCAAACAGAAAACAACAGAACAGAGATCTTTTCAATAAAACTGAGTAACCTCTAGCCAGACTGATAAGGCATAAACTACTAATATCTGAAATGGGAGAGACATATTAAAAGAACAAGAGATAGTATGTCGGGGGCCCATGTTGTGCATAGCGGGTAAAGCTGCTGCCTGTGACACTAGCATCCCATAGGGTGCCAGTTTGTGTCCTGGCCGCTCCACTTCTGATCCAGCTTCCTGCTAATGGCCTGAGAAAAGCAGCAGAAGATGGCCCAAGTGCTGTCCATGTGGGAGACTCTGAAGAAGCTCCTGGCTCTTGGCTTTAGCCTGGCCCAACCGTGGCCATTGTGGTCATCTGGGGAGTGAACCAACATATGGAAGACCTTTATGTCTCTCCCTCATTTTCTTTAGCTCTAACTTTTAAATAAATAAATCTTTTAAAAAAGAGATTGTGCTAATAAATTTGAGCATTTAGAAGAGATGAATAAATTCATTGAAAGACACTATCAATGTTGACCAAAAAGAATCTGAAAAGCTCTATTAGGCATTAAAGAACTTTCAAAGAAAATGCCACATCTTCATTAGTGAATTCTAAACATTTAAGAAATTAAAACATACAAATTCCACATAAAATCTTCCAGAAATTTGAAAAGACAATACTTCCCAACTTATTCAATGAAGCCAGCACTGCCTTAATACCAAAACCAAAGAAATTACAAGAAAACTCCAGAACAATGTTTCACAAAAATAGATATAAACCCTCAATAAAATTTTAGCTAATAATCTCCAACAATATGTAAGAAAGAAACTGCATCATGACCAACTAGGTCTATGCCAGGAATACAAAGCCATTTCAACATTTGAAAATCAATGCGATTCGTTTAAAAAAAAAATACTAGCTAAATAGTACAGTCCATCTGATCTCAGGAGATGCAGAAAAGCATTTGGCAAAATCCAGAAACTGGTACTCATAAAAATTCTCAGCAAATTAGGAACATAAGGAAGTTTTTTCAGTTTGATAAAGCCATATCTGGAAAACCTTCAGCTAACATCTGTTAAATGCTTTCCCCATTAGATCATTAAGAAAGCAAGGATACTTCTTTTTAACACTTAAATTCAATGCACTTGAATTCTAGCCAATGTAATGTGGCAAGAAAAAAATCAAGAACATTCAGACAGAATAGGAAGAAGTGAAACTATCCTTAATCACAAATGGAATGATCATCTATGTAGAAAATCAGAACTGACAATAATAGTGGGTAGAACTAATAGATGAATTTAGCAAAGTTACAGAATACAAGAGCAATATATAAAAATCAACTGAATTTCTATGTGCTTGCAATGACCACTGGAAATTGAAATTTTAAAATACTATTTATAATAGTAGAAAATCTAAGGGGTAAACCTGATAGGCATATATGCTAGAAAGCACGAAATCTTGCTAAGAACTGAGGAAAAGCCTAAGTAAATGAAGAGTCTAACTGTCTTCCATGGTTGTGGGTTCTGCACCTGCAGATTTAACCAACTGTAGACTGAACATATATTTTAAAAATTGCATCTATAGTGAACATGTACTGAACTCCACAGATACCAAAGGACTACTGTACTGTACTCATGTATTGTGAGACTGAATGTGAAGATGTTAATTCTCTCTAAGTTGAAGTGTAGGTTCAGTGCAATCATGAACTAAATCCAAGGATGCTTTTTCTTTTATAGAAACTAATATACCAATTCTAAAACTCAGATGGAAATGCAAAGGACCTAGAAAAGCCAAAACAAGAACAAAGAACAAAGTTAGAGAACTCACACTATTTGATTTCAAGTCTTATTAGAGAGCTATAGTAATCAAGGTAATATGATATTGGCATCAGCAGATCAATGGAACAAAAAGTGCATAAACAGACTCATACATGTACATGAAGAGGCAATTTTAAAATAAAAGTATAAAGGTAATTCAGTGGAGATAAGATAGTCTTTTCAACACATGGTGCTAAAGCAACTGTGTATATGCCAAAATGTTTTAAAAACTTCAAACCATACCTTACAAAAAATTAACTCAAAGTGGATCATGAACCTAAATATGAAGCCCAAGCCCATAAAAACAGTAGGAAAAAATATAGGAGAAAGTATGTGTTACTGTAGGCAGAGATTTTAGAAATGACACAAAAATTATGATTTATAAAAGGAAAAAATAAATTGCATTTCATCTAAATTTTAAAATTCCACTTTTCAAAAGATATCCTTAGAGAAATGAAAAGTTACAGACAAGAGAAAATTATCTGCAATGAATATGTCTCGTTGTCTTAGACCACTTTTTGCTGATACCACAGACTAGGTAGTCTACAAAGAAATAAGTTTTTCAACTCACATCTTAGAGGTCCGAGGTCAAGGGCTGCATCAGGTGATGGGCTTCTTGCTGGCAGAGTCCTGAGGCAGGGCAGGGCCTCACAGGGTGAAAAGCTGGGAGCACACATGTGTCCTCTGGTCTCTTTTTTATAAAGCCACCAGGATTCAACCATGGGGGCTCCACTTTGATGACCTTCTCTATTCTTCATCACCTCCCAAAGGTCCCACCTTTTAGCACAAGAGTTGGATTCAAAGTTCTCACCCTTTTAGTCCCTCATAATGTGGATTAAACATGAGTTTCAGGGATGACAAACTATATTCAAATCATAGCATGGATAAAACACTTATATTTAGGGGCTGGTGCCATGGCATAGCAAGTAAAATCACCGCCTGCAGTGCCGGCAACCCGTATGGGCACCGGTTCAAGAGCCAGCTGCTCCACTTCCAATCCAGCTCTCTGCTATGGCCTGGGAAAGCAGTAGAAGATGACCCAAGTCCTTGGGCCCCTGAACCCACATGGGAGACCCAGAAGAAGCTCTTGGCTTCTGGCTTTGGATAGGTGCAGCTCCAGCTGTTGTGGCCAATTGGGGAGTAAACCAGCAGATGGAAGACCTCACTCTCTCTCTGCCTCTCCTTTCTCTGTGTAACTCTGACTTTCAAGTAAATAAATAAATCTTAAGAAAAAGAATTTACCTATTTTTTTGAAAGGCAGATTACAGAGGGAGGGAGGGAAAGAAGGAAGATTGAAGAAAGGAGGAGGAGGGGGAGAGGGTGGGGGAGAGGGAAAATGAGAGAGAATGAATCAATCTTCCATCTTCTCATTCACTTCCCAAATGCCACAATGGCTTAGGCTGTTCCAGACTGAAGTCATGAGTCCAGAACTCAATCTGGTCTCCCATGTGGATCACAAGGGCCCAAGTTCTTGGGCCATCTTCTGATGCTTTCCTAGGCTCATTTATAGGAAGCCTGATAAGAAGCAAGGGAGCCAGAACTCAAACTGGCACTCCAGTGTGGGATGCTGGCATCACACGTGGCAGCTTAATCCACTGTGCCACAATGCCGATTCTTGCCCTTGTTTTCTTGTGGGCATTTGGGGAGTAAACCACTGGATGTGCGCTGTCTACCTTTCAAATAAAAAAAATTTAAGAAAGAAGAAAAATTACAGGAAAAATAATGTTTCTATGGGCAAGCCCACCTACCCAGCAAAGGATGGACTCAGAAACTTGAAGGAAGCAGAAGTGAGGCACTTACTGATAGCTGGTCTTGAGGGCAGTAACCAGCAGCTGGGCGCAGGCACCTCCCTTAGAGATTCAGCTCCTTTTGTCTCTGCCACGCAGAGATCCTTCCCCCCAGTTCTTCATTGACTAAGCAACTTGGGAGGTACAATTTCAACTCCAGAAGGGATCTAAAGTGTGAGGTATTGGGGATGAATGATGCTGGGCAAATTTAAGACAGGACAGGGAAGAAGTTACACTGTGATGACAGCAAGGTTACCAGGACTTGGGACTGGAGAGAGCACCTTGTACTAGGCATCTGATGGTTACAGACTACAGAACTGCTAAAGGTTACAAAGATAACACATAGTGTAGTTTGTAGAGCAAGCTCAGCAGCTGACCTACTTTGGAGTTTTTGTAACCCTCTTGTACATGCTACTGAGTCCTAGTGTCATGGCTGCAGTAAGGCTAAGCTAAGTCTTTGTGGTCATTTCTCACACTGAACACTGTATTGAAAAGACTAGGTACTAACACAAATATAGCTATCACATAAATATTACAAATCTTGTCAGTGCAGAGATGCTCTACCACAAGGGGAAGAGGGAGAAGACTCAAGGTGGCTGACTCCTCATAATTAAGCTTCTTTTCTAAGAAGCCTGCGACTCAAAAGATAGCAATAAATCCTGTGAAAGAGGTTTATTTAATTAGTAGAGTAAAATTTCTATAAGGTAATACTGGTTAGTTTTACACCCTCATGCATTCTTTTAATGATCACAGAGAGCATACAAGGACACAAAAAACACCTGTAAACACCTTGAGGAAAAATCTCAAGTTAAGTAAAAACATGCAACTAAATCCAGCAGAGTTGGTGCTGGAGTTCCTGCTGGAAAGAGGAGACTGCAAAATTGTGAAGCAATGTGGGAAACGCGCGGGGTGGGGGTGGGGTTCTTACAGCGTGGTGTCTACACAATGTCAACAAAGGAGAGGCCCCATCCTGAACAGAAACTATTGGGAGCAGATCTGAGTTCCATCAGTGAGTGGACTGACAATGAGAGGAAAGGGGTTTGAAGTTCAGGGCACCAGAAGAAAATCTTGGAGGACACTTCTGATGGTAAGACAGAAAGTGCTGGCATCTTGTGAAAGCAGCAGTCAGCTTCTGAAGAGAAGTAAAGACATACCTGACACCTAAGGCTGCTACTGCAATAATATAGAATAGAAAGATAAAGAGAAATTTGGCCCCTAAAGGTCACAATACATTAAAGAAACAAGAGTAACAGAAGAAGGAGCCTCAAACTAAGAAAACGGAAAGTGTCCGAGATTCTCCTCTTCTTCCTATCACAGTATAGAATTTCACTGCTAATAGCTGGCCCATGACATTCAAAATACAAGCAACAATACTTACACTGAAGTATTTTTACAAGCGTACTGACAGCCAACAGAAATGAAAATCAAAACTTCTGGACAAACAAAAGAATAACATCTGCCCTCCCCCCAATCATGCCATGAAGTAAAGAAAAATTGTTAACATACTCCAACATCGAGTAGTCAAAAATTTTAAAATCAAGTGATTTCATAGTTAAAATACCATAAAGCAAAACTGAAAAATTTCAAAAAACTTAACAGAGATCTGAAACAGAAATTGATATAAACAACAAAAACAAACAAAAAGAAACTGATAGAACTGAATGAAAAATGAAAAAAAGACAAAGGTAAACTCACAAGGTATACAAAGAAGAAAAGCTGGAGCTGGCATGGTGCAGTAGGTTAAACCACCACCTGCAACACTGGCATCTCATGACAAAGCACCTGTTTGAATCTTGGCTGCTCCACTTGTGATCCGGCTCCCAGCTAATGTCCCTGGGAAAGCAGTAGAAGATGGCTCAAGTGCTTGGGTCTTTGCTACCCATGTGGGAGACCTGGATGGAGCTGTAGGCTCCTGGCTTCATTGTGACCAACTGGAGAGTGAACCAGTGGAAGAAAGATCTCTCTCTTTTTTTTCCCTCTTTCTCTGTCACTCTGTTGTTCAAATAAATAAAACAAATCTTCATAAAAAAGAAAAGCTGAATGAACTGGAGGATAATAACATCCAGATTCAAGAAAATAAAATAAATGAAGAGAATAAAAAAGACCACAGAGAACTTGCCATGAAAAAAAATCAAAAAGTAAAAAAAAAAAAAATTTCATATATGATAGCATTACAACGAATAAAAGACTTGAGTATAAATTTAACGCAAAGAAGAAAACTTATACATGAAAAACTAGAAAATACTGCTGATAGAAATTAAAGAAGAAATAAATAAATGGAAAGATATTCCAGGTTAATGGATTTGAAAATTCAATATTGTCAAGATATCAAAATGATCTACAAATACACAATAAGTACTATCAGTATCTCAGTGACATTTGTTATGTCCTAAATTCATGTGGAATCTCAAAGAACCTCAAATAGCCAAAATCATCTTGAAAAGGAACAAAGTTGGAGGATTTACAAACTTCTTGATTTCAAAAATTACTACAAAACTACAGTAATCAAAACAGTATGATGCTACTATAAAAACAGACATATAGACCAAGGGAACAGCATACAGAAACTAGAAATAAAATCTCATATTCACAGTAAATTGAAATCAGACAAGGATACTAAAACCATTTAAAAAGGGAAAAGACAATCTTTTCAAAAAATGGTGCTGAGAAAACTGGATACAGACATTCAAAAGAATTAAGTCTGATCCTTATGCCACATACAAAGATAAATTCCAAATGGGGGCGGGGGCTGATGCCATGGTGCAGCGGGTTAATCCTCTGCCTGCGGCGCTGGCATCCTATATGGGCACCGGTTCTAGTTCCGGCTGCTCCTCTTCCAATCCAGCTCTCTGCTATGGCCTGGAAAGGCAGTAGAAGATGGCCCAAGTGCTTGGGCCACTGGATCCGCATGGGAGATTAGGAGGAGGCACCCGGCTCCTGGCTTCAGATAGGCGCAGCTCTGGCCGTTGTGGCCATTTCGGGGATGAACCAATGGAGGGAAGACCATATCTGAGTACCTGGTTCAAGACTCTGATGTTTCACCTTTCCAATCCTGTTTCTTGATAATGCACATCTTGGTAGGGAGTGTTCCAAGTGCCTGGACTCTTGCCACCCGCAGGCAGGAACTGGATGGAGTTTCTGGTTCTTGGCTTCGACATGGCCTAGTGCCTGCTGCCGTGGGCATTTGAGAAGTGACCAGTGGATGGAAGATCCCTCTGTAGCTCTGCCTTTAAAACAAATAATTCCTAAAAAAGATTTTTTTCATATACCATACAATGGGAAATAATCACCACCATCAAGCAATTGACACATCCATCATAACACATACTCAAGAGTTACTATTTTTTGTGGTGTGAACACTTAAATTCACCCTCCTGGCAAATTTCAAGTAGAGAATATTATTACCTTTAGTCAGAATGCTGTGCATTAGATCTTTGGAACTTATTTGTTTGTATAACCAGCACCTCTCTTCTTTCTCCTCCCCCTAGACCTTGGTGAGTCTTTGCTTCTGAGTTTGACTATTTTAGATTTCACAAGTAAGTGAGACCATGCCGTGCATTTCTTTGTGTCTAGCTTAGTCCATATAACATCCTCTAGGACCAATTATTCATGTCCTGCCTAATTTCTTGAAGATTTAAACTTTTATATCGATAAATACTTACATTTATCTAGTCTCCTACAATAGACTGAATCCTACTTGACGGGAATGGCAACATCCCCTTCTTATTGTCAGTCAAGAGGACAGGCTATAGAGCTTATGCCTGTGTTTGACTAACGCCGTATTTCAAAATATTCTATTTTTATTTCATTGTACTAATAGCTTTCACGTGGCAGATCTTGGGCCTTTCTTCTTTGGAATTCTCCAGATTGACTGGGATCCAGATATGTGCTGTGGGTCTGGTTTTCTTTCAGAGCCAAGGGCCATTGGGTGGCATGGGATTATGTCCACTGGGGAATCAGCAAGCCACAATGTATTAGGAAGCATCCCAATGCATAGTAGATCAGAAAAGTTGTGTGTGGAATGAAATCCTTGCCCCTGACACCTTAGTCTCTGACATAGGAGGCCGATGATTACTGTACCCATACCTTAGGCTTTGTCAACCTGAGTGATCACAGAGGGCGCTTAAAACCACATAATTTACCTTCAGATTCCCAACAGGTTGCCTTTATTGACATGCTGATGTTACTAGTCACTCTTATCAGGGGATACTATGGAAGTGTTAGGATAAGACAAACTGCAATCCCCACAGAGCAACTCATTCTAGATCCAAGATCACACATTTCCCCTTGCCTATCCTGTTGAGATACATACTTATGGAAGGGCTGGACCTTTCCATAACCTTTCTCAGGAGAAAGGTTCTCCTGAGAGCCTCAGTGGCCCTCTGTGTGCCTTTCTTGACCATCCCCTACTTGGACACAGACAGAAGGAGGGAGAAGGAGAGTGAGATGTGGCTAATTCTTCTTTGAAAAGAATATGTTGTATGGAGTAGAATATAGTGTTACAAAGGATTCACTGGAAGATTCAGTCATGGGTGCCTCTATGGAGGGCAGTACTGCTGGTGGCCTCCTGGATGGAGTTACACCAGTTAACACAGGGTGCACCAATTAACATAGGGTTTGGCAAGCACTAGTTTCTTCTTGGGGGCTAATGAAAAATGAAAAGTGCCTGGATGTCTGTTTACATCCTTGGTTAAAACTGGGTAGAGGGCTGAGTCCAAGGGCTTTGCACAACTCTGGAAGGAGGCTTTACATATCAGCGTGGAGCTTCTTGAATCTCAATTCTTTCCTCTGGAAGGTCTATGCTATCTGTGGGATAGAAAAGAAACACAAATTTCTTAAATGTTACTGCCTCTGTCTGAAATCCAAGTCATCTCTCAAATGTCAGCTCATCACTCACCCTGCTAGATTCTTTCCTCCAAGCCCTCCCCACTGTCCCAGACTTTTGGCAAACTTTATTAAAGCTATCTAATTGAGCTTGGGGCTTGGGCTTAAGACTCTAGTCATAAGCACTAGTTCACCATGGAAGCCCTCAGAAGGCAAAGGCTGACTGCTGCGTAAAGTTGATACATTTCTCAACTATTAGTTGATTACAAATTATTCAACAGAAAAAGCAACACATTCTCAATTACAATGGTAGTTTTCTATGGATAGAGAATTTGTCTTGCTTGCCACTGCAAATAACCCTCAGAAGTGTTTGCTACACATTATGTGCTGAATAGATAATTTTTGCCTGACTTATAGGAAAAAACAGATAGTAGAGGCTTCTAATAATGGAATTAGGAAATTGAGACCAATTCTACCAAAAACAAATTAAAAACTAGATGATCTACAAAAACAAAAAAAATCTTAAAATTATAAGAGTTTATAGTATGGTGAGGAAATAGGGGACAAGAATCTAGCTGAAAATGAAAACTCAGAGATGTAAAACCAGAATTCAAAGTTATTTTTGTGGGGGCTGGTGTTGTGACGTACCAGCTTAAGCTGCTGCCGGCAACACTGGCATTCCATATGGGTGTTGCTTAATGTCCCAACTGTTCCATTTCTAATCTAGTTCCCTGGTAATGCACCTGGTAAAGCAGTGAAAAATGGCCCAAGTACTTAGGCCCCTGCTACCCATTGTAGGAGATCTGGATGAAGCTCCTGGTTTTGGCCTGGCCCAACCCTGGCCACCATGGCCATTTGAGGAGTGAACCAGCACATGGAAGATCTCTAACTCTGCCTTTCAAAACTGAACATAAACAAACAAACCTGAAATAAGTTTGTTTGTTTTTGTTTTTTTGTTTGTTTGTTTGTTTACCATGGGGATTTCCACTGGACTTGAATTTTTAGGTCAATTCCATGACAATTAATATTTTCATGATATTTTCAAATCATGAACATGAATATATGGCTCCAATTATTTGGGTCTTTTATTTTCTCAGTAGTTTTATGGTTTTCAGTGTCCAATGTTTTTACTTGTGAGGGCCTTTAAATTTAAGTCTATTTTGTCTTTTTTGCTTTCTTTTGTTTACTATTTTAGAATATCTCTTTCTCATCCTTTCACTGTCAACCTATTTGTATCTTTGGATCTAAACTGAGTCTTTTAAAAAAGAGACAGCATTTAGTTGGATCATGTTTCTGTAATCCATCCTGCTAATCTCTAACTTTTGTTTGGAGAGTTTAATCCATTTACATTTACAGTAATTTTTTTTTTGACAGGCAGAGTGGACAGTGAGAGAGAGACAGAGAGAAAGGTCTTCCTTTTTTGCTGTTGGTTCACCCTCCAATGACCACCGCGGCCAGTGCGCTGCGGCCGGCGCACCGCGCTGATCCGAAGCCAGGAGCCAGGTTCCTCTCCTGGTCTCCCATGCAGGTGCAGGGCCCAAGGACTTGGGCCATCCTCCACTGCACTCCCGGGCCATAGCAGAGAGCTGGCCTGGAAGAGGGGACAGAATCCGGTGCCCCGACCGGGACTAGAACCCGGTGTGCCGGCGCCGCAAGGCAGAGGATTAGCCTATTGAACCACAGTGCCAGCAAGCTTCTTGAATATTTATATTCATGTCTTTTATCAAAGGCTATTAAAACTGAAAAACTTGTAGTGAGACTGATCAATAGTTAAAAAATTAAGGCACAAAATTAAGGGATATGACTAGAGATGCTACAATCATCTGAAATGACATTCTCAGGTGAGACCGTATACATCATTTTGCCAATAAATGTAAAAATTTAGATCAGCTATTCTTACAGTATCATTTAGGAACCTTTGGATGGCTCTGAGATCCTTTTGGGAGAGGGGATCCACAATATTAAAATCATATTAATAATGCTACTGATATGTTATTTACTGTTTTCATTATCATCAATGTATAGTGGAGTTTTGCAGAGACCACATGGCAGGTGATGTTTGCAAGAGCTTGAATTCAGGAGTAGACTTGAGGATGCATATCATCTATTAATCCATAAAGAGATTTGTAACAAGTAAAATACTTCCACACTTCCCACTGTAGTATTGTTTTGTGATTACTTTAGGGTGAAATCTTTATCTGATTGATTAAAGAGGTAGACAGGCAGATAGAGGGAGGGAGACAGAGATACAGAGATCACCCATCTGCTGTTTCACTTCACAGATGCCCCACAACAGCCACAGCTGATCCAGCCTGAAGTCAAGAGTCAGGAACTAAATCTGGTCTCCCACCGGTGTGGTAGAGACCCAACTACTTGAGTCCTTACTAGCTGCTTCAAGACTCAAACCCAGGCACTCTAACATGGCATGTGGGCATCCCAAACAGCAGCTTAACCATTCCATCAAATGCCCACCCCTGAAATTATTTTTAAATGAATCAGTAAATACTTTATGGTATTATGGTAAAAATGATAGATACTAGACATGCTAAGAAGCAAATCTATATTCAGAAAAAAGTATCGGCCGGCGCCGCGGCTCACTAGGCTAATCCTCCGCCTAGCGGCGCCGGCACACCGGGTTCTAGTCCCGGTTGGGGCGCCGGATTCTGTCCCGGTTGCCCCTCTTCCAGGCCAGCCCTCTGCTGTGGCCAGGGAGTGCAGTGGAGGATGGCCCAGGTGCTTGGGCCCTGCACGCCATGGGAGACCAGGAAAAGCACCTGGCTCCTGGCTCCTGCCATCGGATCAGCGCAGTGCGCCGGCCGCAGCGCGCTGGCCGCGGCGGCCATTGGAGGGTGAACCAACGGCAAAGGAAGACCTTTCTCTCTGTCTCTCTCTCTGTCCACTCTGCCTGTCAAAAAAAAAAAAAAAAAAAAAAGTATCAGTTAATAGAACCAGACCCAGAAATGAGATGACAGAACTTGCAAATAAAGATATTAAAATAACAACTGTAACTATATTCATAAATTTAAAGGAAACATGAACATAATGAAGACAGAAAGGGGGAAATATTGAGAAGGAATCAAATGAAACCCCTAGAGATAAAATATATAATATCTGAAATGAGAACTTGATCATCTGAAATTAACAGCAGATTAGACATTATAGGAGAAAAGATCAGTGGAGTAGAAGACAATCTATGGAATAACCCCATGATTCCCAACCTCTGGTTTATGTCCCTTGTATAAACACCTTCCCTTGAGCTGGATAAGAAAAGTAAAAATGATAGACTATGTCTCCCTTGATTAGGCTATATTATATGACAAAAGTGGTGGGACAGTTACTTTTATGATTATATTACATCATAGCAGACTAGAGAGATATTCTATTAACTGGCACTGAAGAAGTAAATTGCTAACTTGTAAGATAACCAAATGGTTAGGACATGAAGATGGCTTCCGGAAACTCAGAACCAAACTCTGTCACAAACATCAAGGAAACAGCTGACTTAACTCCTACAACTACAAGGAACTTCTTTTCAGTAACAATTAGTGAGCTTGGAAGAGAATCCTAAACATCAGATGAGATTACAGTCCCAGTAGACACCTTGATTTTAGCCTGTTAAGACTCTAAGCAGAGGGCCATCTCACTTTTGCCTATGGAATAATAAAGTTGTCTTGTTTTAAGCTACTAGATTTGAGGTTAATTTTTAACATAGCAATAAAAAACTAATACACCCAATAAGAGTCCACCTCCACAAAATAGGCTAAAATTAAAAATGAACAGTTTCAGAAACCTATGGGATAATACATTCTCTATTACCTATGTAATTAGAATCTCCAAAAGGAAAAGATCTGAAGAAATAAGGCCTGAAAATTTGTCTAATCAGATAAAAATTACAGTCTGATATATCTAAGAATTTCAGTGAATCCCAGGCATCTACACACATACTTACATACATACCAAGGTAAACTATAATCAAATTACTAAAAACTAGTAACAAAAGAAAAAAATTAAAAAGTATCCAGAGGAAGGAAAAAGATGTATTACAAACAGAGAAAGAAATGAAAACTGAAGACTTTTCATAAAAAATGACAAAGAAGACAAAGGATTGGCTACTTTAAATTGTTAGAAAGGAGGCAAGCAGGTGCTGGCACTGTGGCACAGTAGGTTAAGCCTATGCCTGCAGTTCCAGCATCCCATATGGGTGCTGGTTTGAGTCCTGGCTGATCCAGCTCCTTGCTAACAGCCTGGGAAACCAGCAGAAGATGGTTCAAGTGTTTGGGCCCCTGAACCCATATGGGAGATCTGGAAAAAGCTTCTGGCTCCTGATCGGCCATTGCAGCCATTTGAGGAATGAACCAGTGGATGGAAGACCTCTCTGTCTCTTCCTGTCTGGAACTCTGCCTATCAAATAAACAAATAAATCTTAAAAAAAGATGTAAACATTTTGCACAGTTGGTTAAGCAGTATGCAGGATGCCCACATCACATACTGGAGTGCTAGTTTAAGTCCTGGCTGCTCTGCTTCTGATCCAGCTTTTTGCTAATGCACATAGGAAGGCAGTGGAAGACAGCCCAAAGAATTTATGTCCCTGCCACCAATATGGGAAAGCAGTTGGAGTTCCTGATTCAAGGCTCTGTCTTACCCATCTCTGACTGTTGCTGGCATTTGACAAGTGAACCAATAGATGGGTAGATGGAATATCTCTGTCTCTGTCACTCCGCCTTTCCAGTGAATAAGTAAGTAAATAAATCTTTAAGAATAATTAAATAAATTGCTGAAAAATACATCCTGAAAGGAGAGAAGCAATAAATGTCTTCTGGTGGCAGTCATGGCATCAGCAGGTACATGAACATGGCCAAACTGCAAGTGGTTGTGGTACAAGATGTGGCACGGTGTTTAATGTTAGAGGCTCCATTCTCCTCAAGATGAATGGATGTGGCTTTTGCTGTGGTATGAGAATCTGATCAGTCTTTTTTTTCCTAAAGATTTATTTATTTATTATTTGGAAGGCAGAGTTACAGAGAGACAGAGGCGGAGATAGAGGTCTTCCATCTGCTGGTTCATTGCCCAAATGGCCACAATGACTAGAGCTGAGCCAATCCGAAGCTAGGAGCCAAGAGCCTCCTTTGGGTCTCCCACACAGGTACAGGGGCCCAAGGACCTGGGCCATCTTCCACTGCTTTCCCAGGACTTAGCAGAGAGCTGGATTGGAAATGGAGCAGCCAGGACTTGAACCAGTGCCTGTATGGGATGCTGGCACTGCAGGCAGTGGCTTTACCCACTATACCACAGAACCTGCCCCTGCTCAGTCTTTTTCCTTTGCTGACTTTAAACTTATTTTTCCACTTCCTTAGGCATCACTTAGAGGTACCTAAATAGCCTTTCAATATATTTTCTCTCTGCTCAGATCAAGTAAAACTATTTTCTATAACAGAACAAAGAAGAGTTCTTAAAAACAAGAAAAAAACTTAAATTTATTTCCTACCTACCCTATTTTCTTGTAACCATTTCAACCTGGTAGGTGGTGGGGTCAAATTAATGGAATACTGTACCTAAGGCATATAGCTACCTCCTTTATCCAAATTTATGCATTTCTTCAAATTTTCCTTCAAAACTCCTTTCCTATTCAAGCTTTCCTTGCCATTTACATGTTCTAGTCATTCCTTGGATGAATGACTGTTATAGAATGAATTATCCTCAGCCCTTAATTCATCTGTGGACGCCCTTACCCTTAATGTGACTTTAAGGAGACAATTAAGGTTAAATGAGGCCATAAGGTGGGGCCCTAATCCAATAGGACATATATCCTCATAGGCACAAGTAAGAGAGACCAGAGATCCATCCCTCTCTCTCCGAGAGAACAGGTATAGAAAGGTCATGTCAGGACACAGCAACTGTCTACAAGCTAGGAAGAAAGCTCTCATCAGCAATCAAATGTTACAGTTCCCTGATCTTGGACTTTCAGCTTTCAGAATTGTGAGGACATAAATTTCTGTTGTCAAGGCACCCAATCTGCGGCACTTTGTCATAACAGCTCTAACTTGCTGATACAACTACTGATAATCATAAGGTGGAGGGAATACAGCCTTCAAACTTCTTTATATAGAAAGTACAGCATCTTTATTTAACTCAGTTAAAATCCAAGATCTCCCTGCCACTTATAGACTGGAGTGAAATGGGCTTAAACCTTCCATTTCATAGCATATGAAAGACCACTGACCCTCAATTGATTTATTCAAATTTCCTAGCATATTTTTCCAAGGTCCCTGTGGATCCATTCCTGCAACCCTACGTGGTGTATCATTTCAACTCTTGCCACTGGGTATATGGAATTTTAGGCTCCTCACCATTGTACACAAGAAGTTCTATTAACTCATGGTTTTGTGATTGCACCAACTTTACTTAAGGTTCCAGAGTGTGGAAGGGAACCATAATCCATTCTGCACAGTCATCTGTCTCCTAATTAGTTTTCTCTTTGACACTGGCCTGAGTTCCCAAACTAGTCACTCACTGTGTGATTCTCCCCCAGAACATTCTAAGAAATGAACTCCAACTTTACCTTCTCTTGCTGGGTCTATTGCACTTCCTTAACCCTGAGTTATTTAATTGAATAAAAAATGTCCTTCCCTTTACAGAGAAATCTGTCCATGTCACTCCCTTGTTTTAAACTCACTGGCCACCTCCTGATGGCATGCATGCAGAGACTAGGCCCTAGCCCAGCATTCCTTCACTCTTCAACATATGTCACCAATAACTGAAGCTCCATAAAGCACCGTCGGCCCTAATGGCCATGATACTTAGTCTGTCCTGCACAGAGGAGTCTGGCCCACTGATGTCAATGCTACTTTTGCCTGCTTCCTCACTGCTCCTGCAGGCCAGTCCTCCTGTCTCTTGGATAGCTTTCAGTTACCTACAATTCCTACCTGGAATTCAGTTACCTACAATTGTATACCTGCAATACAGTGGGTACTAAATAACTGTGATGGATGAACGTGTGAGGAAGTGAACAAATAAACACCCATGCTTGTAATCTTCCAAGGGATCTCTCTGCTTGGATGATGAAGTCCCAGGTCTGAAGACTGATCAAAGGGTCATCCAGAAGCTGTGCCCAACCCATACAGTCAGCCTTCCACATCTGTGGGAGTCTAGGATACCAAAATCTGCAGATGCTAAAATCTGTGGGTGCTCCAGTCCCTTACATATATATAATATGGATATCTAACTTACATATATATATAACACATCATTTCTGGAGTACTTATATACAGGCTAATACACTCTCAATGCTACATAAATATTTGTTACACTGTATTAAGAAATATAGTCATTTGCCTCAAAAGGAAGCTTTGATTGACAATTAACTGCATATATGATGGTGTTCCCATATTATTATAACAAGACTGAAAAGTTTCTATAACCTAGTGACTCATATCTGTTTTATGTAGTACAATGCATTGCTCATGTGTTTGTGGGAAATCTGATGCAAACAAACCTATTGCATTGCCAGTCATATAAAAGTGTAATGCATACAATATGCGCAGTAAAAAGTATTGATAATAATAATAAATGACAAATTTTAGTGGTTTATGTATTGACTATACTTTTAAAATTTTTTAAATTGAGAGAAATAGATTAGGATAGAGGGACTTCAGATCCATTGGTACACTCCCCAAATGCCCATAATGGCCAGGGCTGAGCCATTCGGAATCTGGAAGCTGGGAATGCAATCCAGGTCTCCTACCTGGGTGACTGGTACCCAACTACTAGTCATTACCTGCTGCCTCCCAGCATGTGCACTAGCTGTGGCGGAATCAGGAGTGAAACCAGGTCTGATTCCAGATTCTCTGACATGGGATGCAAGTATCCCAAACAATGTCTTAAGTACTAGGCCAAACATTTGCCCTTACATTTTTCATCATTGTTAGAGTATATTCTTTATACTATAAAAAATAAGCTTACTACAAAACACTGTGTATTATAGCAGCAGTATCCCCATAATCTTGTATTTACTGTGTATCTCTTTTTAAAAATATTTATTTTATTTGCAATGCAGAGAAATGAAGAGGGACAGGGAGGTGTAAGAAGGGGAAAGAGAGAGGGGGAGGAAGAAGGAAGATGTTCCATCCACTGATTCACTACTCAAAAGCCCACAACAGTCAGGGCTGGCCTAAGCTGAAGCCAGGAGCCTGAACTCTATTTGGTCTCCCATCTTGGTAGCAGTGACCTAAGTACTTGAGCCCTTATCTCTTATCTTCCCAGGATGTGCACTAGCAGGAAGCTGGATCAGAAGCAAAGTTGGCAGGACTCAAATCAGACATTTCGATATGGGATGCTGACATCCCAAATGCTGACTTAAATGCTTCATCAAATGCCTGGGCCTAATGTCTCTGAATGCATCATTTCCCCTCAGGCATGATTTAATCTCATGTTGTTTGTTTTCATCATGGTCCTAAGAGCAACAGGCTATGCCCTACACATACACACACACAGAGCACATAGCCTAGATGTGTAGACTATACCACCTAGCTTTGAATAAGTACACTCTGTGATGTTCACCTAACAAAAACTGCCTAATGATACATTTAACAGAATGCATCCCTACTGTTATGACTAACAATGAGAAAAACTGTCTGAATGTGTTTGGTACAGACATAACCACTAGAAGCCTAAGTTTGTAATGTACAAAGATATAACAATATAACAATTTTTCCTCAAATATTTCCAATCTGTGATTGGTTGAATACTCAGATGTGGAACCCACAGATACAGAGGGGGCTGACAGTATTTTCTGACACTCTCTAGTCTTCATCCCCCCAGCCCAACTTCCCAGACATCGTCAGGTGTTGTCAGAGACATGAAAAGCAGATACCACTCTGTTTTCTGGAAGCACCCTGGTAGGAATGGAGAGATACAAGCAGGCTACATCTTAACTTACCTGTTTGATTTCTAGCTCTTTCAAGCAATTGTTCTGTCTTCATCTTTCTCTGCCTGGAAGGAAGCAGACCATCTATGAACTCATATATCTCTCTTATAAAAGGCAATAATTCAAGGCAGTGACCAGAAAAACAACATTATCTAATCAGATTCTCATTTGGGCAGAGGGTTTATGCTTCTACCCTTTAAAGGATAAGTCACACATCAAGTAAAGACCAGGCCTAATGACCCATGCTTTCCACTAACTGACATTCCTCGTCCAGGATGTTCCTTCCCTCTTCCACCCTGAAACATGCAATCCTATAACATTGTCCTGCAAGGATTCTCACATGTCATCTTCCTGGGCAGATAAAAAGACTATGGCCCAGAAACTGGTAATGATTTTCTCAGGGTCACTTGTAAATAAGGGGCAAAACAGGGACGAAAACTCTGTTTTCTGAACTTGCTCTTTGCACAGCACCCTCCTCTCCAGTTTGTGGTAGGTAGAAGGATGAAGGCACTTGTTTGGGGCAAACCCTCAGGCCCTGCTCTCTAACTAACTGGTCACACTAAATCCATAGTAACATATTTGACTAAGCTTTAGTGACAGTCCTTCTCCTGAAAATAGTCTTGGGTTGGGAATGTGGAAGAGGTATAAGGAGGCCACAGGTAGCATGAGAAGAAATTAGAGGTTTAGATCATGAACTCCATCTTCTGATGTGGGATTACAAGAAGAGCTTAACTCTGTTCTTTCTCAACATTCTTTACAAACCCATTTTATTACTCTTACTTTTGGAAAAAGTCAACTAAAGTTACCAATATATACTTACCAGAGAAAATAAAATAGTGCACCAATGCAAACTGCAGAAATAATATCCATGATAAGCCATATGAACATATAGTATCCTGGTGTCTGCAAAACATGAAACCAACCACAGGTAATGAACTTTAAAGTTGGAAGGGGATTTTAGATCATATGGGCTCAGTCACTTGCTCTGCTGTCAGAGCTGGAGGACAGGAGGGGAGGAGAGACCAGGTGAAGGAGCCTTGACTGAGGTGGCAGTCTCACACATGGAGAGCACCTGCAGCTCCTCCTCCCAGTTACCTCTCACACAGGCAGGGGCTCGAACACCACTCCTTATTCTCAATACACACATCTGAGGGAGTCCCAGAGAAATCACACAGCAAGTCCACTCAGGACCCAACACTCAAACCCCAGGTTTCTGGATTTCTAGTACCTACCTCTATGTTTTCCTTGTATGGCTTCCCAAACTTGGCTGTGTAGTCAAATCTACTAGGGCAGCTTTTAGTAACACACATTCCCGGGGCTGAGGACAGACCCAAGAATCAGAATTTTAACATGCTCCCCTGGCGATGCTGAAGCAATTAGTCTGTGACCCAGCTCTGGGGAACCACTGTCAAATCGTCACGCTTCAAAGAAGTATGTTAAAGTATAATTCTCCCTTACCTACATCTCTCCTCCCCTAAGTCCCTGGCACAAATCATCCATTTTCCAGGGCTCCACTTTCTGAATCTGCTCATATGAGTTTTATAATTCCCTGGTTTGACATTCCCTTCCCACCTCAACTGTTCCTCCTCAAATTTCACTTGATGTTACCAACTGGGCATTTTCTGTTTTCATGCCAACCTAACCCAAATTGTTTCCTTGAACTGAATAATAATAACATGAATGATTATAACAATGATAACAACAACTGACAATCACTGGGCACTTACCAGGAGCTAGGCAAGTGTTCTAAGTACTTCAGGGGCATTTTCACATTTAATCTTTTTTTTTTTTTTTTTTTTTTTGGACAGGCAGAGTGGATAGTGAGAGAGAGAGACAGAGAGAAAGGTCTTCCTTTTTGTCATTGGTTCACCCTCTAATGGCCGCTGCGGCTGGCGCGCTGCAGCCGGCGCATCGCACTGATCCGAAGCCAGGAGCCAGGTGCTTCTCCTGGTCTCCTATGGGGTGCAGAGCCCAAGCACTTGGGCCATCATCCACTGTGCTCCGGGGCCACAGCAGAGAGCTGGCCTGGAAGAGGGGCAACCGGGACAGAATCCGGTGCCCCGACCGGGACTAGAACCTGGTGTGCCGGTGCCGCAGGCGGAGGATTAGCCTAGTGAGCCGCGGCGCCGGCCCACATTTAATCTTCACAACAGTCCTACAAGTCAGGTGCACGAGAAAGCTCTGAACCAATTTCCAGTAAATCAAGACTCTTGATCATTTCTGAGAAACATACTGATTGATTCCTAGGTTGTTGATTGCTCCAGGATGCCAACCTGGTGATCTGAGTATTCACCAAGAATCAGTTGTCCCTGTTCCCCAAAAACCAGGTCAACTGTACTTGTTATTGTAAGTATGCAATATAATTAAACGTTGCTTAAATCTCTAACATCTGAGTGAAATAATATCATTTTCTTTTTTTAAAAAATATTTTATTTTTATTCATTTGAAAATCGGAGTTACACAGAGAGAGGAGAGGCAGAGGGAAAGAGAGAGAGGTCTTCAATTTGATGGTTCACTCCCCAGTTGGCTGTAATAGCTAGAGCTGCACTAATCCGAAGCCAGGAGCTTCTTCCGGGTTCTCCTACACGTGTGCGGGGCCCAAGGACTTGGGCCATCCTGTACTGCTTTCCAAGGCATAGCAGAGAGCTGGATTGGAAGTGGAGCAGCTGGGTCTCGAACCGACACCCATATGGGATGCCCGCTCTTCAGGCAAGGGCGTTAACCTGCTGTGCCACAGCACTGGTCCCAAAATATACTATTTTCAAGAAAACTAAGCCAAACGTTTTCAAAGATTCCATGAAGACAGAATAGATCATTTTTTTAAATTGCAATTAGATTACGTGTCAAAAACATACTATCTGAGATTAGGGCAGGAGGACTAGAAAATTCAAGGCATATCTCTCAGATTGTCTGAATGATTTTAAGTATATTTTCTGTTTTAAAGAAACAAAAATTAGAAGTTATAACTAGATTTGTTTAAATAAGAAAGCATATAACTCAATCAGCTGAAGTATCTTCAAAGAAAATATTTTGCCTCTATCAAAAGGTGAATTTTTGGGGCCAGTGCTGTGGTGTAGTGGGTAAAGCCGCCGCCTACAGTGCTGGCATCCCATATAGGCACCGGTTCAAGTCCCATCTTCTCCACTTCTGATCCAGCTCTCTGCTATGGCCTGAGGAAGCAGAAGATGGCCCAAGTCCTTGAGCCCCTGCACCTGTGTGGGAGACCTGGAAGAACCTCCTGGCTCCCGGCTTCAGATCCGCTCAGTTCCAACCATTGCGGCCATCGGGGAGCGAACCAGTGGATGCAAGACCTCTCTCTCTCTCTCTCTCTCTCTCTCTCTCTCTCTTTCTCTCTCTCTCTCTGCCTCTCCTTCTCTCTGTGTGTAACTCTGTCAAATAGATAAGTGAATCTTTAAAAAAAATAAAAGGTGAATTTTTAAAATATGAGGTAAGGGCATGTTACATTGTTTATCAAAACCACAATACTCTTTCCAATTCTATTTGCAGGCCCCTATGCAACCTTACTTAGCTGTTCCTCTCATTCAAAAGGTAAAGTTTGTTTCTCTCACCTTGGCTCTGAACTTAATCATGTGATTCTCTTTAGCTAACAGAAAATTAGCAGACATAACACTGGGAAAATTTTGAAAACTTTGTGTGCACTGGGACTCTGCCTTCTGTTGTGACTGGTAACCCATCTGCATTAGGGGAACACACTCCAGTTAGCCTCCATAAAGGTGTTGCTACCACATGAAGAGAAACCGAGTTATCCCATTAAGACTCTAGACAAATGAATGAAGCCATCCTAGACCATCTCGTTCAGCCAAGCAGGCCCAGGCCAGAGGAAACACCTAGCCATCATACAGAACATAAGGTGTAATATTAGCTTGTTTTAAGACACTAAGTTTTAGATGGTTTCATTAAGCATTAAAAGCTAACTTACAGAGTGTGTGCATGTGGAGGAGTATATAAATTTTTTTTCCTGATCTCTCATTTCTTTCTCCCTCATAACTTTCTCTATTAACAGTGATCAGACCAAAGGTAATGGATAAAAGTGCTTCTACCACACTATTATTCTTCTCAGCCCTCAGAAAGCCAAACAGTTACCAGTAAATGTAACTGTCATATACATCACGATGGAAATACTGTTCCTAGGAGATAATAAGCCATATATGAATGTAGTATACAACTGTAGGGTTGGCATTTAGTCCTGAAGTGTTCACCTCTTTCATGTCTATTTACAGTGTATTCCTATTGACTAAGTGGGGAGGGGTCTGCTTTATAGAGTGCTTCATTGTTAAGTCAGTACCTGTTCTGTTTCTGGGATGTTCTTTTTGTGCATTAAAAAATTTCAAAATTAAAAACAAAACAAAACAAAAACATTAACTAATGTCTCCACCTTTACACACCTACATGATACAGCTAAAGTCTAAGTTGTAAAGTTTAACTCCAGATTGTAGACTGCCTAGAAAAGTCTGTGGGACACCACCCATTCCTGAACAAAATGACACATGAAAGGCTAGGAACAACACAATGAGTCCTTAAAAAAGTGTCCAGGCCAGGCATGGAAGATTTTTTTTTATCCTTTTATATTTTTTGAACTTTGAATCTCATGAAATATCATGAATTCAAATATTAAAATAATGCCTGAAGAAATGGTAGCATCATTTAAGTAAATGTGCACCTCCAAAAGGAACTTTGACATTGATTCTAGAAGATAAGATTATGTAGGGGTATGCTGATTTCTAAGTTATACATTTTTTAAATGACTGAACTATGACCAAATTTACTTCTGTAATCAATTTAGAAAAATATAGTGGGGCTGACACTGTGGCATAGTGAGCTAAGCCTCCTCCTGGGTGCCGATATCCCATATGGGCACCGGTTTGAGGGCAGGCTGCTCCATTTCCTATCCAGCTCTCTGCGATGGCCTGGGAAAGCAGTGAAAGATGGCCCAAGTGCTTGGGCCCCTGCACCCACGTGGGAGACCCAGAAGAAGCTCCTGGCTCCTGGTTTTGGATCAGATAAGCTCTGGCCATTGTGGCCTTTTGGGGAGTGAACCAGAAAGGAAGACCTTTCTCACTCTACCTCTCAAGTAAGTAAATCAATCTTTTTTTTTTTTTAAAGAAAAATATAGTAAACACATGAAGGGGAGCTAAATGGGGACAGGTGGATGAACCTTAAATGATGGGTTCCTGAGCTGAGGGACCTGCCATTCAAAGTTCCCCTCAGGGTCAGCTCCAGAAACTGCCTAAGACACTAGAGAAAGAAGGGTCAGTGATTCCACATTTCCATCACAGGGCCTTAAAGAAGTACTGTGCCCTTGACCTTGATTCTTTTTCTCCAGTCCTGACACTGAGTTAGTTGGAAACAGACGCAAGTAAGGGTGGAGATATGAAAGGGAACCTGAGACTCCTCCCCACTTATGGTTCTGTGCCTAATGCTTCAACGTGCAAGGCAGTTTGAAGTTTGGGTGATTCCTTTTGACTGGACACTTAATACTGAAATGAGCCTTTATGATGACTAAAAGTGAACTCCTAAAAATCATCCAAGAGTGAGTGGAAAGGTTATGGGGAGTGAGTGGAAAGGTTATGGGAACTGAGTGAGATTTAATTCAAGGGCAGAAAGGCCTAGCTCACAGACCAGTTCTAGGGAAACAATGGAGCGCCATTGTGTCCCATTCAGTCAACCTATTCTCCACATCGATAGGAAAAACAGCCTGTAGCAGTAACTCATTAGCTCCCCCAACGGGTAATAACCACTAGGATTTAGATGGATTATAATTCGGTTTTCAGGTCCCCAAGCCTCTGGCAGTGAGTATCAGAAGGGCTATGATGGGAAACCAGGACAGGCAATTTGACACTGGTGCTATTTCTTCAAAGGCATTTTGTGAAGGACACACCATTTTCACTATAAAAACAAGCACTTCTGGTTTCCTCCCACATCCCATGCCCTTGCCCATTGTTGCTGCACCTCTAGGAAGCTGGGGCTGCAATGACCAATCTCTGGAGGCAGACTGAATCCCTACATCATGAGATGACATGGAAAACACTGTAGAGCTTCAGTTTCTACATGAAGTAATAACAGTGGCTAATATCAGAGAGTTAAATTAAATAATGTATGTAAAGCACATTTTAAGGGTTCAGTCTTATAACAATGCCCATGTCTCCCAGAAAGTCACAGGAGGATCTGGGTGAGGGAATGGAGAATGCCACATCTCAATACTCTTAGAAATCCCTGCTATTAAGTAGCTCCCAAGGGTCTGCACAGTCAACAACACAGGGATGGGGGATGGGGGATGGGGACACAAATTCCTTCTGTACCAGGCTTGGAAGAACACTCTGGGCAAGCAGCTCACCATGAAGAAGTGAGGGGAATCAAGCTGACTCAGGAGCGGAATGTTGTCTGTGGTCACCGAGTCAATCCTGGAGCACCAGGCCAGTGAGAAGAGCCAAGGCTCGTTGACCAGGTATAAGTTGATGTTGATGTTAGCTGCTTTATAATCCCTGGAACAAAAAGAGAACCCACAGAGGGTTTAGACCCAGCCTTGTTCTCATTATCTAGAAGGTGGAACAACCACCATCTTTGTGAAAGGCTACTGCCTATATCAGCAGAAGCAGCTGGTCCAGGGGCAACTTAGGATACCATGTGACAGCATGGGCTCATGTTGCAGTGAAATAAAGAACTGGATTTAATCCTGCTCCTATAGCAATAATAGTGGTGTGCTAGTAAACTATATGTCCTTAGGAGGGTTAGCAAAAAAACAAGAAAAGGAAAGAATGGAGGAAAAACTGAAAAAAGTAAGCCCTATTTGTAGCATCTGCAAATTTCCATAGCATAAACATTACTATTACAGGCAAATTCAAGCTATTACTGGTAAAAACCAATTTTTTAAAGTCCACGAATATTTAATAACTAGCTTCTACAAGGTTGTATGAGTCAGCTCTGGCATGCTACTTGTAACACCTATACTCAACTTGCTATACGACACTTACTACCCCACTCCAAAGATTTGCTCACCTACAACTCTTCTGAACTCCATCATGCAAGTTAAAGCAGAGAATGTATCCTATTCATCTCTGTACACCTAGCATAGTCTCTGACTCCATGTATATTAATTGAAGGAATTAACAAATATCTGGTAAACATTTTAAATTTCAAACGTGAAACATTTTATAAACACTCAGTAAGGACAAGAAAAACCCAAATTTTTCCAAAGCCCTATGACTCAGGGGATCCTTGTGTACTTTTTATAAACAGGAAGAAAACAAGGTAAGGACTGCTTAGTAATTCTAGTCTAGTTGTCACTATTTGAGTTCAGTTTCTCAGAAAACACACCATGTAATAAGTGCCTTCAAAGTTTTTAACATAAACCTGGTACAGCATATTGGAAACTGCTCTGCACTAGCCCAGGTTTGAATCCCAACTCTGCTATATACTGACTTGGCAAATATTTATTCTTGATGTACACACTGTAAAATAATAACACCACCATCTCCATTGTAAAGTGCTAGCAATTAGCTACCCAATATATTAGGATTATCTCTACAATTCCACAGATCACCTAAAGATAAATTTGAAGAACAGAAATTAGATATAATAGTAAAATGCTACTTCTGTTCCTCTTTTGAAATCCAAACTCAAAAATCAATCACAGAAGAGGTGTTCAGCATGCTGTTAAGCCATCAGTTGGAATGCCCATATTCCATATCAGAGAACCTGGCTTCAAGTCCCAGCTTTGCCTTCAAAGTTAGCGTCCTGCTGATCTGCACCCTGGGAAGCAGCAGGTGATGTTCAAGTGGTTGGGATCCTACAGCCCATGAGGAGACCTGAATTGAGTTCTGAGATTCTAGTTGGGCCTAGCCTTGGCAATTGCTGGTAATCAGGCAGTGAACCAGTGGATGGGAGCACCCTTTCCCTCAAATAACACTTTTTAAAAATCACAGTTCTGGGGCTGGCATCATGTTGTAGCAGGAAAAGCCAGTGCTTGTAGTGCACACATCCCATATGGTCACTGGTTCGTGTCCTGGCTGTTCTACTTCCAATGCAGCTCCCTGCTAATGGCCTGGGAAAAGCAGCAGAAGATGGCCCAGGTGTTTGAGTCCCTGCACCCACTTGGGAGACCAGAATGAAAGCTTCTGGCTCCTGGCTCCAACAGGGCCCAATTTTGGCTACTGTGGGCATGTGGGGAGTGAGCCAGTAGATGAGAGGTCTATTACTCTACCAATATCTCTCTCAAAAATATTTTTTTACTTATATAATTATCATATGATAAAGTTGCAGAGAACTATATACTTATATATATATATACACACATGCAAATGAATATAAATTTGGAAAATTTGAATAAGATCAGTAGATTACATCAATGTAAATGTCTTGGTTGTGATACTGTACTATAGTTTTACAAAGTGTAACCACTGGAGGTACACAGAATCTTTATATACAGTTCATATATGTTAACTGTATCTATTCAATATGAAAAACTTAATTTTTAAAAACACTATTAATTTTAAAATATACTGTGGAGTTTACAGTATATACAGAAATAAAGTATATGAAAATAAAAGCACAAAGTATAGTAGACAGTACATGGAATTACACTGCCCTGAATTTTGAATATCCTTTATTTTACATTGTAGAATGTTAGATATTAACTCTAATAACTTAAGGACGCTGTTCATAATACCTAGAGAAAACACTAAAAAATAATTCAAAGACATAAATAGCTAGTATCGGAAAGGAATAACAAAAAACCCACAATGAATTGAGAGGACAAATAGAAAAAAGAGTATGACAGTGATGGAAACCAAACTATATTAATAAGTAAACTAAGTATTAATGGACCAAACATTCCAATTAAAGAGATTGGGCTAGCTCCACGGCTCACTAGGCTAATCCTCCGCCTGTGGCGCCAGCACCCCTGGTTCTAGTCCCAGTTGGGGCGCTGGATTCTGTCCCGGCTGCTCCTCTTCCAGTCCAGCTCTCTGCTGTGGCCCAGGAAGGCAATGGAGGATGGCCCAAGTGCTTGGGCCCTGCACCCGCATGGGAGACCAGGAGGAAGCACCTGGCTCCTGGCTTCGGATCGGAGCAGCGCCAGCCGTAGCGGCCATTTGAGGGGTGAATCAACGGAAAAAGGAAGACCTTTCTTTCTGTCTCTCTCACTGTCCACTCTGCCTGTTAAAAAAAAAAAAAAAGCAGAGATTGTCCAACTAGATACAAAAGCAAGAGCCAATAATCTTGTTTATAAAGAGACATATTTTAAATATAAAGATGCAAAGTAATAGCAACATAAAACATACACAAACACAAATAGTAAGAAAGATAGTGTGCTGATATACACATAAGAAAAAGTAATATTCAAATAGGAATTATTACCAGAGACATTTTACAATGAGAAAATTCACCAAGAAGATACAATTATCCTGAAAGTAAATGCACCTAATAAAAGTGTTTCTTAAAGAAACCAAAAGAAAAAAGACAAAATAATTAAAAGGAGAAAGACACAAATAAACACCATAGTTGGAGATATTAAACACTCCTCTTTTGGTAACTGACATATTAGGCATAAGGAACTGTTCTTTTCTCTCTGACTGGAGGGACTGCTCCCAGAAGAAAGAAGACTGGAGGTTTAGACTACTCTCCTTGTTAATGTGATAGCTCTATCTTTTGTACATAGAATACTGACTTTTTTAGGAAGAGAGGCTTTTTATATGTAATGTTCTTAAAAAGGATATTCCTACTTAAGTGTTTCTTTATTAAATATTTTGTAAATAAACAATGAATTCATGAGGCATAGGTCTCTGGAGAATGACACATAAACTAGATAATTTTCTAGGAATAATAAAGGAAGCATTTCCTAGCCCAAATGCTTCCTTTGTGTGTGATAACCCTGAAAAACTTCCTTGGAAGCTTTATATATTACTCTGGGCCACAGAGTATGTGTCCAATAAAGGAAAAACACCTGCAGAGCTGGAACAATGTCTCTGATCTTTCCTGGCTTTGTGTGAGTCTCTTAACTGCCCACTGTATCCTTGAAACTAATAACAAATGTAGACAGTAGGCAGATTCTCTGATGTGTGTGACCCATGTGAAACCTAATCTTTTGTGTTAGTTCAACAGAAAGGAGGAAAATTAGTATGCTTTTAAAAACATAATAAATCAACTCGAATCAAGTACATTTATAGAATAGTATACCCCACTATAGGTCTACTATAGGTCATACAGCTTTCAGGGGTATAAATTCACCAAGATAAATCATACAGTAGCCACAAAATAAGTTTTAATACATTTATAAAAATTGAGGGACCAGCACTGTTTTGTAGTGGGTCTTACGCGCCACCTGCAGTGCTGGCAACCCATATAGGTGCCAGTTCAAGTTCCGGCTGCCACTTCCAATTCAGCTCTCTGCTATGACCTGGGAAAGCAGTAGAAGATGGCTCAAGTCCTTGGGCTCCTGCGCCCATGTGGGAGACCCAGAAGAAGCTCCTGGCTTTAGGCTTTGGATCGGCACAGCTCCAGCAATTGTGGTCAATTGGGGAGTGAACCAGCAGATGGAAGACCTCTCTCCCTCTGCCTCTGCCTTGCTGTAACTCTGCCTTTCAAATAAATAAATAAATAAATATTTTTTAAGAAAGAAACTGAGAGAACAAATTAAGCCTACAGCAGGAGAATGAAAGTTTATAAAGATCAGAAATCAAGGAAATAGGAAAATAAAACTGCAATAGGAAAAAAGCTAACAAAACCAAAATTTAGCATTTTTAAGTGATCAAAAATTTCATAACCCTGATATAAGACTGACCAAGAAAAAGAGAGAAAATAAAAGTTTCCAGTATCAAAATACATTAACACTAGAGGTAGTAGTTGCCCAACATTGTCCATGTACTAACTATTGAATTGTTTACTTTAAAAACATTAACTTTATGTTACTGGAATTTTACTCCAATAAATTATTTAATTAAAATGCTAAAAGTACTAAAAATAGATCAGTTATAAGTGAGGAGATCGAATCAATAATAAAAGTCTCCCAGTCAAGAAAGTCCAAGTCCTGACAGAGTCACTGCTGAATTCTAGCAAACATCTAAAGAAGTAATGTCAATCTTTCTCAAACTCATCCACAAAACTGAAAAGAAGAATACTTCCAAACTGGTTTTAAAAAGCATTACTCTGATACAAAAGCCAGACAAGGACACAGTGAGAAAAGGATGGGCCAATGTCCCTGATGAACATAAATATCATCAATAAAATATTAGCAAACCAGTTCAACAGGATATTAAAAAAGATCATTCACTATGATCAAGTGAGATCTTTGGAAGCCAGGATGATTCAATAACTCAATAAATGTGACACATACAACATTAACAGTGAAGGACAAAAACCATAGATACAGAGAAAGTATTTGACAAAATCCATCCTTTCGTGATTAAAAATAATAATCATGTGTAGAAAGAATGTTCCTCAAAACAATAAAGGCCATATATAATGAGCCCACAGCTAACATTACACTCTGTGGTGAAAAGCTACAGGCATTTCCTCCAAGATCAGGAACACAAGGATGTCTTCTCTCATCACTTCTTTTTAACATAGTATTGGAAGTCCTGGCCAAAGCAATTAGGCAAGAGAAATAAATAAAAAGCCTCCAATGGGAAAGGAGGAAGTAAAACCCTTTCTGTTTACAGATGACATGGTCTCTTATACATAAATCCCTAAAGACTAAACCAAGAAAACTGATAAAAGACATAAATTCAGTAAAGCTGCAGGATACAAAATCCATGTGCAAAAATCCACAGTATTTTTTTTTAAAAGAATTACTTATTTATTTGAAAGAGTTACAGAGAGACAGGGAAAGAAGGAGCAAGACATCTTTCATCTGCTGGTTCATTCCCTAAATGGTTGCAACAGCCAGGGATGGGCCAAGCTGGATCCAAGAGCTTCATCTAGGTCTCCCATGTGTGTGGCTGGGGTCCAAGCACTTAGGCCATCTTCCACTGCTTTCCCAGGCCATTGGTAATGAAGTGGATTGGAAATGGAGCAGCTGGGACATGAGCCAGCACCCATATGGGATGCTGGCGTTACAGGCAGTGGCTTTATCCACTAGCCACAACACTGGTCCCCACAGTATTTCTATACACTAATAATGAACAATAGCAACAAAAATAAAATACTTAGGAATATATTTAATTAAAAAGATGAAGGATCTCATGCTATAAAACACTGTTGAAAGAACTTAGAGAAGACACAAACAGAAAGCTAACCCATATTTATGGATAAGAAAACTTAATATTGTTAAAATGTCTATACTAGCCAATGTTATCTACAGACAATGCAATCCCTGTTGAAATTCTGAGGTACTTTTTCACAGAAATAGAAAAACAATTTTTAAATTAATATGAAACCATGAAAGACTTCCAAGGAATCTTGAACAAAAAGAACAATGCTGGAGGCATCAGATTCCCTGCTTTTAAAATATACTAGAGTTACTATAATCAAAATAATGTGGTATTGGCATAAAAAAAGATACATCAACTCAACACAGAGAACAGACAGCCTGAAATAAACGCACCCACTTATGGCCCAGTGATTTTTGACAAAGGTGCCAAGAACACACAATGAGGAAAAGACAGTCTTCAGTAAAGGTGCTGGGAAGATGGGTTATCTTCATAGAGAAGAATGAAGTTAGACTCTTACTCACACCATATATAAATGATAAAGGTGTAACTATAACAGGGCTAGCATTATGGTATAATGGAGCCAGTTTGAGTCCTATCTACTCCACTCCTGATCCAATTCCATGCTATGTTACCTGGGAAAGCACTGGAATCTGGCCCAAGTCCTGGGACTCCTGCCACTCACATGGGAGACTCAGATGGAGTTTCAGGCTCCTGGCTTTGGTCTGGCCCAGCACTGGTCATTGTGGCCATTTGGGAAGTGAATCAGCAGATGGAAGATCTGTGTGTGTGTGTGTGTGTGTGTCTTTCTATCTCTCTTTCAAATAAACAAATCTTTAAAAAATAATAAAATGGTTGGAAATTCTGTGGCACAGTGAGTAAAGCCACTGCCTGCAATGCTGGCATTCTATATGGGCACCATTTGTGTTGCGACTGCTCCACTTCCAATACAGCTCCTTACTAATGGGCTGGGAAAAACAGCAGAAGATGGCCCACATGCCTGGGCCGCTGCCACCCACATAGGAGAACTGGAAGAAGCTCTGGGTCCAGACCCAGCTATTGTGGCCATCTGTGGAACGAACCAGAGGTTGGAAGATCAATCAATCTCTCTGTCTCTCCCTCTCTCTCTATAACTCTCACTTTCAAAAAACAAATCTCAAATAAAATAAATAAAATAGTATAAAACAAGGCATCTCTATATTCACATAAATTTCAGTAAAATAAGGTATTTAAAACATTACTGATCAAAATATCAAGTTTACAATATCTCATGCTTGTTCTGATGGATTAGGATGTGAACACTGATCACAGAGAATTTACTGAAAATATGGTTGCAATAAAAATATTCTTGTTATTACATAAATATTAAAGGTGTAACTGCTAACTTGGGTAACTTAGAAGTCTAACGCGGGGCCGGCGCCATGGCTCACTTGGTTAATCTGCCGCCTGCGGCGCCGGCATCCCATATGGGCGCCAGGTTCTAGTCCCAGTTGCTCCTCTTCCACTCCAGCTCTCTGCTATGGCCCAGGAAGGCAGTGGAGGATGGCCCAAGTCCTTGGGCCCCTGCACCTGCATGGGAGACCAGGAAGCAGCACCTGCTCCTGGCTTCGGATTGGCACAGCGCCAGCCATAGCAGCCATTTGAGGAGTGAACCAATGGAAGAAAGACCTTCCTGTTTTTCTCTCTCTCTCACTGTCTATAATTCTACCTGTCAAATAAAAAAAAAGAAGTCTGAGGCTAATGATTTAGAATAAAGTCCTGCTTGTGAACTTACACAATCAGCTTCGCAGTAGAGCAAATGAAAAACACCTGACTCTCCTTACTACAGCATACACATTCCTTATGGAGAAGGATTGAGTCTAGCTTACACTGATCTTGAACATGAAAATGTCATTGTATATTGTACATAGTACTACTCATATTACTTATTCATAATAAGTATTTGCTGAGCTAAATCATTTGACTTTATAGTAGGATCCTTGTTAAATCTGATGTCAGCTGCAGCTATGCCTGTGTAACTATGGCCACTGAGTAACTTTAAAGATACAGTAGGGGAAGAATTTGGTCCCTGAAGTCTCTAAGACCTATATTTAAATCCCAGGTCTACCACTGACCAATTCTATCAACTGGGGTGAACTAGCTAACTCTGTCAATGGGAAATGATAAATACACAGCACAACATAGAGGGATGGTGACACTAAAAGCAGCATCTAACATTTACTGTCATCTTATGTTTGCCCGGATTGCTGTGTGCATAATAAGAATGATCTTATTTAATCTTTTGACATTCCAACGAGTACCACTGTTAAAGCAACTTACAAAGGAGAAAATTGTGGTTGGTCACACATGTAGGAGATGGGTAGGCCAGGATGTGAAATAGCCAATGGTTTAACAAGCACAAACCATGACACATTATAAAGGCTCAATAAATAGAAGCTATTATGGTTATTTTCTGACTACTAGATTAACCTAAGGTAGCATTGGGAGAGAAAGAAATCATCTTTATGTCATTTCTATTTGAAAAAAAGTAAAGGGAAATAGAATTATGCTCAAAATGAAGTAGCTGAGTAGAGAAATCTTAAGGGCAATGGAGAGTAAAACATACATAATTTTCCAATGCTAAAAGGAAAAAAAGACATTATTCTATGATCAACCATGCTATAGCCAGAAACACAGAAAAAAGCAGGAACATGAACAAAAGTGCATGCAATAGCCTGGTTCATGCCTTGGTGTGCAGGAGGATGTACAGGGGAACTTTTATGACACCCAAGCAGACTGTGTATTATATTTGCATATATACACATGGGGATGGGGATGGGAATGGGGAGGAGGGAGGGAGGGAAGGAAGGAGGGAGGGAGGGAGGGAGGGAGAGAGAGAAAGTATCCAAAGAGGATTTTGTCTCTGAAGTATTTAGAATTATCTAACAGCCAGGGGATATGGATTAAATTAAGCAATTATCAATAACAGGTAAGTCTGGAAAATTTACCAGGTTATTCTAAAGTGCTTTCAATTCTGAAAATCTGTCTCCAGTTGTACACTGTAAATATGATAGTTAATAACTTTTTATTCTCATGCTTGTTTTTTTTGTCTTGATTTTTTTAGCCAACTTGGATTCAAAAGTTTTAGTTATTTACTTGAGAGGCTGAGAAGAGAAAGAAAGGAACACAGAGATAGAGTGAGCTCCCATCAGCTGATTCACTCTCCAAATGCCCACAAAGGCCAGGACTGGACAAGGCCAAAGCTGAGAATTCATTTCAGGTCTCCCACATGGGTAGGGGGAACACAATCACTTGGGCCATCACCACTGCTTTCTACAGTCTGCATTCACAAAAAACGGCAATTAGGAGCTAGAGCTAGGCATTGAAGCCAGACACTGAAAATGGGACACTGATAATAACATCTTAACTACTAGACTAAAAGCTCACCCCTTGAAGTTTTTAATAATAGTTATATTCACATGCCTACAAGAAATATCTGTATCACAAAAATATTTGAGTTAACATAATCCATCTGGTACTAGGAAGAGAAAAGAAGCAACTGTTTTTTAGTTCCTATTTTTCAGTGTTCTGCTAAGCCTACAACAAGGTGTGTTAAATGATGACAGACTTCAGCACAAAGGAGAAAGGACATTAGTTTATGCTCCTAGGGCATATTCCACATTTGATAAATGTTTGTGAGCAAAGAGAGGGAAGGAGGGATCAAGAAGATAACCATAAAAAGAAATCCTAAGATGGGAAGGGGAGGTTTAGTTTAGTTGCAACACACATTTTGTGAAAGTAAGGCAATCCTTGCCAAGAAAGCTGTGATCAAACACTTACTTAAACCCCCTGTAGAACAAATTCTTGTAGTCAACATTTATTGTACTGATATTTTCCTTTCCAAGTTCTTCCATGGTATATAAACGGCCCACCATTCGAAAACCAGGAGCATTTTCTCTGACGTACCCTCTATCATAGGCTGGCAACCAATAAATCTGCAAAGAGAAACAAAGTCCTTCCATGAATAATCACCTGTCCAGGTGTAAGAGGCCTCATACGGAATTGATGGAGTGCCATTTCAGCATTCCTAGTAGTCTACAGTGAGCAGAGAGAGATTCTAGCCCTTAATGAAAACAGACAATCTGATCTAATGTTAACTAATGAACTCTTATAATGGGGTTTTCAGCAAGGCTGTTCTAGAGCTGAGTTTTCTTAGGGATGCTCCATCCACAAGTTGACATTAAGTGTCAAGAGCCCACTGTATACAGAAAACCTCATACTACCAAGTGGCTAAAGAGTTGCTAATTATGGGATGAAGGTAGTAACCAAAAAAATCTGGGGTTGATGATTCTAAAAATCACTTGTAAGGAGTCGTTTCCTGCTGACAGATACTACTACCATTCATCTGTGGAAACAGTTCTATTTACAAGAGAGACTTTTTTTTTTACTCATAAAACTCCCATATTGAGAATTTAAGTTATTTGTAACAATTAACTGCTCAAAAGCACTTCTGAAAAACACGTGGAGTAAATCTCAGCTCAACTAAGAACCAGTTGTCTTTCTATAACATTCAGGAAAGTCAAGTCCTCAAATCCTCAGGGTTACTCAGGCTCTTTCTAACAGATCTATGTTGGTGACGTGCAGGTCACATCACATAGCTATTCCACACACAATCCTTTAACACTGGGGCTGATATTTCATGTAGTTTAGAATAGTAAATAGACTCAATGTTTTTCCTTACTCATATAACTTTCTCTGGTTCACTCTTAGATTATCTCATGTAGCTGTTTATAACAATCTCCACTTCCATAGAAATAAGTTACTTAAAGATCTCAGACAAGAATTACAAGGTAGGTCAAATTCAACTACTATGTTTGTAGGACAAGGTACCCACATCCCAACCTCTACTGTAAATATCGAGATAGACATACCAGATGTGGCTCAATTTTAGAGTCAAGGATCACCTTTGTTACATGCTTGACAAATGAGTGTCTGAGAGGATGTTTTGCTGGAGGGCCATAAAGATCAAATATCACAAATTTATTTTCCTTCTTTGCAAGTTCCAACAAATCATCTAGTTTTGGAATCGACTGATTTCTTGCTCTGCGTTTATCAGCCTCTGATTGGTATGGCATATTGAAATATGGTCTGCGCTAAAAATAAATACATCAAAGAATACATTGGTTCCCATCAAAACCGTTTTCTAGTTCTGTTATGTAGTCCCATACATCGCTCCATATTGCTCCATTACCATTCAATCTAGCCTCTGAAATACTAGTTGTAACATAAAGGGTGCCCGGAAGGGAAATAAAATGTGATCTCTACCAGTAGTTATGGTGTTTGGAACGATTCATTCTGTATTCTAGAACCTGTTGTGTATTTGCACTGAAAGAACGTCATTCTGCTCTTGACCTTTCTTTCCAGCCTTTTGTCTCCCACCTTAAGGTAATACATCTCTTTTCAGTCACATTGGCTTCCTGCATGTGCTTCCACTGTTCTAGTTTTGTGTAAAAGGAAGAACACGCGCTTTGTCTTCAAACTGAACTGGATTCAATCCCATTCTATTTTCCTTCCTTGCTACATCCACCTGCTAAAATCCTACCCTCAACTTTTTCACATGATATCTCTTTCATTAAACTTTCCTTAACTATTCCTGAAACAAAGATAGTTCAAGAGCTTTAAATCCCAATGGTCTATTTTAATGCCTCTGGTATCTCAGTCTGCCTTCTGTAGTTATTTTCACATCTTAGACCCAAGCTCAAATCTTGGCTCCATACACTTCTTGTTGTGCACCCTTGGTAAATCCATTTATTTTTTTAAAATTTGTTCCAACAGATTGGGCCAGCATTGTGGCATAGCTGTTAAAGCTACTGCCTGCAGTGTTGGCATCCCATATGGGTGCTGGTTCAAGTCCCAGAAGCTCCACTTCCAATCCAGCTCTCTGTTATAAACTGAGAAAGCAGTAGAAGATGGCCCAAGTCCTTGGGTCCCTGCACCCACATGGGAGACCTGGAAGAAGCTCCTGGCTCTGGATTGACCCAGCTAAAGCTGCTGCAGCCATCTGGGGAGTGAACCAGCAGACAGAAACCATCCCCATCCCCACTACCTCTGTGTAAACTCTGTCTTTCAAATAATAAATCTTTCAAAAAATTTATTTCATTAGAGACAGACAATAAAAGAACTACTTGTTCACTTCCCCACATACCCTCAATGGCTGGGGCTGGGCCAGGTGAAAGCTGAAAGCCAGAAGCCAGGAATGCAATCCAGATCTCCCATATGGATAACAGAGACCCTCTTCTTGAGCCATCACCTGCTGCTTCCCACGGTGTGCATTAGGAGGAAGCTACAAATCCAAGCACTCCAAAATGAGATGCAGATATACCAACTGGCATCTTAACTGTTAGGCCAAATACCTACAGCAGGGAAAAGCATTTAAATTCTTAAAGTCTTCTAACTTCCCAAACTACAAAATGGGGAAGGGGAGAGGTATCTATGTATTATCCCTACAGTTATTTTTAAGATTAAATATATTTATACTTTCTTGGAATATGCTTGGTACATAGGAAAGCACACAATTCACATTAGTTCCCTATCTACTGATTCTACTGGAGTGTTATTACTTCATTGCTGAAAGTGTCAAATACTCTTTGCAATAAGCATTTTGCATTACACAAAGCAGGCCATACAAACTCTGGCTATATTAAATTTAATAGATGGTACTTTTATCACCATTTGCCAATTTTAGACCATTTGCCAGTGTAGGCCATAAAAGGCTACCTCTGGAAGAAGCAGTAACTCCTCACATATTCTTAAAACTCAAGTATTCTCTCTGCACCACTGCGTTTTCATACTCATGTGCACATTTGCTATTTACTCTTATCTTTCCATTGGCCTCCTAAACAAATTGCCCTTTCTCTCACTTTTCTTTAATTTCTTCAATGATAACTTGTTATTTAGTAGCATGTTGTTTAATTTCCATGCATTTTTAAGTTCTTGTTGATTTCTAATTTTATTCATTTGTGGTCTGAGACAATCCATGGTATGATTTCAATCTTCTTAAATTTATGGAGACTTGATTTGTGGACTAATATATAGTCTATGCTAGAAAATGTTCCATGTGCTGAGGAGAGGAACATATATTCTGTAGCTATTAGGTGAAAAGTTCCATGAATATCTTTTATGTCCACTTGCTCAATACTATGGTTTAACTCTCATGTATCTTTTTGTTTTGTGCTTGGATAATCTCCATTGATGACAGTGGAGTATTGAAGTCCCCACTATTACTGTATTGGAGTCTGTCTCTACCTCTAGGTCTAACAGTATTTAATATATATATATTATATATATACATATGGTCTATATTATATAATATGTATATAGTATTGTGTTGGGTGAATATATGATTGCTATATCTTCTTAATCAATCCTTTTATCAATATATAATATCCTTACCTCTTTTTATACTTTTTGATTTAAAATGTTTCATCTGATATGAGGATACCTATTCCTATTTGTTTTTGGTTTCTATTCTCCTGGTATATCTTTTCTCAGCCTTTCACTTTTAGACTATGTGTATATTTACTAGTAAAGTGAGTTACTTGTAGGTAGCATATTTAGATCTTTTTTTTTTAATATGTTCAGCCAACCTGAATCTTTTGACTGGGGAATTTAATCCATTACATTTTAGTTAAAAGTTAAATTTTAAGTTACATTTTAGTTAAAAGCTAATGCCTGTCAATCTGTTGACTTGCTGAACCTTCTCACTGTACCCTTCCTCGCACCTGCACTCCCACTCTTCTTCCTCTTCTCTCTCCTATTCCCACTCTTAATTTTTAATTTACTTTTTTTAATTTTCAGTTTACTTTATACTCATTAACTCTACACTAAATAAAGAGTTCAACAAACAGTATGAGGAAAAAAATTGTTCCTCAACAGTAGAGACAAGGGCTGGAAACAATCGTTAAATTTCAAAATGTCAATTTCAATCCTCTACATGACATTTTAGATACTCTATTAGTTACCACAGATAAGGAAAACATATGGTATTTGTCTTTTTGGAGCTTGCTATTTTCACTAAGTATAATGGTTTCCAGTTGAATCAATTTTATCACAAGACAGAATTTCTTTTTTTTTAACCACTGTGCACTATTCCATAGTGTGTGTGTGTGTGTGTGTATATATATATATATATATATGTCATAATTTCTTTATCCAGTCACAGTCAATGGACATCTGGGTTGATTCCGTATCTTAGCTATTGTGAATTGAGCCACAATGATCATGGGCTTACAGGTAACTCTTTCATATGCTGATTTCATTTCATCTGGGTAAATTCCCAGGAGTGGGATTGCTGGGTCATACAGTAGATCTATTTTCAGCTTTCTGAGGTATCTCCATACTGTCATCCACAGTGGCTGTACCAGTTTACATCCCCACTAACAGTGAATTAGGGCATGTTTTTCTTTTTAAATTTTTAAAAATTTTTTTGTCAGCCAGAGTTAGTAAGAGAGAGAGAGAGAGAGAGTTATAGACAGTGAGAAAGAGACAGAGAGAAAGGTCTTCCTTCCATTGGTTCACACCCCAAATGGCTGCCACCACCGGCGCTGTGCTGATCCGAAGCCAGGAGCCAGGTACTTCCTCCCAGTCTCCCACACGGGTGCAGGGACCCAAGCACATGGGCCATCCTTCACTGCCCTCCCAGGCCACAGCAGAGAGCTGGACTGGAAGAGAAACAACCAGGACTAGAACCCGGGGTGCTGGTGCCGCAGGTAGAGGATTAGCCAAGTCAGCCACTGTGTTGGCCAGGGCATGTTTTTCTATACAACCTCACCAAGATTTACTGTTTATTGATTTCTGTATTAGAGCCATTCTAAACGGGGTGAGGTGAAATCTCATTGGGTTGTAATTCCATTTCCCTTATGGCTAGGGACCCTAAGCATTTTTTCATGTGCCTGTTGGCCATTTTAACTTCCTCTTTTGAAAAATGCCTGTTCAAATCCTTTGCCCATTTCTTAACTGGATTGCTTGTTTTGTTGTTGTTGCATTTCTTGAGCTCTTTGTAGATTCTGGATATTAATCATTTATCAATTTCATAGTTTTCAAATATTTCTCCCATTCTACTGGTTGCCTCTTCACTTTGCTGAGTGTTTCTTTTACAGTACAGAAGCTTCTCAGCTTGATGTGATCCCATTTTTCTATTTTGGGCTTTGATTGCTTGTGCTTCTGTTGTCTTTTCCAAAAACTCGTTGCCTATGCCAATGTCTTAGAGAATTTCCCCAATGTTGTTGTAATTTGATGGTATTGGATCATAGATTTAGGTCACCAAAATAACCTTCACAATTAATTGCTTTGCTGTGAAAAAGTAGCCAATCCTCCTAATCTTATAAGTTGCAAGCTAACACTCTTTCAACCACCTTCTAATTACAATAAAGAAAGCCCTACAATGGTACATAAAAATAAATTCACTAGATAATTATATTTGAATCTCAATTTTCAGGATACTTCTTGGTCACCACAAAAACAGCATGACTAAATACTACTATAAGCATACAACCTACACATGCCAAAATAAATATCTTAATCTCAAAAATCACCCACCAAAATTTGTTACAATAATATACAATATATTCAACCCTACCAGTTACAATCAATACAAGATAGTTACAACAGGAGATGGTTTTGAAAAAATATTTGAAAACCAAAGCAACATAATATTAAATTACATAGTTCTCACAGTTCTAACTATGACCACTGACATGAAAAATGAGTGTTGTCGGGGCCAGCACCGTGGCACACTAGGTTAATCCTCCACCTGTGGTGCTGGCATCCCATATGGGTGTCGGTTCTAGTCCTGGTTGCTCTTCTTCTGGTCCAGCTCTCTGCTGTGGCCCCAGAAAGCAGTGGAGGATGGCCCAAGTGCTTGGGCTTCTGCACTCGTATGGAAAACCAGGAAGAAGCACTTGGTTACTGGCTTTGAATCGGCATAGCTCTGGCCATTGCAGCCATTTGGGGGGTGGACCATCGGATGGAAGACCTTTCTCTCTGTCTCTCTCTCTCACTGTCTGTAACTCTACCTGTAAAATAAATAAAAAATCTTAAACAAATTAAAAAAAATGAGTGTTGTCTTTAAAGGAAAAGTGTGGAGAAGATGCTGCTTGGGACACCTGCATCACATACTAGAGTAGCAAGTTCAAATGCTGGCTACTCTGTACTTCTAATTCTGCTTTTTGAAAAAAAAAAAGATTTATTTAGTTATTTGAAAGTCAGAATTACACACAGAGAGAAGGAGAGGCAGAGAGAGAGAGAGAGAGGTCTTCCATCTGCTGGTTCACTCCCCAGTTGGTCATAATGGCCGGGGCTGCACTGATCCGAAACCAGGAGTCAGGAGATTCTTCCAGGTCTCTAACATGGGCACAGGGGCCCAAGGACCTGGGCCATCCTCTACTGTTTTCCCAGGCCATAGTAGAGAGCTGGATCAGAAGTAGAGCAACCGGGACTCGAAATGGTGTCATATGGGATGCTGGTACTGCAGGTGGCGGCTTTACCCACTACGCTACAGTGCAGGCCCAGTCTTGGCCTTAGCAGGCATCTGGAGAGTGAACTAGTAGATAGAAGCTCTCTCTCTCTCTCCCTCCCCAACCATCACTCTGCCTTGAAAATAAATAAATCTAAGAAACACAACTAATGATCACTAAGTCCCAATAAAGACTACCAAGGAAAATTACTAATTAAAATTATCAGCCACATACTCATCAACCCCACTGTTTCATCAAATATTTCAGCCTGAAATTTTCAAGTTTAATTCTAAAAATCATAAGACTTTTCTCAGCTATATATTACATATAAGATAAAATAACAGCCTTCCCCTCTAGAAGATATATATAAAAACATTAACTGGCTAAGTAATCTAACATATACATGCTAATTGAGCATCTCTTGCTTTTATGTGCCCATGTATTCATGTATGTATGAGGAGACATATTATGGAGCCTACACATAGACATAGAGGAGGTCATTGTTTTCATATAACAAAACAGAATTTATGAGTTATGGACCCCTAAGAAGACAAACATTCTGGGGAGCTACAGTTATTATAAATCCGTTTTCACCTAGTTCTTATATTTACATGAGCTAATAGAATGAATTTGAAGTGAAATCTCACTGGAAAAGGCCATCTTTACATATTTATTCACTTTTCATTATTTTTACAGGAAATGTTACCAGACGGCCCTCAGGATCAACATCAAATAAAAATCCATTCTACTGTTAGTACATAATCAAAACTATCTTGAAGTTTATTTTATTAATTACACTACTATCTGATAAGGGACTTATGATCACAGCTGACCCCCACAGCTTGCTCTATCTGCTACCACATGTGCTAGTAATCCAGATGCCTGTTGTCTATACAATTGAGATGTTTATTTTCAAAACTGAAATCCCAAATGAGTATATCTGATTAGGCAGAACCTAGGTCACAGAGATTTTTCCTAGGAAAAAGATAAACTGTAATTAGAAGTTGTTTGTTTTTTTTATCTTGAGAAGGCAGACTGACCTTTGCACACTGCAAATTTAACCTTTTACCCACTTCAAAATACTCAAGGATAATTCTCAAATCACTTATTTAAGCATTCGTATAATCTCCCTTCAACATGTTTTTCCTATTATAATCTCAATCTAGCTCCTATCTATCCTGCCCCTCCCTCCTTAATTCCCACCTACTCTTCTTCCTTCCCTCACATCCTCCTTTCCTTCAACTCTCCTCCCTCCTCTCCCTCTCCTCTCCCTCCCCTCCCCTACCTCTCTCTCTCTCTCACCACCACCATTATTGTCTATGGTTCCCCTTACTATTGATCTTTCCCATGGGGCCAGTGCTGTGGCATAGTGGGTAAGGCCGCCGCCTGCAGTGCCGGCATCCCATATGGGTGCCAATTCGAATCCTGGCTGCTCCACTTCCAATCCAGCTCTCTGCTGTGGCGTGGGAAAGCAGAAGATGGCCCAAGTCCTTGGGTCCCTGCACCCACATGGAAGACCTGGAAGAATCTCCTGGCTCCTGGCTTCAAATTGGCGCAGCTCCAGCCGTAGCAGCCAACTGGGGAGTGAACCAGCAGATGGAAGACCCTTCTCTCTCTCTCTCTGCTTCTCCTTCTCTCTGTGTGTAACTCTGACTTTCAAATAAATAAATCTTAAAAAAGCATTGATCTTTCCTTAGCACAAATGGCATTATCTTTGAAGTCCATATTCTTCATCTTCCTTAAGAGGGAATATTCATTCTCCACAAGCATTATTAGCCTCTATATCTCCTTCCAGAATACCCTACTTAGAAGTTGTTCTTGTGTGCTCTTAAAGCAATCTCAAATTAACTGTAGTTTATAAAGTATTTTATTACAATTGTCTATTTTTTTCTGGTGGTAAGATTTTTTCCCAAGAAAACTTTTATTTAAGGAATGCAAACTTCATGCATTTCATAAATACAACTTTAGGAACACAGTGGTTCTTCCCATCATATGCGCCCTCTCACCCTTCTTCCTCATCCCTCTCCTATTCCCATTCTTATTTTACACCAAGATCTATTTTTAATTAACTTTATACACATACAACTAACTCTATACTAAGTAAATAGTTGAACAAATTGTATGAAAAGAAAACAAAAAACTGTTCCTCAACAGTTGAGACAAGGGCTGTTCAAAGTCATTGCATCTCAGCGTCAACTTCACTTCTACTGATTACTTTTTTTTTTTTTTGACAGGCAGAGTGGACAGTGAGAGAGAGAGACAGAGAGAAAGGTCTTCCTTTGCCATTGGTTCACCCTCCAATGGCCGCCGCAGCGTGCTGGCGCACCACGCTGATCCGATGGCAGGAGCCAGGTACTTCTCCTGGTCTCCCATGGGGTGCAGGGCCCAAGGACTTGGGCCATCCTCCACTGCACTCCCTGGCCACAGCAGAGAGCTGGCCTGGAAGAAGGGCAACTGGGACAGAATCCGGCGCCCTGACTGGGACTAGAACCCAGTGTACCAGCGCTGCAAGGCGGAGGATTAGCCTAGTGAGCCGCAGCGCCGGCCTACTGATTACCTTTTAAGTGCTCTATTAGTTATCACAATCTGGGTAGAACATACGGTATCTGTCCTTTTGGGACTGGCTTATTTCACTATGTATGGTGTTTTCTATTTTCATCCATTTTGTTGCAAACAGAATTTTTTTTACAGCTGTGTAGTATTCCATGGTGTACATATCTCATAATTTCCTTATCCAGTCTTCAGTAGACAGACATTAATGTTGATTCCATATCTTAGCTATTGTGAATTAAGCTGCAATAAACAAGGGGGTACAAATCATTTTCATTGGTTTCCAGAATTTATTTTTCTTTTGATTTCTTCTATGACCCACTGTACATTCAGGAGCATGCTATTCAGTCTCCATGTGTTTGCATATGTTCTAGATATTCTTGAGTTGTTGATTCCCAGCTTCATTCCATTGTGGTCAGAGAAGATGCAGGGTATGATTTCAATATTTTTGATTTTGCTGAGACTTGATTTATGGCCTAGCATATGTTCTATCCTAGACAAAGTTCCATGCACTGGTGAGAAGAATGTGCATACTGCAATTGTAGGAACAAAAATTCTGTAGATATCTGTAACGTCCGTTTGGTCTGTAGTGTTGATTAACTGTGTTATTTTCTTGCTGATTTTCCATCTGGTTGATCTGTCCATTGCTGAAAGTGGGGTATTAAGGTCCCTTATTACTACTGTATTGGAGTCTATGTCTCCCTTTGGACCTATGAACATTTCTTTTAGATAACTAGATGCCCTGTAATCAGGTGCATATATGTTTATTATAGTCATATCTTCCTGTTGAACTGATCCCTTCATCATTACATAGTGCCCTTTGTCTCTTTTAGCAGTTTCTGTGTTAAAGTCTATTTTGTCTGATATTAGGGTGGCTACACCAGCTCTTTTTTGGATTCTGTCGCCGTGGAATATCTTTTTCCATCCTTTCACTTTCAGTCTGCATATCTTTGTTGGTGAGATATATTTCTTGTAGACAGCAAACAGATGGGTTTCGTTTTTTAATCAATTCAGCCAGCCTGTATCTTTTAACTGGAGAATTGAAGCCATTTACATTCAAGGTGACTATTGATAACTAATGACTTGATCCTGTCATTTTTCCATAAATATTCCTAATGTTTACTTTGGATTTCCTTTGTATTTTTAGTGGAGGATTTTCTGCTTTCAGCTTCTTTCATAGTAATGACCAGGTTTCTGTGTTTCTGTGTGTAGCACATCCTTAAGCATCTTTTCTAAGGCTGGATGAGTGATGACAAATTCTTTCAACTTCTGTTTGTTATGGAAGATCTTTGTTTCACCTTCATTCATAAACAAGAGCTTTTCAGGGTATGGTATTCTAGGTTGACAGTTTTTTTTTCTCTTAAAACTTTGAATATATCTTGCATTTTCTACTAGCCTGTAGCGTTTCTGATGAGAAATTCACTGTGGGTCTAATTGGAGATCCTCTGAAAGTAATCTGGCATTTCTCTCCTGCACATTTTAGAATCTTTTCTTTATGTTTTACTGTGGAGAGTTTGACTATAAGGTGTCGTGATGAAGATCTTTTCTGGTCATGTCTATTAGGAGTTCTATGTGCTTCTTGTACTTGGATATCTTTCTTTCTCCAAATTAGGGAAGTTTTCTGTAATTATTTCACTAAAAAGGTCTTCTAATCCATTCTCTCTGTCCATGCCACCTGGAACTCTAAGACCCATATGTTGGGTTGTTTGATAGTATCCCATCAATCTCTGACACTGCTGTTTTAGTTTTCTAATTTCTTATTCTTTTTTGGTCTGACTGTAAAATTTCCAGAGATTTGTCTTCTAACTCAGATGTTCTTTCTTTCTTTTTCTTTTTCTTTCTTTTTTCTTTTTCTTTCTTTTTTTTTTTGACAGGCAGAGTGGACAGTGAGAGGGAGAGACAAAGGTCTTCCTTTTGCCGTTGGTTCACCCTCAAATGGCCGCCACGGCCAGTGCGCTGCGGCCAGCGCACTGTGCTGATCCGATGGCAGGAGCCAGGTACTTCTCCTGGTCTCCCATGGGGTGCAGGGCCCAAGCACTTGGGCCATCCTCCACTGCACTCCCTGGTCACAGCAGAGAGCTGGCCTGGAAGAGGGGCAACCGGGACACAATCCGGCGCCCCGACCGGGACTGGAACCCGGTGTGGCGGCGCCACAAGGCGGAGGATTAGCCTGTTGAGCCATGGCGCCGGCCTCAGATGTTCTTTCATCTGCCTCACTGAGTCTGTTGTTTTGGCTTTCTACTGCATATTTTATTTGATTTATTAAATTCTTCATTTCCAATATTTCATTTTGGTTTCTCTTTAGAATCTCATTTTTTTTTTTTTTTGGACAGGCAGAGTTAGTGAGAGAGAGAGAGACAGAGAGAAAGGTCTTCCTTTGCCGTTAGTTCACCCTCCAATGGCCACCACGGCCGGCGCACCGCGCTGATCCAAAGCCAGGTGCTTATCCTGATCTCCCATGCAGGTGCAGGGCCCAAGGACTTGGGCCATCCTCCACTGCCTTTCCGGGCCACAGTAGAGAGCTGGAGTGGAAGAGGAGCAACCGAGACAGAATCTGGTGCCCCAACCAGGACTAGAATGGGGGGTACTGATGCTGCAGGCAGAGGATTAGCCAAGTGAGCCGCGGCACTGGCCAGAATCTCAATTTTGTGTGAAAAATTTTCAGTCATGTTATGTACAGATTTATTTAATTCATGAATTTGCTTCTGAGTACTTCTGAGTAATCCTACAATCAACTTTTTGAATTCTGTTTCTGGCATTTCTTCAATCTCTTTATCTTCACATTCTAGTACTGAAGTGTTGTGTTCCTTTGGGGTGTCATGTTGTCTTCCTTATTCTTGTTTCTTTAATTGACACATTTATTTTTTGGCATTTGTGGAGATATTTGTTGGGTTTTTCCCCCATGAAGGCTTCATCTTTGGACTATACCTCTATGGCTTAGTGGAGTGCCACCTCTTTCAGTGAATACCCAGAAGCATGTGCTGGGTGTGGCCAGGGAGCTCTGCTCAGTGTTCCACAGTGAAGGGAGTGTCCAAGGTGACACCCAAGCTGAGCAGCATAGTAAATTTTTTTTGTTTTAAATCAGAGAGGAAGTTTGATCAGCACTGTTGGCATAGTCTCATGCTCACCTCCTCTCTTCCAAGGAGACTACTGCCTGGGCACTAGCCCCAGTGGGTATAATATTCATCTGCGCTGCCACAAAAACCACACAAGGGATCCATGCAGTCCTTGGTGTGAGCATGGATCCTGCAGCAATGACCCACACCAGGGAATCAGGGAGCCCCAAGCATGTGGAGTTGCCCTGCCCACAGTGTCTGCCCAAAGACCCAGCCACACCTTGAGCCCTCTCACATAGCCACAGTGTTTTCACAGTATCAACACACAGGGCTCCCACAATTCCAGCATCTGGCCCCCTGTCAATTCTCCCAGCCAGATTGAGGTGCCTCCTCTCAGCTGGTTGCTGGGTGCATGGACATGAGCTGGCACAGCTGTTACGTATGTCCAAAATGGCACTGGCCCTCTCTTGGCTGATTACAGCATGTCCGGGCCAGGTGGTCAGGGAGTGAGAAATTATCCCTCTAGGTTGGCAGGTACACTGTCCCCCACAGGGCTCCTATCGAGACTCACACCAGTCTCTTCCTGCAGCTTTATAGCCAGTGGTTTGGGGTGCTGCAGTTTGGTCTCACCTCACTCTCCAAAGTTGGTGCTGAGACTCTTGGCTGCTGGGATCCTGAATTATGTGCATCCATACCTTACACGTAGGTCCACAGGTTCCCTCTAATTTGTGTGGAGTTTCCTCTGCAGATTTCTCCCTAACTCTTCCTTGAGACTGCACTCTTTGCAGTTTTTTTAAACTATCTTTCCCTAGTCTACAGCAGTAAACTCCCTCCCTATTCCACCATCTTGTGAGTTCTCTATTTCTTAATACTCGTCTATGAACTCCATTAGGGCTAGAGATGTATTACTTCATCATTGTATTTCATGTGTCTAGTACTTAGTAGGTACTCAGTAAGTTTGTTGAGTAGCAAGAAGGAATCTTAAAATGCCAGTATCCCATATTGGAGTGCTGGTGCAATTCCCAGCTGCTCTACTTCCAATGCAGCTTCCTGCTAATGTACCAGAGAAGGAAGAGGATGATGGCTCAATTACTTAGGTACCTGGTACCCATGTGGGAGAGCCAGCTGGAGTTCATGGCTCCTGGCTTTGGGCTGGCCCAGCCCTGGTTGTTGTGGGCATTTGGGAAGTAAAACAGCAAATAGAAGATTGGTCTCTCCCCTTCCTCTAATTCCCTCAAATGCTCTTTGTCTCTCAACCTCTCTCTTTCTCACTCTGCCCTTTGAATAAATACGTAAATAAACATCTTTTTAAAAAAATGTCTCCCAGTCACCTCATCTATACTAAAAAAAAGACAAGGAAATAATATGTACATGTGGACACATTAAAATTGTGAAATTCTTGAATAAAAAGGAATTATATGACAAGAATAAGTTTACAAGTTTATCTTCAGACACTTTGGCAAAAGTAGAAATTAGATCTATTGAATTACCAGAAAAGATCTCCTGCCAATTCCATAGTCCTGCTACAGAACTGGGATGAAACTGTGTACACTTGCCTGTCTTCACTTATGGTCTTTATTTCCAGGAGCAGCACATGACCCTTCACAGAAGAGGGATTCATTGCAGGTTTGTGGAACTGGGGAACATTTCTTACCCATGGATCTAGAAACCATCTGCCTGCATTCAGAGTCGACAGGAATGTCCAATTGAAGAAGACAGGACGATCATTTGCAACTTCAGGCTTGACCTCCCTGATATTGGTTGTTCTTCTCAGATCATAGTCGTGCATGAGGAAAGGCACATTATCAAAACTGCAGGCAGAGGTAGAAAAGAGGGTAGAATTTCAGGCATGGAAAGCCAAGACACTGTGGCAAAAAAATCTCCTACATAAAGGACCTCGGTTGGTGAGATCCCAGTGGAAAGAAGTGGTAATCAAAGAACGAAGTAGTTTTCTCTGAAGGGAGGAGGGAACTTCTACTTTGCTTTTGGCCTTATCTAAATACTGATGGAGTTTGTGGATTCAAAAGGCTTCCATAGCTTAGGCAGCTCATGTCAAGAGCCTCCGGTGGTCACTGACATCATACATAAGAGTGTTAATTGTTAAATTAACAACAGGAATTACTGTGTACTAACTTCCCATGCAGGACCTCTGTCCTCGAAGAGTTGTATTATAATTATGTCTAAGTGCTCACAAAAGATGTATCATAAGTTTCTAAAAAAAAAAAAGAAGTGAAATTAAGAAGCAATGACTTTGAATAGCCCTTGTCTCAACTGTTGAGGAACAGTTTTTTGGTTTTTTAAATTTTTTTTTCATGCAAATTGTTGAACTCTTCACTTAGTATGGAGTTGGTCTTCTGTGTATGAAGAAGAGGATAAAGGATCTTATTGGAGAATGGGACTGAGAATGGGAGAGGTAGGAGGAGGAGTTGGAGTGTGGGTGGGAGAGCGGGTATAGCAGGAAGAATCACTATATTCATGAAGTTGTACTTATGAAATGCTTGAAGTTTGTATTTCTTAAATAAAAGGTTTTTTTTTTGGGGAAAGGGGGGGGGGCAGAGGTAGATAGACTGATATTAGCCACCATGACAGACCCAGAAAGTCCTTCAATGTTACAAGTCCTACTAGGGCTCCTTAATACCTCTCAAATCTCAGCAAAGGACTAAGGACAAGTCATTTGCAATTTGATGTCAGTATCTTTCTGATCTAGGAATCAATCTTTCATGACATATAATCACATCAGTGATGCTGGAAAAAAAAACAGTTTCTTTATTTAGGGGTTTTCTGGCATAGGGGGAAGCAGTGGTTATAGTAATGGCCTGAGCATAAGAAAATGGGGCTGACGATAACATGGGGTATTGAGTCTCAGGAAGCATACCAACCAGGAATTCACACAATCTGCCTGTATTTTTCTGATCCTTTTTCTAGTCAGGCACAGAGGGGAAAAGGACACCTTTCTTCCCCTCCCTCCTTCCCTCAATTCAAAATAAAATGTACATTCAACTAAGTTTTTTTTTTTCCTCTGAGTTTTCTCTCACAGGGAACTCTTCACACCTGGTGATCCTACAAATTTCTCAGAATAAGCACTTGAACCCCTAACCAGCATGCTTCCTGTCTGGCTAGCACAATACAATCACAAGACCTGCAAGACACCACTGCTGCTAGTTCCTCATGTAGCTTTAAGGTCTGGGATGCCCTTTGAGGCTGATGTTGCTTCTAGAGAATCAGCTCTCTGGGGCTGTTCTTTTTCTTTTCTTTTCTTTTTTTAAATTTATTTATTTGACAGAGTTAGTGAGAAAGAGAGACAGAGAGAAAGGTCTTCCTTCCGTTGGTTCACCCCCTCAAATGGCCACTATGGCCAGAGCTATGCCGATCCGAAGCCAGGAGCCAGGTGCTTCCTCCTGGTCTCCCATGCGGGTGCAGGGCCCAAGCACTTGGGCCATCCTCCACTGCCTTCTTGGGCCACAGCAGAGAGCTGGACTGGAAGAGGAGCAACCGGGATGCCAGTGCTGTAGGCAGAGGATTAGCCAAGTAAGCCACTGCACCGGCCCCTTGGGGCTGTTGTTTCTTAAAGCACAACCCTTCCTCTGTGATGTAAAACCCTGTCCCTTTTCTTTTTCCCAGCCTCTCTGGGACTGTTGCTTCTTAAAGGCACTGCCCTTTATAAAATACTTCATCAATAAATTACTGCTAAATCGATCTTTGTTGCCTCAGATACCTTGGGCCACTGTACACTTGTTAGGCACATGTCCTGAGTCATTTTGGTCCTAGATTCTTCAAACTTAATAGCATCATTAAACAAGTTTCTGGTTCTGCTATTTGCTTTAGAGAAGCTCTTACAAAACTCTCTATTCCTTTTTCCTTAAAATACTTATGAAGAAAGCATCTATACTGACCATGAGAAGGGTGAGGACTTAGTCTCCTGACATAAACAGCTACAAAACTGGGCAGAATAAAGGAATTACATCTAATGATCCCCAATAAATTGGCAACAGAGAGCAACATACTAGGACCTCTAAGATAAAGGACACAAATCAAAGAAAATATCTCATCACATAGGCTTCCTTCCCTTAGGTGAATACCAGACTGTGGTAAAGGTACAAGAGGGGCAGACTAAAAGGGACCCAGCTACCTTTCTGAAATGAGGAAAAGAGGTGAGATTAAAGACAGGTTACAATAGTTGGAATTTGTGGGTTAGAATCCCACAGAGAATGGAGCTATGTTTTATTTTAAAAACAGTACAAGGGAAATATGCAGCAAGGTCCCTTGAGTATGTTACTAAATACCAATTAATTCCTAATTTGCCTTTTGTCCTTATGAATTTGTCTATTCTAGATATTTTATATAGAGTCATGTATTATTTATTCTTTTGTGTCTGGCTTTCCTGCCTTCATGTAATATTTTCAATTCATCATCTATATTCTGAAATCCATATTATAGCAAACTTCATTCATACTTATGGTTGGATAATATTTCATTGCATGTATTTAGCACATGTTGTTAATCTATTCATCTGTTGATGAACACTTGGATTATTTCTACCTTTTGGCTATTGTGATTATTGTTGCAGTGAACATTGACTTAGAAGTATCTATTTCAGTCCCTGATCTCAATTATTTTGGGCAAATAACTAAGAGTGGAATTACTAATTCAATTCTATGTTAAGCTTTTTCAAGTACCTGATTGTTTTTCACAGTGGCTGCACCATTTTACATTATCACCAACAAAGTCCAAGATTTCAAATTTCTCCAAATCTTAAACAATTGTTATATTCCATTTTTGATTATAGCCAGACTACTAGATGTAGAGTGCTATCTACTTGTGGTTTTGAGTTGCATTTTTCTGATGCTTAGTGATGTTGCATATTCTTTCATGTTCTTATTGTCTATCTGCATGTCTCTTTTCAGAAACGTCTATTCTAGAACTTTGACTATTTTTACATTTGGGGTATCTTTCTGTTGTGGTGTTAAAGGAAATCTTTACAAATTTTGGATATAAACCCTCATCTGCTATAATTTGCAAATTTTCTCTCTCATTGTGTAGGTTGGTTATCTTTGTGCATTGTTGACAATATCCTTTGATGCTCAAAAGTCTAAGCTATTTATTCTGTTGTTTTGCTTTTGATGTCTTATCTAAGAATCCATTACTAAATCCAAGACTATGTTTTACCTTAAGAGTTTAATAGTTTTAGATCTTATACTTAGAACGCTGATCCATTTTTAGAACACATCATTTTTATGGTGTGGGATGGGGGCATTCAGTTGCTCTGTACATTTTAAAAAATCAATTGGTATCAAAAATTGAAAATATAAATTACACAATAGGAAAATATTTGCTAACCACATATTTGAATTAGAAAGTTCCTCTTTAATTCATGGATTATTTAGAAGTAGATCTATTTAGAATACAGGTGTTTAGCTATTCTGTTAAGTTTGTTACTGATTTCAAGTTTGGTTCCATTGTGAATATAGAACTCTTCTGTGCGATTTAAATTCTTTAAAATTTGCTGAGGTTTGTTTATGGCCCAGGATGTAGTGCTTCATGGGTTGAGTGTTGTTATAAAAATGTCATCTAGATTGTCGGTTGATGTTCAACTCTTTGGTTTTCTGTTTAATAGTTGATGCTATTCAGCTCTATCTTTGATGATTTCTATTAATGGCTACATCAGTTACTAAGATAGGAATGTTAGACTTCAACCATGGTTGATTTGTCTAATTCTCCTTCCAGTTCTGTCAGTTTTTTCTTCATTTATTTTGTAACTCTATTAGTAGGTTCACACATTAAAAATTATTATTCCTGCCTAACAAATTAACTTTTTTTTATTTGTTTTTATTTTTTGACAGGCAGAGTGGACAGTGAGAGAGAGAGACAGAGAGAAAGGTCTTCCTTTGCCATTGGTTCACCCTCAAATGGCCGCCACGGCCAGCGTGCTGCGGCCAGCACATCGCGCTGATCCGATGGCAGGAGCCAGGTACTTCTCCTGGTCTCCCATGGGGTGCAGGGCCCAAGCACCTGGGCCATCCTCCACTGCACTCCCTGGCCACAGCAGAGAGCTGGCCTGGAAGAGGGGCAACCAGGACAGAATCCGGCGCCCCGACCGGGACTAGAACCTGGTGTGCCGGCGCCGCAAGGCGGAGGATTAGCCTAGTGAGCCATGGCGCCGGCCATAACAAATTAACTTATAAAAATCATTTTGTGGGGCCAGCATCATGGCACAATAGGTTAAGCTCCTGCTCTGTGATGCCAGCATCCTGTATCTGTGCCTGGGAAGACAGAAAGAAGATGGTTCAAGTGCTTGGGCCCCTGCCCACGATGTGCAAGACCAGGATGGAGTTCCTGATTCCTGGGTCTGGCCTGGCCCAAACCTTAATATTGCAGAAATTTGTAGAGTTAACCAGTGAATAGAAAAATCTCTATCTCTTCCTCTCTCTGTTGCTCTGCTATTCAAATAAATTAATTTTTATAAATCATCTTTGTCCAATTAAAAAACAAAAAACAGAATCACTGTGTGATGTTCCTTTGCTTCCACTGATAATTTTCTTTGTTCTCAAGTGTATCTTCCTAAGGTTAATAGAGCCATTCCATGCTTGATTATGATTTGCATAATATATTTGCATTCTGTTATTTTAATCTACCTGTATCATTAAAGACGAATTTCTTAGAAACAGCATATAGATGGTTCTAATTTAAAAAATTAATTCCACCAATCTTTTAATCGGTATAGTTAGGTCATTTATATTGATTTGTTTAAAGTTTATTTTATGTATTTTAAAGACAGAATTACAGGGAGAGGTAGAGCACAGAGATCAAGTATAGTACTCTGGTGTACATTGGCTTTATGCATAGGTGATTGAAAAGTCTGCCTAGGACTGTATATACAGGTCTTAAAACTCCCTTACTCCATAATCTATTCCTAGGATAATTAAACAAAAACATATTATTCCATATAATAAAATATTAATATTATTCCATAGAAAACACATAAACATATAAAACATTAACATATTATTCCATATAAAACATATTATTCCATATAATTCCATTTCTGAGTATATTTCCAAAATAACTGAATGTAGGATCTTAAAGAGATATCTGTAGTGCCAGCATTGCCATTTAGCTGGTAAAGCTGCTGCTTCCAACACTGGCATCCCATTTGGGTGCCAGTTCATGTCCCAGCTGTTTCACTTCTTATTCAGCTCCCTGCTTATGGCTTGAGAAAGCAGCAGAAGGTGGCCCTGCCACCCATGTAGGAAACCTGGATGAAGCTCCTGGCTTTGGCCTAGCCCAGCACTGGCTGTTGTGGCCATCTGGGGAGTGAACCAGTGGATGGAAGATCTCTCTGTCACTCCCTTCTCTAATTCTTTCAAAAGAAAGAAATAATTTTTTAAAAAGGTATGTCGGCCGGCGCTGTGGCTCAATAGGCTAATCCTCCGCCTAGCAGTGCCCGCACACTGGGTTCTAGTCCCGGTCGGGGCGCCGGATTCTGTCCCGGTTGCCCCTCTTCTAGGCCAGCTCTCTGCTGTGGCCTGGGAGTGCAGTAGAGGATGGCCCAAGTGCTTGGGCCCTGCACCCCATGGGAGACCAGGAGAAGCACCTGGCTCCTGCCATCGGATCAGCGCGGTGCACCGGCTGCGGCGGCCATTGGAGGGTGAACCAACGGCAAAAGGAAGACCTTTCTCTCTGTCTCTCTCTCTCTCACTGTCCACTCTGCCTGTAAATAAATAAATAAATAAATAAATAAAATAAAAAGGTATGTCTACACCCATCTTCATAACAACATTATCATGTTAGACAATAGGTACTGGCAACCCAAATGTCCATCAAAAATAACTAGATTAAACAAAATGTGGCATATACAGATAATGGAGTATTATTAAGCCTAGAAAAGGAAGGCTTGCACACTCCATAGGTAACTTCATATTCAAACGTGAAATTCTGAAAGCCTTTTCTCTAAGATCAAGAACAAGGCAAGAATTTCTGCTCTTGCCATTTCTATTCAACAGAATATTGGAACATCTAGTTGGTGCAATAAAGAAACAGAAATAAAAGTAATCCAAGTCATACCCTTCTCCTGTCCCTAAAGCATTTCACTTCTGGCATCCAAATAGGTTGATCTATAAATCTGTTATTTCTCATTTAGATATAAATGCACAAATTATTGAATAAGCTCTTGTCTCTGCATGCAATGCTTTCTCTCCCTGATCTGTATTTGGTAAAATATTTTCTTTAAAGGTTCAATACAAACACAACTTTAAGCATAGAATTTGCTTTCTTCTTTTAAGATTTATTTATTTATTTGCAAGTCAGAGTTACACAGAGAGAGGAGAGGCAAAGGGGGGGGGGTCCTTCATTTGATGTTCACTCCCCAGATGGCTGCAACAGCCGGAGCTACGCCCATCTGAAGCCAGGAGCCAAGAGCTTCTTCCAGGTCTCCCACGTGGGTGCAGGGGCCCAAGGACCTGGTCCATCTTCTACAGCTTTTCCAGGCCATAGCAGAGAGCTGGATCAGAAGAGGAGCAGCCGGGTCTTGATCTGGCACCCATAAGGGATGCCGGTGCTTCAGGCCAAGGTGTTAACCTGCTGCGTCACAGCGCAGGCCCTGATTTCTTCTTTTTACATATTAGGAGGTGGCAATTTCCTCCACGGAGGTTACAATGCACCTAACTTAATTTCTCTGAAAGATTTATTCTCCTGTGGTTATTAGTAAACATGCTATGTCTCCTTCACTAGCTGAGAGCATCTCTTAGGCATGACTATTTCTTTTGAAAGAAAGAGTTACAGAGAGAGGTGGAGAGAGAGAGAGGTCTTCATCTGCTGTTTCACTTTCCAGATGGCTGCAACAGCCGGAGCTGCGCCAATTCAAAGCCAGAAGCCAGGAGCTTCTTCTGAGTCTCCCACTTGGGTGCAAGGGCCCAAGGACTTGGACCATCTTCCACTGCTTTCCTAAGCCATAGCAGAGAGCTATATCAGAAGAGGAGTAGCCAGCACTAGACCTGATGCCCATATGGGATGCTGTTGCTTCAGGCCATGGCGTTAACCTGCTGGGACACAGCGCTGGCCCCAGGCATGACTATTTCTTACTTGTTTGCCTCTCCCCAGCACTCAGAAGGCCTGGAATATAGCAGGCATCTAGAAAATGTAAGCTAAATAAACAGCTAATTTAGTACATAGGATTTAGTTGTAAGCATGGTTTGCAATGGGGACACATTTGAATTATATATGGAGAGTCTAACTGAGAATGTGGAGGTTTATAAGGGAGATGTGGCTCATACGTGTTGTATGTACATATAGGCGAAATTTCTCAGGGCTTACCCTCTCCGTGCTTTTTACCAGGCTGGTTCCTTTCCATGGACCTTATCCTTTCCTGTCCCCTACCCCAGTCTCTGCTTTCCTACCTGAACTGTACATCAGTCTCCAGCCCATAGGCCCCAAATTCAACAGCTTTCTCAAAGGCCATCATGGTATTCTCTGGTCCATGCTGCGGAAGAAAAAGATATCAGGCCCATGTCTCAGGGTCTTTCCTCCCAATCACATCTTTTATAGTAGGGACAGAGCTACACAATTTAAAAGCTCCATTAGCTCTCTTTCCATGGAGTCTGTGTTCCCCTCTGTTCAACTGAATTCTGGGACTCTGCTTATTTGAGGCAATGTCTTTGGGCTTGGTAAAGAGAAATGGACTGAGTTAGGTGACTTTAATTCAAGTCCATGCTCTACAATTAACTCCTTATTCCTATAAAAACAATTATTTTTCCTTTCCAGGGGCTCCTATGGTTCCAAGGCCCTCTTTTCTCACTCATGTATCCCATACATACCTGTACTCACCCTTATTCATCATGCTCAGACCTACCATGGGTGCACCTCTATGTGCAAAGAAGACTGGTTTGGGCCCCAAATCCTCCTTTTCCTGAATGCAGGGAGAATGAATCCCCAGTGGCATCAAATAAAGACATACAAGGATAAGAAGAAAAGGCAGTCCAACAGCTACCTGTATAGCTGAAAAAGTTATAAGGTGGGGGAATTTGGGGTGAAAAACAAAAAAGAGTGATGGAGAAGTAGTCTAAGCAACTAATTATTCCAAACAAGCAGACAAGGTAAATCCCATTCTATGGGTTTCACCAACTCTGTGAACTAGCTAACTTACTTTCTATTGTTGTCACAGTCCCACTTATGTTCAGTGATTTGACTATAAAAGCACAGGACTATCCAAACATAAGGCATTATTATGGCAAGATTATTGGAACTGGGATTTATCAAGGAAGGAAAAGAAGGGAACGGGAAGGGAAGAGAAAAGGGAATAAATGTAAAGGAGCAGGCTTTCAGAAGGACAAACTTGGGTATTTCTGAGAAGCCTACAAAAATCTTTCTAAAACAACCCTCTATTTAGGGCAGTTCAGTAGGAGGAGGAGTACTAACAGACAGAAGTCTGGGTTCAAAGTCATGCTTTGCTACTTCCTAACTATGTTTCTAAGGATGTGATTTAATATTTCTTCTGCAAAATGAGGCTATCTTGTTGCTACCATTGACTTCACAGGGTGGTTAGGACTATTAAGTTATAATGACATGTTGGCTTGTAATAAGTCACATGAGTTGTAAGTGTTCACTTATTATAGTCACTCAATAAATATTAGTTACTGACTTCCTTCCATCTGTCCCTTCCTCCCCTCCCTCTTCCCACACTCTCACATACAGAGCCTATCCATAATCCTGTTATTACTGGCCAGTTGACAACATTTACTATTTTAAACCTCTGAGGATTTTACCCATTTTTACATTTTAAAGTTACCGCTTAATCTTCAGTGACTTTCAAATCTAGGTCTCCAGTTCTAACCTCTTAACCTTGTGAATATATTACATCTCTTGAGCATTTCTTCCTCGTAATACGTTGTCCTGTATCTTCTTATTCTAACTATAATTTAGAAAGTGAAGAAGAAAAGAGTTTATTATTGCCCTCTTTAAGCTTTTGATCCAGAAATGTATTCTAAAATTTACCCACACATATATATCAAAAACACAGTGGCACCACTATCCATCCAGCTCTAGTTTTGCCTACATCCTTCCATTAGTTAGGAAGCAGATACCCCCTACTTAACCAACAGTAAAAAAGGGAGGCCTAGAGGGAAGTAGCTCTTGGTGGTTTCTCAGTAACTGTGGTGAAAGATAACTCCATTCTCAGAGCAGTTTAATGTATAAATCTGAATCTCTTTGGTTTCCATTATATTAGGACAAAGAATAGAGAGGAAACCAATGGCAGAGACAGATATTTCTGCTTCTGCTGTAAATCCATAGGTACGACAGGGACTAACTGGAGCCTGCTTTGAGTTAACTGGATGTAAGCAAGTATCTTGGACAGTACCAGTTGAGACTAGTAATATTTGAATGCAAACTGAAAGTACTGTGACTTTACCAGCACTCTGGTAAATTAAAATGTCCTCTACTGCTCTATCCCTAGTTAGAAAATTTGCAACAACACAGAGGAAGATCTTATTTTTCCAGAAGAATCCCTCTTAGAAGAAGGCCTATTTAGTTACAGAAATACTATGACAGGCCACACGGGGTGGTAAGTGAGGGCCCAAGGAGCATGCCTGAGTAACAAGCTAAATGAATTTCAAAGAAGGATGGGAGGATAGCTACTAAGCTTCCACTTTTCTGAGTGGAGTATGAAAGCTAAAGTCAAATCTGAGGGGAAAAGACAAGGTTCCATCCCACATGACATACCTTCTGTTTCCAAATAGATCACACAGAAGGCCACAGGCCAGGAAAGGAGAGTCATCACCGTAATGCAGCACAGGTGTATGTAGGGAGCAAAGATCTGAGAGAGAGCCAAAAATCAGGCTGGATGCATCTGGACAGAGAGTGCTAAGGGCAAGAGGATGCTTACCTGTAGCGACAGCCCAACTGTCAGCCACTTGTCTTTCCAGAATTTAAACAGAGCAAACAGTAAAAGCATGTATAGCAGAATTGCCAGTACAATAGTAACCTGAGAAACAGAAAAGATCTTCTGACTTCCAGGCACTGGTTCTAGATCAGAACCCTCCTTTGGAATTACATGAGTGGCTTTACAATCTCAGGGACCTCATCTCATCCTTTTATTGTATTCATTTTTGCAAATCCTCATTCTTGGATAGGTTCAATCATTTCTCCTTTTCACTCCTAAGTCTTTGTTGTACAGCATGGCTGGGAAAAATTACCCGCTTGTGTGTTCTAATACAATTAGCAATTTACCACTTCTAAGAACAGGTGAGCTCTCACATGGCTTGATATCTCTCACTCAGTTTCAACAACGGCCACTAGAAACTTTCATTTTACTAAAAACTTTCATTTTTCTTTTTGCCTCAATTATATACTCAATACTCAACACAATAATAAGTAAATAATATTATATTGTGTTTTTATGTAATTTTCCTCTACAGATTGTAAGCTTCACAAGATCAAAAATAATAATTGTATTGTTTAAGATTATATCCTTAGTGCTTGGCAGAATGTCTAGCAAAGTATTTATTAAATATTTATAAAACAAATGAACAAAATCTGCATGTCACAATACTATATACATCATAGAAAAAAGAACATATCTAACGAAATTGAATCCACAATTAACCCTCTCACAAAAAAAAAAAAAAACTCTTCACCAGCTTCCATGGTAAATACCACCAAATACTAGAAGAAATATATCTCCAATCTCTCACAAACTCTTCCAGAGAACAGGAAAAGAATGCTTTCCAATTCACCCTATAAAGTAAAAGAACTAGAGCTACCCAAATCCACCAAGGACATGAGAAGAAAAATAAAGCATAGACAAATCTCTTATGTTAGGTGGATGAAAAAATTGTAAATAACCTATTAGTTGGGCCGGCGCCATGGCTCAATAGGCTAATCCTCTGCCTTGTGGCACCGGCACACCGGGTTCTAGTCCCAGTCGGGGTACTGGACTCTGTCCCGGTTGCCCCTCTTCCAGGCCAGCTCTCTGCTATGGCCTGGGAGTACAGTGGAGGATGGCCCAAGTGCGTGGGCCCTGCACCTGCATGGGAGACCAGGATAAGCACCTGGCTCCTGGCTTCGGATCAGCACAATGCGCCCGCCAAGGCGGCCATTGGAGGGTGAACCAACAGCAAAAGGAAGACCTTTCTCTCTGTCTTTCTCTCTCACTGTCCACTCTGCCTGTCAAAGTAAAAAAAAAAAAAAAAAAAAAAAACCTATTAGTAAACTAAATGCAACAGAACACAAAGGCTGAATTGTCAAATCAACTCATATGAATCACAAATCCTGCTCAACACCAAACTGTGAATGACTTAAAGGATATCAGCAGATAAAAAATGTCCCCCTGTAGAAATCTGATCATGTCAAATGTAGCACATCATGAAAGGTCTTTCCTTTCTTGTATCAGCACCTATTCTATTTTGGTACTTAAAATGTGAGCTGGATTTTTAAAAAGAGCAGTAGAAACACTGCTTCACAGAAGGAATCATTTTGGCTATGTAACACTTTACTTTTCATTTCTTTTTAAAATTTTTATTAATATAAAGAGAACAACAGTTCATGTATTTCAAAGATGACATTTTTTTTTTACAGGCAGAGTGGACAGTGAGAGAGAAACAGAGAGAAAGGTCTTCCTTTTTTTCCCATTGGTTCACCCCCCAATGACTGCTGCGGCCGGCGTGCTGTGGCCTGCGCACCGCGCTGATCCAAAGCCAGGAGTCAGGTGTTTCTCCTGGTCTCCCATGCAGGTGCAGGGCCCAAGCACTTGGGCCATCCTCCACTGCACTCCCAGGCCACAGCAGAGAGCTGGACTGGAATAGGAGCAACCAGGACAGAATCTGGCACCCTGACCGGAACTAGAACCTGGGGTGCCAGCGCCACAGGCAGAAGATTAACCTATTGAGCTGCGGCACCGGCCTCAAAAATACAATTCTAAGATAATTATATTTCCCTCCATCCCACTCTCCCTTCTTCAATCCCTACCTTCCTTCATTTTTTTTAATCTCCACAAAAATGTAATTTTAATCCACTCTATAATCACAGGGTTAGTGCACCACTAACCATAAAATTCAACAAAACGTAGAAAAATTACAGCTCCACAGGAGTATAAACATGAACTACAAACAACCAATAATCATATCAGAAGATATCTGTTACATTCCTATACTTTTTTTCTATATTAACTACCACATATCAGAGAAAACATGATATCTGTCTTTTTGGGACTGGCTTATTTCACTAGGCATAATGGTTTCCAGTTACATCCATTTTATTGCAAAAGACAGGATTTCATTCTTTTTATGGCTGAGTAGTATTCCATAGTGTGTGTAAATATATATATATATATATAAAATACATATACATACACACACACACACACACACACACATATATATATATCACATTTCTTTATCCAGTCATCAATTGAAGGATATTTAGATTGATGCCATATCTTAGCTATTGTGAATTCAGCTGCAGTAAACATGGAGGTACAGATAACTCTTTCATATGCTGATTTAATTTCATTTAATTCATCCCAGGAGCATGATGGCCAGGTCCTGTGGTAGGATCTATTTTCAGATTTCTGAGTAATCTCCTTACTATCTTCCATAATGGTTGTACTAGTTTACATTCCAATCAACAGTGTATTAGGGTACCTTTTCCCCCATATCTTCACCAAAATTTATTATGAACCCTTTTATGCTATATTCCATTAATTATATATTATATCCTGCCATGTCTCACCACACAATATGTATTTACAATAAAGCAACCTAGCTAATATCAGGTATATCCTACTACAAATTTTTACAGTCTAGGACTCTGTTATCTTTTGGCTAATAAATACTCTTATTTATTATATTATTAATAATTACTATTATGTGTGTTTATAAGATCAGGTTATTAACATATTTTCAAGGAGTTTTGAGTGAGACCGTTCATTTCATTCTGGGCATCCCTTGGTAAAAGGGGAAGAAACTATAAGCCCAGTGCTAAACTTTTTCATTCTAGGTTTATTGTGAGTAAAACCAAACAAATTATAAGTCCCACAGAATCCCTCTTGCCAATGGAAACAATCTCTCCTCCAAAGTCTGATTATCCTGATCCTTACTGTTTTGAAGGCCCATTTCTAGGAAATGTCAACTCTTCTCATATTCTCCCTCCATCACTTCTCACTGCTTACAGGCACCTATATCTGGAATGAGATCCCAGAATGCCTCAAATGACAAAAGCTTAGAACAGAATTTATATTGGTGAGGCCAGCGTTGTGGTTCAGTGGGTTAAGGCACACCCTGTGATACTGGCATCACATATAAGCACCAATTTGAGTCCTGCCTATTCCATTTCCAGTTCAGCTCCCTGATAATGCTCCAGGGAAGGCAGCACATGATAGCCCAAGTGCGTGGACCCCTGCTACACCTATGGGAGACTTGAATGGAATTCCAAGATCCTGGTTTTTGTTTGGCCCAGCCCCCAACCATGGTAGCCCTTTGGGGCATGAAACAGCAGACAGACGATCTCTTGCTCTCTTTGTAGTTCTGCCTTTCAAATAATTTTTTTAAAAAGATTTTATATAGTCAAAATTCCGTAGAGTATGTGTGGGAATGATTCAAAGGGTACTAGATAAGGATATGAGAAGATAATTTTATGTGAGGCTAAATGTACACAGGTACTCATACTAGAGATTTGGTTTCAATATAACAGAATCCAAGTAGTAAGCAGTATTTGGTGCTCTGAAACTTTGGCTGAGAAGTAGCCTAGCTTAATGAAATTGGGATGACTGCCATGTCTTGGGGTCATATAGAAGAAATAATTCACAAATTTACTGGGAAAAAAATGTTGCTGGAATGGGTATCACCCATGACACCTCCCCTATCATGTTCTTTGGGAGTCCTCAAAGGGCACTGAAAAATACACTGGTGAGGAAAGTATTGGCATCCTTAAAAGACACTGTAATGGTTGTCCTCTACACATGCCTAAAGGTGAGAGATACAGCCACTGAAATGGGATTGCTGATTTTTTTTTTTTGACAGGCAGAGTTAGACAGTGAGAGAGAGAGAGAGAAACACAGAGAGAGTTATAGACAGTGAGAGACAGAGAAAGGTCTTCCTTCCGTTGGTTCACCCCTCAAATGGCCGCCACGGCTGGCACTTCCGATCCAAAGCCAGGAGCCGGGTACTTCTTCCTGGTCTCCTATGCGGGTGCAGGGACCCAAGCACTTGGGCCATCCTCCGCTGCCCTCCCAGGCCACAGCAGAGAGCTGGACTGGAAGAGGAGCAACTGGGACTAGTACCTGGCGCCCCAAACAGGACTAGAACCCAGGGTGCTGGTGCCGCAGGTGGAGGATTAGCCAAGTGAGCCATGGCGCCGGCCCGGGCTTGTTGATTTTAAAAGGGATGATGAGACCTTGCTATGGTAGAGGCCAAGCAGTATCTAACTGGCAACAGATTCATGGTCTCAATAATAAGCACAATCCTGCAATGGTAATCAGAATAGATTAACTCAGATATTCTTGGTAGTGACTAATTGATCATGTCACCAATTTCAAAACAATGATGATATTAATAAGATCTATTTCTTTCTTTTCATCTATATTCTTTTTACTATTTATCTAGAAGATCTCATTGCTTCAATTTTCACATTTTCTAATAACTCATAAGTTTTTATTTCTAGTTTGTAGTTATCACTTGAGTAAAAGGAGATCCAAGGAGGCTACTCAGAATTTAACACATGCCTGGATTTGGGATTAAAACAAAAAAAGGAGGGTGTCAAAATCATGCCTAAAAACGTATACACAAAAGCAAGAGGCTGTCACTAGAGCTGCTCAAACCTATGAAGAACAAAATAAGGGAGGCTATGTTGGAAATATGCTGTCATATCCACAGACATTATGGCGGAGCTGCCTTTTCTCTGGGGATCAGATATAGACCCTTTGAGGTCTATATCTGAGAAATTACAATGGTGTCATTTTAAATGGATTCAAAATAAGGAGGCGTCAGGAAGCTTCAAAGGAGAAATTTCAGGCAAGTATAAAAAGGCACTGATTCCACTTAAGAGCTGAAATCAAGGTTCTCAGTATAAGGGTCTCAGAAATTCATCCAGAAAAACTCAATGGGGGATAAGAACTACTGTGCATTTACATGGTCCAGAGGGAATCAAACCCAGATGCCACTCTTGTCCCATCTAGTGGGACTGTGCTCCCTTCTCTTACTTCCTCCACCCATGGACCTTTCTCAGGAGGAGGAGAGGTAAAAGGCACATCATGCTTTCACCACCACTGTAGGATTCTAGGTTCAATACAGGAGGGAGAAGTTTAAAGATTAACAGGAATGAAGTTTAGTTTATTATAATGAACTGAAATAGAATGTTCCTGTGACTGAAAAGGACTAGCAAAGTAAAGAATTCACCTAAGATTTAATTGGGATTGGAAAAATGGGTCACAGAATAAGTAGTGATAAAGAATAAACTCTGGGTTTAGCTTGGGTTTATCTCCTTCAGCGTATCCGTTATAACTGTTAGAAATGTAACTGATTCAGCTAAAACTGTGTCAGTAGGTATCTTCCCTCTAGAGGAATACTAGAAGAAAAGACAACCCTGGTATGTAAATCTGAGTGCCAAGGAACACAGTCAGTCCTGGTCTAAGATCTCCTATGGGGATTCAGATGTCCTACCTTATGACACTTGTGAAGGTACAGTTCGATTCTTTCCCGAAGCAACAAGATTCCAACTATCTGCAAAAGAAAAAAAAAAAAGAACAGGAGGTTGTTTTGAAATCACCAAGTTGCTGCCCAAAGCACTGTTCTGTAGTTTAAAACTTCTTTCACAGTTGGGCACTACATTCACTTTTCAGCCTCTAGGAGTTTACCATGCTGTTCTCTGCCTGAAAAGCTCTCCCTCTCCATGTCACTAACTCTTCAAAACCAGTTTAAACATCGCCTCCTATTGGTAACCATCATCAGCACCCCCAAGAAGGATTGATTATTTCTTCTGAGCTTTCCTAATCATTTACCACACTGATGCCCGTCTTCAGTTCCTGTCCATTTCTTTTCCCTGTGATGGACTCTATACCTGGCATTACTTACATTGAGGTCAAGGGTCAGCCTTCCCAAGAGTCATTTAAAAACTTTTTCTTGAGAAACATAGGTATTACAACTGTTGTTAACACTGGTATACATCAATAAATCTTAGATTTGAATATAAAGCTAGCTGGTCACCAAGTCAATATGGTGATGGAAACTGAAAGCAAGTCCACAGATGACTGATATTAATGATGGTCTAAATGTAAGGTACTTTTTGATCAAAAATTACTTCATTTGTTCTTTACTCAAATGTAAATTTGAGTAATTACTTCATTTGTTCTTTACTCAGCCTGATAAAATATCATTTTATTAAATATTATCATTCTCGTTTGAATACAGGAAACTGAAGCTCAGTCACCTAATGATAGATCTGTAAGCAGAATTTATTTCCTTACTTTTTAACTGTTGTTGCCATTGTATGTATCCAAAAGAGGCAGGGTAGAGTAAAAAGTGTAAAATATATTGTTAAAATATATTGCTTTATTGGATGCTGGAATTTGCCCCAACCTTAGCAGCTAACTATATCATTTCATGTTCATTGTGGATGAAAGTGGTTCAGTTGTTCAGTTCAATGGTCAGATTTTGGCCCAAAATGCATATTTAATTTGCATTTTTACAACTAAAAACAAAAGTTTCAAATTGGTCTGACTAAAGCACCCTCCAAATCCAATTTTCAAATTAATTTTCTAAAACAGAAGCTTACTTTATGCCAATGTCTTATCCTTATTTTCTGGCCTTCCAAAATATGTCAGAAACCTTCCTTTTCAGCCATGTTTCTCCATTATTCTCCATTATTCTCTACATGCCAGCAGAATTGATCTTTCCCTCTACGGGCACATTCTGTGTTTTTCTGTCTGGTAAACTTTTTCATGATGTTCCTTCAACCCAGAATGTTCTCTGCCATTCCCATATCCATATCTAGCGTTCCTTTCAGATAGCACTACAATAAAAATCCTTCTTTAATTATTTTAGCTGGAAGTCACATCTTTCTCCTCAGACCCTCAAGAACCTTATTTGTGCCCCTCTGACAACAATCACAATGTCCCATCTGTGTTAGATTTGGTTGAAGGGATAGTTATAACTTTCTAGCTCAATCCTATCTCTGAAATATCCTACATGGAATAATATATAATTAATAAATAATATATAATTAATAAATTTTATTGAAAAAAGTGATGCAAATGCTAGATTTGGGGGATGTCTTCTGTTGTATCAGACTGGGTATCAGTGAAATGGAAATCACTGGAATGGCAAAATCAGAGAAATATGTCTTCTCTACATATCAGCAAAAGTATGAGCTGAAAAATTCTTCCCAACATTATTTTCCTACTAAGCTTTATATTCTCATAGACTTTCTCTTGCATTGCATAAGTTTCTCACACTATAGTATATCAGATAATAGAAGAAGGGCCATACTATTGCCTAAAGACTTTTGCCAAAACATACTCTGCATCTGAGCTAGGTGACTAGCATTTGTAAATTAGAATGGATTTACAAACTAATTTATAAGGCCCATAAAGACTGCTTATTTGAAGCTGTGGGTGTCTAAAATGACAATTCTGAGGAATCAGAGTAGACTAGGAAACAGGGGAAGGGAGAAGGGATGTGCTGCCACCCTTTCAATGGGCCCAACTGTAAGACACATCCTCTAATAGCTCTAGCCCCCCACTCCCAGTCCTTTATGCCTAAAATTCAAGTAGCTGACATAAACCCCAACTCTGCTTAGACATGAATGATATTTAGGACCTGAGTTCTCCTAACACCAACTGGATACCATTTCCCAAGTAGGAGGACCTCCTGAGGCTACCCAAGAAAGACACATGGAAAGTGTTACTCACCACCAGCAATGAAGTATACGCAGTCAGGGTCCCAAGTATACTCAGAAAAATTATGGAACCGAAGACCCAGATTCCTGTTCCTAGAAAAATGACCCTGAAAAAACGTGTTTCAATCCTTAAAACAGAGCAGAAACCAGCAGCACCTCTATCTAGGATGGGGACAAACAGATTAGTTGAGGTATAAGAAAATGGAGGGAGATAAGAAGAGAGGCAGTTGCAAATAGATCTGTGAAAGTTTTCAGAATATTTACTTGAGGAGTTTCAACTCTGTCCTGTAGGCAACTGGGAACATTAATAGTGTCTTATTTTAAGGGGAAGTATTTTTAAAATTATTTAGAATAGATATTCAAAGAGCATATCATCCTTAAAATCAACATAAATACAGAACTTTTATAATAACAAGAGAAAAAAGTCATCCCATAATTTCAGCTCCTTATTCAAACTAATATTTTTCATTTTGGCAGGTTCCTTATCCATGCACATGTACATTGAATTACAGAAATGTAATCACAGCCACTGTATTAACTGCTGTCTTAGCAGAACAGATTGTTCTATTCCTAAAGTAGTATATGAGGGTAAAAAAATGTTAAGATTTATTTAATTTACTTGAAAGGCAGCGTGATAGAAAGAAATACAGAAAGAGTGGGAGAAAGAGAAGAGAGAGATGCTCAGCCTGCTGGTTCACTCCCCAAATGGCCACAAAAACCAAGACTGGGCCAGGCCAAACCAGAAAGCCTCCCATGTGATTTGCAGGGGTCCAGATGCTTGGACCATCCTACACTTCTTTCCAAAGTGCATTTGCAGGAGGCTGGATTTTTTTTTTACAGGCAGAGTGGACAGTGAGAGAGAGAGAGACAGAGAGAAAGGAGGCTGGATTGGAAGCAGAGCAGCCAGGACTAGAGCTGGCACTCAGACATGGGATGCCAGTGTTGCAGGCAGCATCATAACCTGCTAATGATCTGTTAAGAGAAACAACGGTATATTAGGGCTAGCATCATTTGTCAAATAATTTAGACTTTTTATTTTAAGACAACAGAAATTACCTACTCACCATATAAAATAGGGAGAGATTATGTTTTTAAAGCTATAAAATACATGTTATAGAACATATAGCCCACATAAAAAATATAAAAGGAAGGGGGCATTTGGCACAGTGGTTAAGATGCCATCTGTGATGTCTGTATCTACATCGCAATAGCTGGGTTTTCAATATTTGGCATCAGCTCTGGGCTCCAGCTTCCTGCTAGTGCAGTTCCTGGGAAGCAATGTTGACAGATCAAGTAACTAGGTTCCTGCCACCCAGATGGGAGATGTGGATCAAGTTCTTACCTCCTGCTTCAGTTTGGTGCAGTTCCAATAACTGCAGACAGTTAGAGAGTGAACCAGCAGATGGGAACTCTGTTTCTCATTCGATCTCTCAAATAAATTTTAAAACTTTTTAATTTAAAAGAGGGGTGCTGGCATTATGGCATAGCAGGTAAAGCCTTCACTTGTGTTGCCGGCATCCTATAAAGGTGTCAATTTGTATCCTGGCTACACCACTTATGATCCAGCTCCCTGCTAATGGTTTGGAAAAGCAGTGGAAGATGGCCCAAGTGTTTGGATCCCATCACCTATATGGAAGATCCATATGAAGCTCCTGGCTTCAACCTGGCCCAGCCCTGGCTGTTGCAGCAATATGGGCACAGGGTGTTAACCCAGCAGATCCAAAATCTCTCTGCGTCTCTCCCTCTCTCACTGTAACTCTTTCAAAATAAATAAATAAATCTTTAAAAAAGGAAATGGGGAAGGGTGTTTAACATAGCAGTTAAGACATTGTTTGGGATATACATATCCCATCTTCCTGGCTTCATTTTGGATCCAGCTTCCTGCTAATGAGCACCGTAGGAGTCAGCTCAATTGGTTGGGTCTTGGAACACATATTGGAGAACCAAATTGAACTCTGGGATTATAACTTCAGCCTAGCTCAGCCCCAACTGTTGTAGGCATTTGGGATATGAACCACCGGAAGGAGCATCTCCTTCCCTCCTTTCATCCCTCCCCTTCTTTCTCTCTGCCTTTTAAAAAAAGAGAAAAGAACTACCACAAGCCCATTATATTCCTTATTTTCACTAAAATGTTCTTTGTAGGCAACTACTTTGTCAACGAAAGCCATGTCTTCAACATCTACTTGATGCTGGACTTCTATAGGTGATAACTTAATTATTTTACCACTGCATGCCATGGACTCCCACTATCTCCTTTACCACTGGAAACAGAGACATTAAATTTTTAAGTGTAATCAAAGAAGAGTACCAGAACCAGCTTAGAGAACTCATTCTTTTTTTTTTAATTTTTTTTATTTGACAAGTAGAGTATAGACAGTGAGAGAGAGAGAGAGACAGAGAGAAAGGTCTTCTGTGGGGAGCAACTCGGACTAGACTAAGTTACTGGAATTAAGACTTATTCTATGCATCTGCTCTCCCACAATATGGCGCTGAGAAGAGAGAAACAGCTTCTATACAGCTGCCTCCAGTTCAACCAATAAATTGTAGGACCTACTCCTGATTGGAGGAGAGCAGCGTACTCGGCGTGTAGGTAGCAGAGTTGGGATTGGTGGAAGAGGACTATAAAGGAGGAGAGAGACAACATGCACCAGGAACATATAAGGGGAACATCTATCTGAAGGAACACCTGTGCAGCCCCCGAGAGAGCCGGCCGGCAGTGTGCCGCTCCCCCGCGGAAGTGGGGAAAGTGGCCAGGGGGAACCGCCCTTCCACGGAGGTGGAAGGGACGGTAGCCAACCCGGGAAGAACCAGCAGCAAACCCGGGGAGGGCCGAGCAGACAAAAGAACAGCGCAGGGTCCTGTGTCGTTCCTCCACGAAGAGGGGGAGCGACAGTCTTCCTTCCGTTGGTTCACACCCCAATGGCCACTATGGCCGGAGCTATGCTGATCCGAAGCCAGGAGCCAGGTGCTTCCTCCTGGTCTCCCGTGCAGGTGCAGGGGCCCAAGCACTTGGGCCATCCTCCACTGCCTTTCCGGGCCACAGCAGAGAGCTGGACTGGAAGAGGAACAACTGGGACTAGAACCCGGCGCACATGTAGGATGCCAGTGCTGCAGGTAGAGGATTAACCAAGTGAGCCACAGCACTGGCCCCAAGAACTCATTCTGAAATGTCTGTCCCTCTACAACTGCCACTGATATGAAATTCTGTATCTGTAAGGGTTTGCTCAGAGAAACAGAACCACCATGAGTGATGTACAATAAGAGATTATAGGAATTAAGATTTACACAATTTTGGAAACTTATAGAGAGATCTGTGAAAGAGGTTGTTGTCTCAACATGTGGTATTTGATATGTAAGCATGCATGCATGTATGTAAGTATTTATTTGAAAGGAAGGGTGACAGAAGGAAGGGAAGAAAGAGAAGAAGATGGTCCATCTGCTGGTTTACTTCTGAATGCCTGTAACAGGTAGGGCTGCGCCAGAATGACTACAGAGGCCCTAAATACCAATCAGATGTCCCCCATGAGTGGCAGGACCCCAATTAATTGGGCCATCATTTGCTGCCTCTCTTACATACATTAGCAGGAAGCTGGATGAGATAGTATTTGGTTTTACAACCCCATACAATGGTACTTCAACAAGCTCACAAAGGACAATCAAAAGTTAAGTTTATTTCATGAAAAAATATGGGGATCAATTGAAATGAGTACTAACTATTCAAAAAATCAGTAATGTCATTTGTGGTTAAAAATATATGTAGAATTTGGCCGGCACCGCGGCTAAATAGGCTAATCCTCCGCCTTGCGGCGCTGGCACACCAGGTTCTAGTCCCGGTTGGGGCGCCGGATTCTGTCCCGGTTGCCCCTCTTCCAGGCCAGCTCTCTGCTGTGGCCCGGGAGTGCAGTGGAGGACGGCCCAGGTCCTTGGGCCCTGCACCCACATGGGAGACCACGAGAAGCACCTAACTCCTGGCTTCGGATCAGCGCGATGTGCCGGCCGCAGCACTCTGGCCACAGCGGCCATTGGGGGTGAACCAACAGCAAAGGAAGACCTTTCTCTCTGTCTCTCTCTCTCTCTCTCACTGTCCACTCTGCAGATTAAAAAAACAAAAAGAAAAAAGAAACCCAAGTGGGAGGTTCCAAGATGGCCAAATAGGGAGGGAGCTCACCGATCTAGTCCAGGAGAAGATAGTTTAATAAAGGTGGAGATAGTGTAGTCTCAGGGAAGAGTTAGGGAAAAAATGGCAGAGGAAACTCTTCCATAATTAGAGAGACACAGTGGACCTAAGTGGAGGGTGTGGGCACCCACGGCTCGGGACTCCAGCAGCCCAGAGCCTCCACACCAGCACTGGAAAGAGAAGTGAGATGAGACCACAGTAGCCCAAAACACTGGTGGAAAAGCAGCAGGAAGAGCCTAGAGGGAACAAGGCTTGAAGTCCTATAGGGGAAAGTACACCATCCTAACTAAAGGAGAGAAAAAATACAAGGGACAGTATGGACACGATTATCTCTCCATACAAGCTGATAGAGCAGGCACCATTTTGGACATAGTAACAGCTGTGCCAACTCATGTCTGTGCCCAACAATCAGCGGAGCAGAGAAACCTGACTCTGGTGGGGAGTGATAACAGGAGGCTAAGACCTAGTGACTGTGTGGAGCTTTTGAACCGGGACTGTGGAAAAAAAAAAAAAAACTGAGGGTGTGTGGGAGAACTCATGGCGTGGCTGAGACTTTGAGACGTCTCAGTGGGAGACACCACAAGCTCAGGTGGTCCTGGCTACCTGGTGGCAGATAGTGTTGGGGAATTGGAACCTACATTGAGGATTGAAAAGATTCTTTGTGTGGTCCTTGGGACACAGTAGACGAATATTATACGCATTGGGGCAGGCGCTCAGGCACTGATTGCCATAGAGGAGAAGAGCTCAGCTGAGCAAAATTACTTCCCTTCTGACTTAAAAAAGAGAGAGAGAGAGAGAGAGAGAGAGAGAAAGATTTACCACGCCAACCTGGGTATGTCACCTTAGGCATGCCCATAACCCTGAAGAACTGAACAGAGCTCTCTGACCTTGTCCACTACAAGCCTCTAGAGATTCACTGAAAGTAGACAATCCACTTATCTCAGAGTCATAGAACAACAATAAAAGCCGCCACAGTGGAAAAAACAAAGAAACCACCGAGTATCTCCACAAATGCCGAACAAATGCAACAACCCAAGAAACAAGAATAAGGAAGACAACATGACACTCCCAAAAGAACATAATACTTCAATACAAGATTATGAAGATGATGAGATAGAAGAAATTTAAGAAATGGAACTCAAAAAATTGATGATAAGAATACTTAGAAGTAATCAAAAACAAATGCATGAACTACTGAAATCCATGCAGGACATGAAAGAAAATCTCACTCATGAAAATGAAATCTTAAGGAGGAATCAAAATGAAATGAGGAATTTAGTAGAACATGAAATTGAGATATTGAAGAGAAATCAAAATGAAATGAAGAATTCAATAGAATAAAAAACACATTTGAGAGTCATAAAAACAGAATCAGTGAGGCAGAAGAGAGAATATTAGACTTAAGACAGAGCACAGAAAAGTATACAATCAAACCAAAGAAAAGAAGAGGAAATTAGAAATCTAAGAAATATTGTTGGGAATCTACAGGATACTATTAAAAACCCAATATTTGGGTTCTAGGATTTCCTGAAGGCATGGAGAGAGAGAGAGAGAGAGAGAGAGAGAGAGAGAGAGAGAGAGAGAAAAGATTAGAAGGCCTTATTAGTGAGATACTAGCAGAAAACTTCCTGGGTTTGGAGAAAGAAAAAGACATCCAAGTACAGGAAGCACACAGAACTCCCAAAAGACATGAGTAGAAAAAATCCTGGTGCCATCAGCCAAGCAGAAAAACCTGACTCTGGTGGGGAGAAATAACAGGAGGTTAGGACCTAGTGAAGGTGTGGAGCTAATGAACTGAGACTGTGAAAATCTGAGGGTGGGCGAGAGAACTCACGGGGTACACAAACTCGGTAACCTTGGCAACCTGGTGGGAGACTGCAGAGAAATTTGAGAGTACACTGAGGGCTGCATAGGCCCTTTGTGTGGTCCTTGGGGTAGAGTAGACGAATACCCACAGGGGCCAGATTTCATACATGACTACCCTCAATTCTGCTCAGCTGTGCGGAATTACTTCCCTTCTGAGTCAAAAAAAGAGAGAGAGAGAGAGCCAGCGAGAGAACCACCTGGGTGAGTCACCTTTGGCACACCCTTAACCCTGAAGAATCAAACAGAGCTCTCTGGCCACACCCATCACAGCCTCTAAGGATCCATCAAAAGCAGACAGTCCATTTAATCTAGAGTCATGGAACTTTCTCTAGGATTGACCACATGCTAGGCCATAAAGCAAGTCTCAGCAAATTCAAAAAATCGAAATCATACCACGCATCTTCTCAGATCACAATGAAATAAAGCAGGAAATGAACAATTCAGGAATCCCTAGAGCATCTGCAAACACATGGAGACTAAACAACATGCTCCTGAATGAACAGTGGGTCATAGAAGAAATCAAAAGAGAAATCAAAAGCTTTCTGGAAACAAATGAAGACAACAACACAACATATCAAAACTTATGGGATACAGCAAAAGCAGTGTTAAGAGGAAAATTTGCAGCAATAGGTGCCAACATCAAGAAATTGGAAAGGCACCAAATAAATGAGCTATCAATGCATCTCAAGAATCTAGAAAAACTACAGAAAACCAAACCCAAAACTAGTAGACAAGAGAAATAATTAAAATTAGAGACGAAATCTGCAAAATTAAATCCAAAAAAATTACAAGAGATCAGGAAAATGAAGAGCTAGTTTTTCTGAAAAAATAAAATAAAATAAAATTGACACACCATTGGCCCAACAAACCAAAAAAGGAGAGAGAAGACCAAATCATTAAAATTAGAGATGAAAAAGGGAATGTAACAACAGACACCACAGAAATAAAAAGAGTCATCAGAAATTACTACAAGGACTTACATGCCAGCAAACAGGGAAATCTATCAGAAATGGATAGATTCCTGGACACATATGACCTACCTAAATTGAGCTATAAAGACACAGAAAAACTAAACAGACCCAAAAACAAGTCTGAAATTGGATCAGTAATAAAAGGCCTCCTAACAAAGTAAAGCCCAGGACCAGATGGATTCACTGCGACATCAATCAAAATACCAAAGACATTCTTCTCAGATCTGAAAAAAATGATGCTGAAAATCATATGGAGACACAGGAGACCTCTGTACAACAGAAACAGAGCCGGAGGCATCACAATACCAGATTTCAGGGCATACTACAGGGCAGTTGTAATCAAAACAGTATGGTACTTTTACAGAAACAGATGGATAGACCAATGGAACAGAACACAAACACCAGAAATCAATCCAAACATCTACAGCCAACTTATATTTGATCAAGGGTCCAAAACCAATCCCTGGAGTAAGGACAGTCTATTCAATAAATGGTGCTGGAAAAAACTGGATTTCCACATGCAGAAGCATGAAGCAAGACCATACCTTACACCTTACACAAAAATCCACTCAACATGGATTAAAGATCGAAATCTACGACCCAACACCATCAAATTATTAGAGAGCATTGGAGAAACTCTGCAAGATATAGGTACCAGCAAAGACTTCTTGGAAAAGACCCCAGAAGCACAGGTAGTCAAAGCCAAAATTAACAACTGGGATTACATAAAATTGAGAAGTTACTGTACTGCAAAAGAAACAGCCATGAAAGTGAAGAGGCAACAGATAGAATGGGAGAAAATATTTGTAAATTATGTAACTGATAAGGGATTAATAACCAGAATCTACAAAGAGATCAAGAAACTCCACAGCAACAAAACAAACAACACACTTAAGAGGTGGGCAGACATTTTTCAAAAGAGGAAATCCAAATGGCCAACAGACACATGAAAACATGTTCAAGATCACTAGCCATCAGGGAAATGCAAATAAAAACCACAATGAGTTTCACCTCACCCCAGTTACAATGGCTTACATACAGAAATCAACTAACAACAGATGCTGGTGAGAATGTGGGGAAAAAGGCACACTAATCCACTGTTGTTGGTAATGCAGACTGGTAATGTCACTATGGAAGACAGTTTGGAGATTCCTTCAAAACCTGAATATAGCCCTACCACACGACCCAGCCATCCCACTTCTCAGAATTTACCCAAGGGAAATTAAATTGGCAAATAAAAGAGCTGTCTGCAACTCAATGTTTATTGCCGCTCAATTCACAATATCTAAGACATGGAATCAACCTAAATACCCATCAACAGAAGACTAGATAAAGAAATTATGGGATATGTACTCTATAGACTACATAGTGGTAAAAAAAATGAAATACAGTCATTTGCAACAAAATGGAGGAATCTGGAAAACATGCTGAGTGAAATAAGCCAGTCTCGAAGGGACAAATATTATATGTCCTCCCTGAACTATGACAACTAACTGAGCACCTAAAAGGAAACATGTAGAAGTGCAAGGGACACTATGAGAAGCAATGACTTGATCAGCCCTTGCCCTGACTGCCAAGGAACAGCTTACTATTTTATTCTTTTTAGTATTTTCTTTTTCTTTAATACCATTGGATGAACTATTTAATTAACACACAATTATTCTTAGGTGTTTAAATTCAACTGAAAAATGATCCTTGTTAAAAATAAGAGTGGGAATAAGAGAGGGAGGAGATGTACAGTTGAGCACATGCTCACTCGGACTTACCCCAAATGGTAGAGTTAGAAACATGCCATGGGACTCCAAATCTCATTAAGTTGGCAGGTACCAAAGCCATCTTACTAGTTAAAGTGATCAGTTTAAGTTCATAATCGATCATAAAGATAGGATTAAATGTCAAAGGGATCACATAAATAAGACCAGTGTCTGCTAATAATACTGATAGAATTAAAAAGAAGAGAACTATCCAACATGGGAAATGGGATACACAGCAGACTCATAGATTGGCAAATGCTCTAAACAGCACTCTGGCCTCAGAATCAGCCCTTAAGGCATTCGGATCTGGCTAAAAGCCCACAAGAGTTTCTCAAGCATGGAAAGCCAAGACACTGTGGCCAAAAAATGACCTAAATGAAAAATCTCTGTGAGTGATATCCCAGTAGAAAGAACGGGCCATAAATGAAGGAGGTACCTTTCTCTGAAGGGAAGAGAGAACTTAAACTTTGACTATGGCCTTGTCTAAATAAGGTCAAGTTTGTGAACTCAAGAGGCTTCCATAGCCTTGGCAGCTCATGACAAGAGCCTCAAGTGATCACCTATGTCATAAATAAGAGTGTTATTGTTAAATCAGCAACAGGAGTCACTGTACACCTTCCCCATGTAGGATCTCTATGCTTAATATGTTATACTATGAGAATTAACTGTAAAACTAGTCTTCAAACAGTACTTTATACTTTTTGTGTCTGTGTGGGTGCAAACTTTTAAAATCTTTACTTAGTATATGCTAAGTTAATCTTCTGCATATAAAGATAATTAAAAATGAATCTTAATGGAAAATGGGATGGGAGAGGAATGGGAGATGGGATGGTTTACGGGTGGGAGGGTGGTTGTGGGGAGAAAATAGCTATAATCCAAAAGTTGTACTTTCGAAATTTATATTTATTAAATGAAAGTTTTATTTAAAAAAAAAACCCACAGGCTATTTAGAAGAAAAATTTCCAAAACATACTGAAATGTTTTTTTTAAAGGCAAAATATGAAAAAAACAAATCACACAAAGCTAGTATGGAAGTATTATCACTTGTTTCCCATTATAAAACTCCCTATTAACCTCCTACCCCTCCTGCCCTCTAGCAATTACTATTCTGTGTTCATAGTAAGCTTTATCAGCTCCTGCATATGACAGAGAACATGTAGAGTTTTCTTTTTATGCCCAGTTTGTTTTCACTTAGCAGGATATCCTCCAGTTCCATCCATTTTTCTGCCAAGGACATAATTTCATGTTTTCTTATTTATGTTAAAAGTTCTGGTACCATGTAAGTACAAACAAGCATTATATTGTGATGTTGAGTCACAATGCTTTATGTGACTGATAAGATTAAAACTTTGGCTATCTAATTCATTTTTGATGATTAAAAATCTCCTAGAATCATTTTTAGGGAAGACATAAAAAGAAATATTAATAGCATATAAAACTACTATTTTAAAGGTAAAAGTATATGAACAAAAAAAGAGATTATGCCTACTCAAAAAAAAAAAAAAAAAAAACAGAGTAACTCTGCATTAGAATTGAAGACTTCATTGGAAATCATAATGGTGCTCAACTTCTACAATGCCTAGCAGTAGAGGATTACAAACGGGTGCTGCAGGGAAAACTATAGAAGGGCCAGTAAGCATCTAGGTTCTTAGAAGTAATGGTGAGGGTTTCCAGTGCAAAATTGTGAGGAATACTTCCACAAAGTGATTCAGGGCCAGTGCTTAATGTGGGCATCCTATAACAGAAGTAGGAATGAACAAAGTGACCAATGTAGAATGATTCCTAAAGGATTTCCTCACCACCAACCACACTAGGACTTATGAATGAAGAAAGAGTCAGAAAAATAAGGATATTAGATTTTACACAAATTTTGTCAAGTGTGGATCAGAGAGTCAGATATTTTTAAATTATAAAGAAATAAATATTTCAATTTGAAGTACAAGTGAAATGGATTGAAATACAAGTGCTATAATAATCTAGGTCTGGTCTATAAGATTGGATATAAACTGATGAAAAAACCAAGGGATAAAAGTGGGCAAAGGAAGAAAAACAAGCAGACATGAAGATTATGTTAAATAAAACAGTTTTGAAAGTTTATAACTTGTTGAAAAATCAAGAAAATAATCTCATGAAGAAATTGTAAAAGTGTTTAAAATCAGAACATTTAATGCTTGTCAATAGTGAATTAAAATAGAAACTATTGAATATCCCTTTTGTCAAGTGGAAACTCTTATAACCTTCTGAGAAAATACTTTGGGAATATGCATAATGATTTTTATGGTGCTTACTGTTGTTGACTCAATAATGCCACTTATGGGAATCTAAGAACATTAGTCTAAATATGAATATTTCTTTGCATTATTCTATAAAAACAAGAAAATTGGAAGCACTTATATTGCCCAACAATAAAAAAATAGCTAAGTGCATTGTAGCATTTTCATGCCATGAGATATTCTGAAACTATTTTAAGCTATATTATTTAGGAGTTTTATACAAAACTTTATGCAAAATTATATACATATATAGTATGAACATAGTATTATAAAAATAAGAAAAGCAAAAAGGCTGGGCAACAGCCTTTTTTACCAGATTGTTATTTGAAAATGTAGCTAAGCAGGTATTTTCATTTTTTTCTACTTTTTAAACATGTATAATAAAAAGACATATTTCACTTCTCCATTGCATAAAACACACTGTTTCAATTAAAAAAAGATTCCACTCCTGGCTTTTCTGCTTCCAATCCTGCTTTCTGCTAATATGCCTGGGAACTGCCACATATGTGAGAGACCCATTTGAAAAGTTCTTGCTCCCAGGGTTTAGCCTGGCCCCAAACTAGCTGCTATGGTCATCTGGCCAATGAACAAGTTGATGGAAGATTGATCAAACTTTGTCTCTCCTTTCTCTGTCACTCTGCCTTTCAAACAAATAAATAAATATTATTAAAAAAATAAGTCTCATACTCAAATTAAACCTTCTCCACCCAAATCCCAAATAATGGATAAAATTTGCAGCAAGGTTAGAAGTATAAGGCCAGAAAAACAGTAATGTCTGGGGGCAGTCCAGGAGCAGGAATTTGGCTATGAGAAGGTACTGAGACACAACATCTGTCCTTGTGTTCAGAGTGCCAGTAAGTGACCTAAGAACAGGAGGCAGCAGTAGAGACTGTTGGAGATGCAGAGAGGTCAGAGCTTGAGGACAGAGATCACGAAGTCCAACTGGTGCAGGTATTAGAGAAAACAGAATGGGAAACAGATGTCAGGGAATCATTTTCTGAGAAGGAATGGTCATTATCTGAGATACAGACCAAGAATGGGATGAAGCACAGGTAGAGAGAACGTTTAAACAGGCTAAGGTGCTAAGCATTCTGCTTCTGCCTGAGTCAGGCGTCTCCCCCATAAGTTGTAGAAAACCCCAATGTTGTCCACCTTCCCTACTTGCCACCAGTTTCCAAACTGAGGTAAAATTCATGTAGCTATCACACCAAAGAGCTCTTACATAAATGAAAATAGAAAAGATGCAGCTTACCAATCAAAGCCGAAATATTCATTTGAGATTTCTATCCACACAAACAGCAAAATCACAGATAAGACAAATGAAATGACCAGGACTACACAACAGACTTGCTCTGTCTGGGAAGAGAAAGAACTCTGTGTTAGCTCTATTTATCCAGGTTACCTCGACAATGTCTGTATACCACTGTCAAAGTTTAGGATAGACACACTGCCATGCATTACCCTCCACAGGGTCGAGTGACCACTCTTTTCTCTTTACCTCAAATAAACCTGTATATGCCCATTTATTAAACTACACTGAACTATAATTATGCACTTATATGTTTGTGTCTGATGCCACACTGTTTTTACTTTGAAGTATCTCTATACTTAAAATACCTAGCAGGGTGTTTTGAATGTAGTTTGCTCTCAACAACCATCAATTGAATCCATCCAATTTCCCTTCTACCAAATGTTTGGTGGTCCATTTATGAATTCATTCACTCATCATCCGTCAGGTCATTTAGTCAGTTATCTATCCACTTAGTAGTAGAAAGAAGAACCAGAGTAATAGAATAAACATTTTTTTTCTTTTTTCTTTTTTTCTTTTTTCTTTTTTTTTAACTTTTATTTAATGAATATAAATTTCCAAAGTACGATTTATGGATTACAATGGCTTCCCCCCCATACCGTCCCTCCCACCCACAACCCTCTCCTTTCCCACTCCCTCTCCCCTTCCATTCACATCAAGATTCATTTTCGATTATCTTAATATACAGAAGATCAGCTTAGTATACATTAAGTAAGGATTTCAGCAGTTTGCTCCCACACAGAAACATAAAGTGAAAAATAATAGATGATTTTTTTTTAAATGATGATGAAATCAGATCCGACCTATTGTCATGTTTAATCCCAGTGAGAGTCAAGTTGGGAGTTGATAATTTCTTTCTTTCTTTCTTTTTTTTTTTTTTTTACAGAGGATCAGTTTAGTATACATTAAGTAGAGATTTCAACAGTTTGCACCCCCATAGAAACACAAAGTGAAATATATTGTTTGAGTACTCGTTATAGCATTAAATCTCAATGCACAGCACATTAAGGACAGTGATCCTACATGAGGGGTAAGTGCACAGTGACTCCTGTTGTTGACTTTACCAATTGACACTCCTGTCTATGGCATCAGTAATCTCCCTATGCTCAAGTCATGAGTTTCCAAGGCTATGGAAGCCCTCTGAGTTCTCCGATTCTTATCTTGTTTAGACAAGGTGTAATAGAATAAACATTTTTAGTAGCTATTTTGTTCCAGAACAATGCTAGGGACTTCACAAGCCAGTTTCTTTATTTTCTCTATCTACTTTTAGTTATATAAAGAGAATAATTTCATATATAGTTTTAGGAGCATAATGATACTTCTCACAAGGCATTTGCATTTGATTTGTTTCTCATATGAGCTGTGGGAGTTAGGTATCATTAACCTCATTTTGCAGATAGGTAAAGTAATTGACTCAAGATCACCCAGCCAAGAAGCGGCAGGGGCAGGAGTGGAACCTATATCCATATGGGGTCAAAGCAAGGATGCAGGGTATCTTTAAGGAAGAGGTTGGGTTTTTTTTTTTCAATCAAGATTTATTTATTTGAGAGGCAGATTTAAAGATAGAGAGAGAGAGAAACAGAGAGAGAGGTCTTGACCCACTGGTTCACTCCAAATGGCTGTAATAGCTGGAGCTGGGCCAATTTGAAGCCAGGAACCAGAAGCTTCTTCTGGGTCTCCCTCGTGGGTGCAGGGGTCCAAGCACTTGGGCCATCCTCCACTGCTCTCCCTAGCAGGTAGTTGAAAGGGAAGCAGAGCAGCAGGACTCAACCTGTGCCCATGTGGGATGACAGTGCTGGGGGCGGAAGGTTAACCTACAATGCTACAGCATCAGTCCAATGAAGGAGGTATTACATTGAGTCTTCACAGTTATCCTCATCACTGAAAAAAATCACAAAACAGTCACACCACAAGTTGCCAAATTCTTTCTGGGGAGATTAGATTTCAACTGTCATCTGAATTGTAATCTTAAAAGCCTCCATATCACATAAATGAGAAATTCTAACTCTTTGGGATGTTGTTTTTACTCTGTTAAAAACAAGGAATATAACATGCCTGTATAAATGCTAAGGTTATTGTGAGAATTTAAAAAAAAAACCACATAAATGGCACAGTAAATAGGATAGAAGCATCTGGACAGGAAAAATATGAGGACAGACTAACATTTGTGCCTATCTAGGGCAGTCTTCTGTATCTTATCCTTTTCCTTGTGCTTCCAAACACAGATATAAGCAATTAGAGTTCCAATTGGTCAGATTCTTGCACCCTAGTTGAATCTTGTTTATAACTAATGTATGTACATGATTTGGCTGTCCTCATCTCACTTCAGTGTGCTCATCATTTGATCTCTTATACCATACAGTCCACTAGAGAGTCCCAACATAAGGCTTAGAGAAAGATAAAGGCTCTCAGTAGGGCTGGGCCATATGCCATCTCCAGCCTTACTAGAGAGTTTATCAGGAAAAATCAGGTACTAGCTTGATCAATAACAAAGGCATCTTGTTTACCACTTGCTGGCTGGCTGGCAGTTTGTTTCTTACAAATATAACTGTTGGGAAATTCACAGAGGAGAGTGAATTAAAGATTAAAGATTCAGGGGCTGGTGCTGTGGTGCAGCGGGTTAAATCTCTGGCCTGGATTGCTGGCATCCCATATGGGTGCCAGTTCTAGTCCGGCTGATCCTCTTCCAATCCAGCTCTCTGCTATGGCCTGGGAAAGCAGGGGAAGATGGCCCAAGTCCTTGGGCCCTTGCACCCATGTGGGACACCCAGAGGAAGCTCCTGGCTCCTGGCTCCGGATCAGCGCCGTTCCAGCCATTGCGGTCATCTGGGGAGTGAACCAGCTGATGGAAGACCCTTCTCTGTCTCTACCTCTCTCTGTAACTCTTTCAAATAAATAAAATAAATTTTTTAAAAAAAGATTAAGTATTCAGGTATTCCTGTAATCCCTACAGAGAAACATCTAATTGTACCCAAACCTCACTCTGTCAAGGTTAATGGAATGCATATATGTAACAGTAAAAAAAATAAATAAAGAAAATGAATACATCAATTACATGTCAAGAAGTTTAACTTTGGCTCTAAAATTGATGCAGTATTTTTATGGAAGAACTGGAGCCCCAGAACCTACAGTCCTGGAGACTCTAATGAACCTTCATAGAGCCAAGGACCCGTCTTTGCTCCTCATATTGGACAATGTACGGCACAGATCCACCCCATCTCTCTGTACCCGAGAACAGCAACACGATCCAAGTTTGGTTTTTTCCCACTGTCTGAATTTCCAGTGGCAACTGTAGCAGCCAGTAAGGAAGGTGATATAGGATTTGTGGTTGAAGATTTTTTCAGCCCATGAACTATCCTTTTTCGATTCTCTTCTCTTTCTGGATTCAGTCCTGCTGGCCTTCGTAGACATGATTCACCCTTTTGCTGAAAGGACAAATAAAATAATCAGGATCTACTCTAGCTCCTGTTAATGTACTCCACCATCCTATAGAAAATTATTTAAGTATTTTTTATTTTATTGAAAGGCAGAGTGACAAAGAGAGAGATCTTCCATCCACTGCTTCACCCCACAAATTGCCTCAATTGCCAGAGTTGGGCCAGGCTGAAGCCAGGAGCTAGAAACTCCATCTAAGTCTCCCACAATGGTGGCAGGGGTCCAAGCACTTGAGCCATTATCCACTGTCTTTTCAGGTGCATTAGCAGGAAGCTGCATTGGAAGCAGAACAGCCAGGACTGGATCTGATATGGGATGCCAGTGTGACAAGTGGTGCCCCAACCCACTGTGTCACAACACTGACCCCTCTACAGAAAATTCTATGAAAGATATATGGATTTTAAAAAATATTTACAATTAAGATTTGATTAAGATTTGAGACACAAGAATAGACCTTCATCCTACCTTCCTATGAACTTGTTGACTATTTGCTGCAGCCATTGCACCATTCTAGGTTTGCTTTTCTCACCTTTAAAATGGGACCATATTCCCTATTCCAGCCAATAAATGGATGCTGAAAGCATCAACTTTGATTTAATATATTTATATATTTAATTTATATATTTAATTTATATATTTAAATATATATATTTAAAAGTATATATATATTTTTTTGTATACACAGGCAATGCCATGGCTGAGAAAGAACTTCTAAGATCAATCCCATTCACAATAGCTACAAAAACAATCAAATACCTTGGAATAAACTTAACCAAGGACATTAAAGATCTCTACGATGAGAATTACAAAATCTTAAAGAAAGAAATAGCACAGCAAAAAATGGAAAAATCTTCCATGCTCATGGATTGGAAGAATCAACATCATCAAAATGTCCATTCTCCCAAAAGCAATTTATAGATTCAATGCGACATCAATCAAAATACCAAAGACATTCTTCTCAGATCTGAAAAAAATGATGCTGAAAATCATATGGAGACACAAGAGACCTCGAATAGCTAAAGCAATCCTGTACAACAGAAACAAAGCCGGAGGCATCACAATACCAGATTTCAGGGCATACTACAGGGCAGTTGTAATCAAAATAGCATGGTACTTTTACAGAAACAGATGGATAGACCAATGGAACAGAACACAAACACCAGAAATCAATCCAAACATCTACAGCCAACTTATATTTGATCAAGGGTCCAAAACCAATCCCTGGAGTAAGGACAGTCTATTCAATAAATGGTGCTGGAAAAACTGGATTTCCACATGCAGAAGCATGAAGCAAGACCATACCTTACACCTTACACAAAAATCCACTCAACATGGATTAAAGATCGAAATCTACGACCCAACACCATCAAATTATTAGAGAGCATTGGAGAAACCCTGCAAGATATAGGTACCAGCAAAGACTTCTTGGAAAAGACCCCAGAAGCACAGGCAGTCAAAGCCAAAATTAACAACTGGGATTGCATCAAATTGAGAAGTTTCTGTATTGCAAAAGAAACAGCCATGAAAGTGAAGAGGCAACTGACAGAATGGGAGAAAATATTTGCAAACTATGCAACAGATAAAGGGTTAATAACCAGAGTCTACAAAGAGATCAAGAAACTCCACAGCAACAAAACAAACAACCCAGTTAAGAGATGGGCCAAGGACCTCAATAGACATTTTTCAAAAGAGGAAATCCAAAGGGCCAACAGACACATGAATACATGTTCAAGATCACTAGCCATCAGGGAAATGCAAATCAAAACCACGATGAGGTTTCACCTCACCCCGGTGAGAATGGCTCACCATTCAGAAATCTACCAACAATAGATGCTGGAGAGGTCTGATCTGATTTCATCATCATTTAAAAAATCATCTATTATTTTTCACTATATGTTTCTGTGTGGGAGCAAACTGTTGAAATCTTTACTTAATGTATGCTAAACTGATCTGTATATAAAGAGAATCGAAAATGAAAAAAAAAGGGACACTAACCCACTGTTGGTAGGACTGCAAACTGGTAAAGCCACTATGGAAGTCAGTTTGGAGATTCCTCAGAAACCTGAATATAACCCTACCATACAACCACTCCTTGGAATTTACCCAAAGGAAATTAAATTGGCAAACAAAAAGGCTGTCTGCACATTAATGTTTATTGCAGCTCAATTCACAATAGCTAAGTCCTGGAATCAACCTAAATGCCCATCAACAGAAGACTGGATAAAGAAATTATGGGACATGTACTCTATAGAATACTATACAGCAGTAAAAAAACAATTAAATCCAGTCATTTACAACAAAATGGAGGAATCTGGAACACATCATGCTGAGTGAAATAAGCCAGTCCCAGAGGGACAAATATCATATGTTCTCCCTGATCAGTGACAACTAACCAAGCACCAAAAAGGAAACCTGTTGAAGTGAAATGGACACTATAAGAAACAGTGACTTGATCAGCCCTTGTCCTGACTGTTGATGCACAACTTAATACTTTATCCCTTTTAGTATTTTTTTGTTCTACTTAACACTACTGGTCGAACTCTGTAATTAACACACAATTATTGTTAGGTGTTTAAATTTAACTGAAAAGTGATCCCTGTTAAATATATAGAGTGGGAATAAGAGAGGGAGGAGATGTACAATTTGGGACATGCTCAAGCTGACTTGCCCCAAATGGTAGAGTTAGAAACGTGCCAGGGGATTCCAAATCAATCCCATCAAGGTGGCATGTACCAATGCCATCTCACTAGTCCAAGTGATCAATTTCAGTTCACCATTGATCATACTGATAGGTCTAAGAATCAAAGGGATCACACAAACAAGACTAGTGTCTGCTAATACTAACTGATAGAATCAAAAGGGAGAGAACAATCCAACATGGGAAGCGGGATACACAACAGACTCATAGAATGGCAGATGTCCTAAACAGCACTCTGGCCTCAGAATCAGCCCTTAAGGCATACGGATCCGGCTGAAATGCCCATGAGAGTATTTTAGGCATGGAAAGCCAAGACACTCTGGCAAAAGATCTCTGTGAGTGAGATCTCAGTGGAAAGAACAGGTCTTCAAAGAAGGAGGTACCTTTCTCTGAAGGGAGGAGAGAACCTCCACTTTGACTATGACCTTGTCTAAACAAGATAAGAGTCGGAGAACTCAAGGGGCTTCCATAGCCTTGGAAACTCATGACTGGAGCATAGGGAGATTACTGATGCCATAGACAGGAGTGTCAATTGGTAAAGTCAACAACAGGAGTCACTGTGCACTTACTCCTCATGTAGGATCTCGGTCCTTAATGTGCTGTGCATTGAGATTTAATGCTATAACGAGTACTCAAATAATATATTGCACTTTGTGTTTCTATGGGGGTGCAAACTGTTGAAATCTTTACTTAATGCATACTAAACTGATCCTCTGTAAAAAAAAAAAAAAAAAGAAACTATCAACTCCCAACTTGACTCTCACTGGGATTAAACATGACAATAGGTCTGATCTGATTTCATCATCATTAAAAAAAATCATCTATTATTTTTCACTTTATGTTTCTGTGTGGGAGCAAACTGTTGAAATCCTTACTTAATGTATACTAAGCTGATCTTCTGTATATTAAGATAATCGAAAATGAATCTTGATGTGAATGGAAGGGGAGAGGGAGTGGGAAAGGGGAGGGTTGTGGGTGGGAGGGACGGTATGGGGGGGAAGCCATAGTAATCCATTATTCGTACTTTGGAAACGTATATTCATTAAATAAAAGTTAAAAAAAAAAGAATAAACCAATCTGAAATTAGCAGGAAAATATTAAAGAACAGAGTAGAAATAAATGAAATTGAAACAAAAAATTATAATAAAACAAAAAAGGTAGTTTTTTGAAAAGGTAAACAAAATAGACAAAATTTTAACCAAAGAAACAAGAGAAAAACTCAAATATTAGAGACGAAATAAGAAATATTGCATTGATATAATTTAAGATCATAAGAAACTATGAACAACTATGTGACAGCAAAGAGAAAATCCTCAAAGAAATGGATAAATTCCTATATACATCTTAACTACTAAGATTAAATCAAGAAGATATAGAAAATCTAAACAGACTAATAAAAAGTAATGTGATTGAAGCAATAATTAAGTCTTCCATCCAAAAAAAAAGTGCAGGACCTGTTGGCTTTACTACTGAATTCTATAAAACCTTTTTAAAAAGATTTATTTATTTATTTGAAGGCAGAGTTACAGAGCAAGAGAGGGAGACAGAGATATTCCATCTGTTGATTCACTCCTCAAAAGACCACTATGATCAAGTTTGGCCAGGCCAAATCCAAGAGCCAGGAACACCACTTGAGTCTCGTATGTGGGTGGCAAGGGCCCAAATACTTGGGTTATCTCCTGCTACTTTCTCCCAATACATTAGCTGAAAGCCAGATAGGAAGTAGAACAGCCAGGACTTGAACCAGCATTCATATGGGATGCTGGCATAACAGGCAGCAGATTAACTAGCTGTACTACAACAGCACAACTACTATTCTACAAAACACTTAAAGAATTTTGAACAAACTCCAATACTTTTCTTATTTGCTATACCACAATGCCAGCCTCTCCAATACTTTTCAAGCTACTCAAAAATAATGAACAAGATGGAACTCTGTCAAACTCTGTTTTCTTGGCCAGATTACTCTGTTATCAAAACCAAGCAAAGTTACACAAAAACAAAAAAACTATAGACAATATCCTTGATGAATACAGATGAAAAAATCCCAATAAAATAGTGGCAAATTAAATCCAACACTACATCAAAAAGATCATACATCACAATGAAGTGGGATTTACCCCAGAGTTGCAAGGGGGATTCAATATTTGCAAATCATTAAATGTTATAGGTCACATCAAGAGAATGAAGAACAAAAATCATATGATCATCTCAATAGATGCATAAAAAGCATTTGCTAAGATTCAACATCCAATAATGATTAAAAACCCTCCACAGATATCTCAGAAAGCTAAATATAGACCTACCATATGACCCAGCCATTCCACTCCTGGGAATCTATCCAAAGGAAATGAAATCAGCATATGAAAAGGTGATCTATAACCCCATGTTCATTTCAGCTCAATTTACAATAGCTAAGATATAGAATCAAGTCAAATGTCTATCAACTGAAGACTGGATAAAGAAATTATGTTATAAATACACTATGGAATACTACACAACAGTAAAAAAAAATGAAATCCTGTCATTTGCAACAAAATGGATGCAACTGGAAACAATTATACTTATTGAAACAAGCCAGTCACAAAAAGAAAATACTATATGGTCTCTCTGAGCTATGGTAACTAATAGAGTACTTAAAAGGTAATCTAGGGGCCAGTGCTATGGTGTAGTGGATAGGGGCACCACCTGCAGTGCTGCCATGAGCGCTGGTTTGAGCCCCAGCTACTCCATTTATGATCCAGCTCTCTGCTATGGCCTGGGAAAGCAGTGGAAGATGCCCCAAGTCCTTGGGCCCCTGCACCCACATGGGAGACCCAGAAGAGGCTCCTAGCTCCAGGCTTCAGATCAGGGCACAGCTCCAGCCATTGAGGCCATCTGGGGAGTGAACCAGCAGATAGAAGAGCTCTCTCTCTCTCTCTGCCTCTCTATAACTCTGCCTTTCAAATAAAAATATTTTTTTTAAGAAAAAGGTAGTCTATGACCTTGTCTAAATAAGATTGGAGTCAGCAAACTCAAAAGGCTTCCATAGCCTTGGCAACTCATGACAAGAGCCTAGGGTGATTACTGACACCATAAACAAGTGTGTCAATTTGTTAAGTCAACAATAGGAGTCACTGTGCACTTAATCCTCATGTAGGATCTCTGTCCTTAATGTGTTTTTCAATGTGAATTAATGCTATAACTAGTACTCAAACAGTACTTTACACTTTGTGTTCTGTGTTGGTGCAAACTGTTGAAATCTTTACTTAATATATACTAAACTGACCTTCTGTATATAAAGATAATTGAAAATGAATCTTGATGTGAATGGAATGGGAAAGGGAGCGGGAGATGGGAGGGTTGTGGGTGGGAGGGAAGTTATGGGGGGGAAAGCCACTGTAATCCATAAGCTGAACTTTGGAAATTTATATTTATTAAATAAAAGTTAAAAAAAGAAAAAGGTAGTCTATAGGTGTGAAACTGACACCTTGAGATATGATGATTCTGAACAGTCCTTGACTTGACTGTTGAGAAGCAATGTTTTTCTTGTTTGTTTGCTTTTGTTCTCTTTTTCTTTTTTCTGTAAGTGAACTCTCTACATAGTATAATCTTGTGAGTATAAAATTAATTGAAAATTTATCTCTGTAAAAAATAAGAATAAGAAAGGAAGAGGGAGGAGGAAGAAAGGTAGGAGTATAGGTGGGAGAGAGGGAGAGGGGAAGAATCACCCAAATTTGTATATATTAAATTCATGAAGTTGTAGTCTTTAAACAAAATAAAAACAACTGGAAAAAATCCCTCCACAAATTAGGTATAGAAGGAACATGCCTCAAAATTATAAAGGGTACATAAAACAAACCAACAGTCAGTATCACACTGAACATGGAAAAGCTTAAAGCATTTTCCCTCAGATCTGAAACAAGACAAGGATGCCCACTTTCACCACTCTTATTCAACATACTATTGGAAGTATTAACAACAGCAATTAGGGAGGAGAAAGAAATAAAGGTCACTGAAATTGGAAAGGAGGAAGTCAAAATAGCCATGTTTGAAGATGACATGATGTTGCACATGTAAAAACTTAAACATACTACTAAAGAGCTGTTAGAACAGATAATCCAATAAAGAAGCACGTTATAAAAATCATAAAAAGCAGCTTAATACACTAATAATAAACTCAATGAAAGAAATAGCCACAAAAAATCAATTACTGAAAATATTTAACCCAAGACATGAAAGTTATATAATACTGATGACAGAAATCTTCAAGGACACAAAAAAGGAAAAATGGTCCTTGCTCATAGATTGTAAGAATTATATTGTTAAAATATCTATTCTGTGTAGAGCACTCTACAGATTCAATGCAATCTCTATCAAAATACCAATGTCATTCTTTACAGAATTAGAAAAAACAATCCTAAAATTCATGCAGTGAACAGTGAAAGACCCAGGATAGTCAAAGTGACACTGAGAAAAAAATCAAGCTGGAGTTATCACAATACCTGATTTCAAAGTATACTACAAAGCTACTGTAATAAAATCAGAAAGGTACTGGCATAAAAACTGGCAAAAAGATCAATTATCAGAATATAGCACAGAAATTAATCCACATACATATAATAAACTGATTTCTGTCAAAAGTGCCCAGAACATACACTGAAGCATACACACACACACACACACACACACACATGTATATGTATATGAAATTAGATGTTTCTCACCATACATAAAACTCAAGATGGATCAAAGACATAAATTTAAGAAAAGAAAAAAAAATGTAGGGAAAACACTTCTAGACTAGTGTAGGTAAGGACTTCTTGGATAACACTGCAAAAGCACAGACAACAAAAACAAAGCTAGACAAATGGAATTGTATCAAACTCAGACATTTCTTCGCAGCAAAGGAAACAATTATTAGAATGAAGACACCTCAGACAATGGGAAAAAATATTTGTAAGCTACTTAGTTGAAGAAGTATTAACATCCAGATGTATCAGCAACTAAAAAAACAATGAATCCAGTTAAGAAATGGGCAATGGGCCTGAATAGACAGTTTTCAAAAGAAATACAGTCAACAAATATATGAGAAAATGCTCAATATCTCTAGCCATCAGGGAAATGCAAATCAAAATGAGACATCTCTTCACCCTTGTCAGAATGGCTATTATTCAAAAACACAGAGAACAACAAATGCTGGTGAGGATGTTAAAAAAGAGGAACTCCTATGCCCTACTGGTGGCAATGTGAATTAGTGCAGCCACAGTGGAAAACAGTATGGCGATTTCTCAAAAAGCTAGAAATAGATTTGCCATATAATTCAGCAATTACACTACTGGGTATCTACACAGAAAAGACATGAACTCACCATATCTAAGAGATAGTTTCTCCACCATGTTTACAGCAGCACTGTTCTCAATAGCAAACATACGGAATCAACCAGTGTCCATCAGATAAATGGACTAAGAAAATGTGGTGGAGCCAACACTGTGGTGCAATGGGTTAAAGCCCCAGTCTACAGTGCCAGCATCCCATATGGTTCAAGTGCTGGCTGCTCCACTTCCGATCCAGCTCTCTGCTATGGCCTGGGAAAACAGTAGCGGATGGTCCAAGTCCTTGGGCCCATGCACCTGCATGGGAGACAATGAAGAAGCTCCTGGCTCCTGGATTTGGATGGGCCCGGATCTGGCTATTGCAGCCATTTGGGGAGTGAACCAGGGGATGGAGTGAATGAATGAATATCTCTCTCTCTCTCTCTCTCTCTGCCTCTTCCTCTCTGTAACTCTGCTTTTCAGATAAATAAGTAAATCTTTTTTAAAAATGTGGTACACACAGGAATAAAAAGGAATGAAACTCTGAGAGGATAAGGTGAAGAATCACTATGTTCCTAAATTTGTATATATGAAATGTATGAAGTTTGTATACCTTAAATAAAAGGTTTCTAGGTTAAAAAATGAAATTTTATCATTTACAGCAAAATGGTTGGAACTAGGGGACATCATATAGAGTGAATTAAGTGAGGCATACAGAAAGACAAATACTGCAAGTTCTCTATAAATGAAAGCTAAAATTAAAAAATAAGAAATGCTTGAGTATATCAGTTTCACTGCAAATACAGTGTTTGGTCAAACTTTCTTTTAACTATTAGTCAAATAAGGAGATGGGAATTATATACTGCTTTGCTTTAATGATTTTGTGATTATTTTAAAATTTATATAAATGAGTTGAACATTTTTTCTTTTGACTATGGTGTACAACCCTCTGCCTATGTCTGGACTATGGTCTTTTTTACTTTTTATTGTTGAACTCTTTATTTAGTAGAGCCAATAAGCCACTGACTATAATATAGGTAGAAAATTTTGCAAAAGAATTTGAAAAAAAAATAAAAAACCAACTACCTGGGGCCACTGTTGTAGCACAGTGGCCTGCAATGCTGGTATCCCATATGGGAGCCAGTTCAAGACCCAGTTGCTCAACTTCCAATCCAGCTCCCTACTAACAAGCCACATGCCTGGTAAAGCAGGAAGAGATAGCCCAAGTGTTTGGGCCCCTGCACCCAGGTGGGAGACCTGGAAGAAGCTCCTGGCTCCTGGTTTTGGCCTGGCCCAGCACTGGCTTTTGTGTCCATTTGGGGAGTGAACCAGCAGTTGGAAGGTCTCTCTGTCTCCTCCTCTTTCTCTCTCCCTCTCTGTAATTCTGCCTTTCAAATAAAAATAAATAAATCTTAAAAAGCTATTATTTCACTTAATACTTTGAGACTAAACACTATTATTATTTAAAAAACAATTTAAAATATGAACAAATAAGCATACAGGTTCAAATGGGCACTTGGCTTAGATTTAAATTAAGTTGCTTGTATCCCACATCAGAGTACCTGGGGTTGATTACTGGCTCTGGTTGCCAATTCCAACTTCCTCCCAATGCAGACCCTGGGAGAACACAGGTAATGATCTGATTAATTGGGTTCCTATCATCTATGTGGGAGATCAGCCACTGCCTACCCCCTCAAGGCATTACAGGTATGTGGAGAATAGACCCAACAAATGGGAGTATGAACACTCTCTATCTCAAATTTAAAAAGAAAAAGAAAACATGGAAAATGTTTGCCTTGACAACATTAATCAAAAAATATAGACTTGAAACACTAATTAGTCTAAGTATATTTCAGAGCAAAGAATATTAACAAGGATAAGGAATGCTATCAAAGTCAACAAAGAAGGCCTAACAATTCTAAATATTTATGCACCTAATAAAATAATTTCAAAATAACATTAACAAGGGTAGGCATTTGACACAGTAGTTAAGATGGCACTTGGGATGCCCACATTATATAATCAGAATGTTGAGTTTGAATTCTGGCTAGGTTCCTGGTTTCAGCTTCTTGGTAATGCACACCTTAGAAGGCATTGTAGATGATGGCTCAAGTACTTGAGTCCCTGTCACCAACATGGGAGACCCAGATTGAGTTCCTAGCTCCTGGTTTCAGCCTGATCCAGTCCTGGCTGTTAACAGGCATTTGGAGTGTGAACCAGTAGATGGAAGATCTCTCTTTTGTTACCTCAAATAAAATGAAAACAAATTTTAAAATAAGCTCCAATAAGTTTCAAAGTATGTAAAGCACATAAAAGAAGTCCTCTAACAATGGAATTAAGTAAGAAAGGGGCCAAGCAAGATGGTGGCTGAGTGAGATGTGCTAGCAATTATGTTCCCAGAGAGATCAACTTGAAAAGATATTAACTCGCCAAGTCATCTTCACAAGAGCTAAGGAAGATGGGTGAAAGAATATAGTGTCTGGTTTTAGTAAAACCATAAGCCACACTGAAAAAGGCAAGAAGAAAAGAGATCCTTGCATCACTATCTCCAGCCTCACAGCTTCACATAGCAGAGTGAAGACAGTGGTGCTTCTCACTTTGGAGAGGGGTAGGCATTAAGTCCATATTTCAGTGTTGAAATCCAGTACTAGGACTGCTGCAGTGAAATGCAGAGTGAGACAAAACTCTACAGCTCCTGTCCCCATTTCTTCATAAAGAACTCAAGCTGGCACCACGGCTCACTAGGCTACTAATCCTCCGCCTGCGGCGCCTGCACACCGGGTTCTAGTCCCCGTCGGGGCGCCGGATTCTGTCCCGGTTGCCCCTCTTCTAGGCCAGCTCTCTGCTGTGGCCAGGAAGTGCAGTGGAGGATGGCCCAAGTGCTTGGGCCCTGCACCCCATGGGAGACCAGGAGAAGCACCTGGCTCCTGCCTTTGGATCAGCACGGTGCGCCGGCCGCAGCGCGCTGGCTGCGGCGGCCATTGCAGGGTGAACCAACGGCAAAGGAAGACCTTTCTCTCTGTCTCTCTCTCTCTCACTGTCCACTCTGTCAAAAAAAAAAAAAAAAAAAAAAAAAAGAAGAAGAAGAACTCAAAAGAGAAATTAGAAAAGTATTTTGAACTGGGACCAGCATTGTGGCATAGCAGATAAAGGCACCTATAAATCCCATATAGGTGCCAATTTGAGACCCAGCTGCTCCACTTCCAATCCAGCTCCATGCTAATGTGCTTGAGAAAGCAGCAGAGGGTGGCTCAAGTGCTTGGGCCCCTGAACCTATATAGTAGATCCAGCAGAAGCTTCTGAATTCCTGGCTTCAGCCTTGCCCTGCCCTGGTCACTGTGGCCATGTAGGGAGTGAACAGTGATGGAAGTGCTCTCTGTCTCCTCTCTCTGTGTAACTCTTTCAAATAAATAAATAAATCCTTCTTAAAAATAAAATGTTTTGAACTAAATTAAAATGAAATCACAACACATAATTATTTGTATGGTACAGCTAAATGCTATGATAGAAAAGTAGATAGGTCTTAAAATCAGTGACCTCAGTTTCCGTTTTCAGAAACCAGAATAAGTAGAGCAAATTAAATACAAAGTAAACAGAATAATAGAGATAATAATGGTAAGAGAGAAATGTTATACTCCTTCCTTGGGGGGTTGATTCCAGGATTCCCAGCAGAAACCACAATCTGTAGATACTCAAGTCTTTTATATAAAATGGCACAGTATTTGCATAGAACCTATACACACTGTCTCACTTTCAATCATCTGAGGTTACTTATAATACTTTTTTTTTTGACAGGCAGAGTGGACAGTGAGAGAGAGAGACAGAGAGAAAGGTCTTCCTTTGCCGTTGGTTCACCCTCCAATGGCCGCCGCGGCCGGCGCACCGCGCTGATCCGATGGCAGGAGCCAGGTACTTATCCTGGTCTCCCATGGGGTGCAGCGCCCAAGCACTTGGGCCATCCTCCACTGCACTCCTTGGCCATAGCAGAGAGCTGGCCTGGAAGAGGGGCAACCGGGACAGAATCCGGCGCCCCAACCGAGACTAGAACCCGGTGTGCCGGCACCGCAATGCGGAGGATTAACCTAGTGAGCCGCGGCGCCGGCCTTAATACTTAATACAACATATAAACACTGTAGTAACAGTCATTACACAGTATTCATTTGTATTATTCAGAAAATAACAAGTAGAAAAGTTTGTACATGTTTATAGCACAGACAGAATTTCTTTAGCACAGATAGAATTTCTTTAAAATATTTTTGTTTCCTAATTGGTTGAATCCATGGATACAAAATCCATGGATACATAAGTCAACCATGAATTTAAAAAGGGAGAAACACAAAACTGATCAACTTCCAACCAAACAGGCAAAAAAAGTGACCACAAATCATCAATATTAGGAACAAGAGAGAGGCATTATCACAAACTCTAGATCAATACCAGGGAAGTATTTTTTTTTTATCTTTTATTTAATGAATATAAATTTCCAAAGTACGACTCATGGGTTACAATGGCTTCCCCCCCCATACCGTCCCTCCCACCAACAACCCTCCCCTTTCCCACTCCCTCTCCCCTTCCATTCACATCAAGATTCATTTTCGATTATCTTAATATACAGAAGATCAGCTTAGTATACCTTAAGTAAGTATTTCAACAGTTTGCTCCCACACAGAAACATAAAGTGAAAAATAATAGATGATTTTTTTAAAATGATGAGGAAATCAGATCAGACCTATTGTCATGTTTAATCCCAGTGAGAGTCAAGTTGGGAATTGAAAATTTATTTCTTTTTTTTTTTTTTTTTTTTTTTACAGAAGATCAGTTTAGTGTACATTAAGTAAAGATTTCAGTCGTTTGCACCCCCATAGAAACACAAAGTGAAATATACTGTTTGGGTACTCGTTATAGCATTAAGCCTCAGTGTACAGCACGTTAAGGACCGAGATCCTACATGAGGAGTAAGTGCACAGTGACTCCTGTTGTTGACTTTACCAATTGACACTCCTGTTTATGGCATCAGTAATCTCCCTATGCACCAGTTATGAGTTTCCAAGGCTATGGAAGCCCCTTGAGTTCTCCGACTCTTATCTTGTTTAGACACGGTCATAGTCAAAGTGGAGGTTCTCTCCTCCCTTCAGAGAAAGGCACCTCCCTCTTTGAAGACCTGTTCTTTCCACTGGGATCTCACTCACAGAGATCTTTTTGCCAGAGTGTCTTGGCTTTCCATGCCTGAAATACTCTCATGGGCTTTTCAGCCAGATCCGAGTGCCTTTAGGGCTGATTCTGAGGCCAGAGTGCTATTTAGGACATCCGCCATTCTATGAGTCTGCTGAGTATCTCACTTCCCATGTTGGATCACTCTCCCCTTTATTTATTCTATCAGTTGGTGTTAGCAGATACTAGACTTGTTTATGTGCTCCCTTTGACTCTTAGTCCTTTCATTATGATCAATTGTGAACTGAAATTGATCACTTGGAGTAGTGAGATGGCATTGGCACATGCCACCTTGATGGGATTGAATTGGAATCCCCTGGTATGTTTCCAACTCTACCAATTGGGGCAAGTCAGCCCGAGCATGTCCCAAATTATACATCTCTTCCCTCTCTTATTCCCACTCTTATGTTTAACAGGGATCACATTTCGGTTAATTTTCAACACTTAAGAATAACTGTGTGATAATTACAGAATTAAACCAGTCATATTAAGTAGAACAGACAAAAAAAAATACTATGAGGGATAATGTATTAAGTTGTCCATTAGCAGTCAGAGCTATGCTGATCAAGTCACCATTTCTCATAGTGTCCATTTCACTTCAGGAGGTTTCCTTTTTGGTGTTGAGTCAGTTGTCACCAATCAGGGAGAACATATGGTATTTGTCCCTTTGGGACTGGCTTACTTCACTCAGCATGATGTGTTCCAGATTCCTCCATTTTGTTGCAAATGACTGGATTTCGTTGTTTCTTACTGCGGTATAGTACTCTAAAGAATACATATCCCATAATTTCTTTATCCAGTCTACCGTTGATGGGCATTTAGGTTGGTTCCAGGTCTTGGCTATTGTGAATTGTGCTGCAATAAACATTAGGGTGCAGACCGCTTTTTTGTTTATCAATTTAAACTCCTTTGGGTAAATTCCAAGGAGTGGGATGGCTGGGTCGAATGGTAGGGTTATATTCAGGTTTCTGAGGAATCTCCAGACTGATTTCCATAGTGGCTTGACCAGTTTGCATTCCCACCAACAGTGGGTTAGTGTCCCTTTTTCCCCACATCCTCGCCAGCATCTGTTGTTGGTAGATTTCTGTATGTGAGCCATTCTAACCGGGGTGAGGTGAAACCTCATTGTGGTTTTGATTTGCATTTCTGATTGCTAGTGACCTTGAACATTTTTTCATGTGCCTGTTGGCCATTTGGATTTCCTCTTTTGAAAAATGTCTATTGAAGTCCTTGGCCCATCTCTTAAGTGGGTTGTTGGTTTTGTTGTTTTGGAGTTTCTTGATCTCTTTGTAGATTCTGGTTATTAACCCTTTATCTGTTGCATAGTTTGCAAATATTTTTTCCCATTCTGTCGGTTGTCTCTTCACTCTCCTGACTGTTTCTTTTGCAGTACAGAAACTTCTCAATTTGATGCAATCCCAATAGTTGATTTTGGCTTTGACTGTCTGTGCCTCCCGGGTCTTTTCCAGAAATTCTTTGCCTGTGCCAATATCTTGAAGGGTTTCTCCAATGTTCTCTAATAACTTAATGGTGTCAGGACGAAGATTTAGGTCTTTAATCCACGTTGAGTGGATTTTTGTGTAAGGTGTAAGGTAGGGGTCTTGCTTCATGATTCTGCACGTGGAAATCCAGTTTTCCCAGCACCATTTATTGAATAGACTGTCCTTGCTCCAGGAATTAGTTTTAGATCCTTGATCAAATATAAGTTGGCTGTAGATGTTTGGGTTGATTTCTGGTGTTTCAATTCTGTTCCATTGGTCTATCCATCTGTTTCTGTACCAGTACCATGCTGTTTTGATTACAACTGCCCTGTAGTATGTCCTGAAGTCTGGTATTGTGATGCCTCCGGCTTTGTTTTTGTTGTACAGGTTTGCTTTAGCTATTCGAGGTCTCTTGTGCCTCCATATGAATTTCAGCATCATTTTTTCTAGATCTGCGAAGAATGTCTTTGGTATCTTGATTGGGATTGCATTGAATCTATAAATTGCTTTTGGGAGAATGGACATTTTGATGATGTTGATTCTTCCAATCCATGAGCATGGAAGATTTTTCCATTTTTTGGTATCCTCTTCTATTTCTTTCTTTAAGGTTTTGTAATTCTCATCGTAGAGATCTTTAACGTCCTTGGTTAAGTTTATTCCAAGGTATTTGATTGTTTTTGTAGCTATTGTGAATGGGATTGACCTTAGCAGCTCTTTCTCAGTCATGGCATTGCTTGTGTATACAAAGGCTGTTGATTTTTGTGCATTGATTTTATATCCTGCCACTTTGCCAAACTCCTCTATGAGTTCCAATAGTCTCTTAGTAGAGTTCTTTGGATCCTCTAAGTACAGAATCATATCGTCTGCAAAGAGGGATAGTTTGACTTCTTCCTTCTTGATTTGTATTCCTTTGATTTCTTTTTCTTGTCTGATGGCTCTGGCTAAAACTTCCAGAACTATGTTAAATAGCAGTGGTGAGAGTGGGCATCCCTGCCTGGTGCCAGATTTCAGTGGAAATGCTTCCAACTTTTCCCCATTCAATAGGATGCTGGCTGTGGGTTTTTTATAAATTGCTTTGATTATATTGAGGAATGTTCCTTCTATACCCAATTTGCTTAGAGTTTTCATCATGAAAGGGTGTTGAATTTTATCAAATGCTTTCTCTGCATCAGTTGAGATAATCATATGGTTTTTCTTTTGCAGTCTGTTAATGTGGTGAATCACATTGATTGATTTGCGAATGTTGAACCATCCCTGCATACCAGGGATGAATCCCACTTGGTCTGGGTGGATGATTTTCCTGATGTGTTGTTGTATTCTATTGGCCAGAATTTTATTGAGGATTTTTGCGTCTATGTTCATCAGGGATATTGGTCTGTAATTTTCTTTCAGTGCTGCATCTTTCTCTGGCTTAGGGATTAAGGTGATGCTGGCTTCATAGAAAGAATTTGGGAGGATTCCCTCTTTTTCGATTGTTCTGAATAGTTTGAGAAGAAATGGGATTAGTTCTTCTTTAAATGTCTGGTAGAATTCAGCAGTGAATCCATCTGGTCCTGGGCTTTTCTTTGTTGGGAGGGCCTTTATTACTGTTTCAATTTCTGTTTCAGTTACCAGGGAAGTATTTTAAGCACCTTTGTGCACATAAGTTTCAGATACAAAAAATAAATTTCTTAAAAGATAAAAATTACGTAAGGTCATTCAATAAATAGAAAATATGAATAGTTATACCTTTAATAAGATGAATTTGTAGTTTAAAAACTTTTCCACACACAAAAATGAATTTACTGGTGAACTCTATAAAACACCTAGGTAAGAAATAATACCAACCCTACAGAAATTCTCACACAAGATGCTTTTATATGACAAAATTATCCTAATACCAAAACTAGACAAAGAAGTTATGAGAAAAATATACAAACCAATATCCTTCATGAACACAGATGCAAATTTTTTAAATGTTTTAATTATTTGAGAGAGTGATAGAGAAAAATAGTTCCCTCATCTGCTGTTTCACTCTTGAAATACCCACAATGGACAGGGTTGGGCCACAGTGAAAGCACGGAGCTGAGAATGCAATCCAGGTTTCCACATGGATGAAAGGAAACCAATTATTTGAGTCATCACTGGTGCCTCCAGGGGTCTGCATTGGCAGGAAGGAGGTGTCAGGAGCTGGAGTCAAGAACTGGGTCTAATCAATATTGAAAAATAAGTATCAAAGAAATGAGAAATGTTTAAGGAAATGCTAATTATCCTGGATTTGACCATTACAAATTATGTATACATCATTATACCACTGTACCCCCATAAATATATACAATTATGTTGGTGAAAAATAAAAATAAACCACTGAAATTCAATGTAATTCAATATATCAAACTAAACAAGACAAAAATATATCATTTAAACAGGCATAAATAACACATTAAAAAATTCCAACTCAATTCTTAATAAAAACTCTCAGCAAATTAGGTACAGAAAGGCTATGGGATTTACCCCTGGTATGGAGGGATGCTACAATATTTGCAAATCAATCAATGTGATACAACATATAAACTGAAGAACAAATTAAAGAACTAAAACCATATGATTATCTCAATAGATTCAGAGAAAGCATTTACTAAAATACAACACCCTTTCATGATGAAAAGTTTTAAAAAATTGGGTATAGAAGGAACATTGCTCAATACAACCAAGGCAATTTGGACAAAACCACAGTCAGTATTTTATCGAATGGGGAAAAGCTGGAAGCATTCACACTGAGATCTGGACCAGACAAGGATTCCCACTCTCACTATTCCTATTCAATTTAGTTCTGGAAGTTGTAGACAGAGCTATTAGGCAAGAAAGAGAAATCAAAAGGTTACAAATTGGGAAGGAAGAAGTAAAACTATCCCTATTTGCAGATGACATGATACTATATACAGGGGAACCAAAAGACTTCACTAAGAGTATTGTAACTCATAAAAGAGTTTGGTAAAGTGGCAGGATATACAATTAGCACACAAAAATCAATAGCCTTTGTATACACAGAACTTCTAAGATCAATCCCATTCACAATCAATGCAAAAAATTTAAGTACTTTAGAATAAATTAAACCAAGGAGATCAAAGATGAGAATTACAAAATATTAAAGAAAGAAACAGCAGATACATAAAATGGAAAAATCTTCCATTTTCATGTAAATATCATCAAAATGTCCATACTACTGAAAGCAGTTTACAGATTCAATATAATTCCAATCAAAATACCAAGGACATTCTTCTCAGATACAGAAAAAAAACATGCTAACATTCATATGGAGACACAAGAGACCCTGAATAGCTAAAGCAATCTTATACAATAAAAACAAAGCTGGAGGCATCACAATACGATTTCAAGAAATACATACAGGGAAGCTATAATTAAAACAACATGGTATTGGCACAAAAATAGACATGTAAAGCAATGGCACAGAATAGAAAATATACTGTCTCTACCTCTCAAATAAATAAATAAATAAATCTTTAAAAAGTGTGTAAGGATCACAAGGATTACATGTTAATATAAAATGTAAAATAAAGGTTAAAAAAAAAGAAAATGCAAAAATCAACCCAAGCATCTACAATCAACTAATCTTTGACAAAGGATCTAAAATCAGTTTCTGAATCAAGGACAATCTTTTCAACAAATGGTGCTGGGAAAACTGGATTTCCACATGAAGCAAAACCCCAACCTTATACCTTTCACAAAAATTCACTCAAAGCCAGCACCGTGGCTCAATAGGCTAATCCTCTGCCTAGCGGCGCTGGCACACCGGGTTCTAGTCCCGGTCAGGGCGCCAGATTCTGTCCCAGTTGCCCCTCTTCCAGGCCAGCGCTCTGCTGTGGCCCGGGAGTGCAGTGGAGGATGGCCCAAGTCCTTGGGCCCTGCACCCCCATGCATCGCATGGGAGACCAGGATAAGCACCTGGTTTTGGATCAGCATGGTGCGCCGGCCGTGGCGGCCATTGGAGGGTGAACTAACGGCAAAGGAAGACCTTTCTCTCTCTCTCTCTCTCTCTCTCTCTCTCTCTCTCTCTCCACTCTGCCTGTAAAAAAAAAATCACTCAAAATGGATCAAAGACCTAAATCTACAACCTGATACCATTCCCCAATTAGAGAACATTGTGGAAACCCTGAAAAACATTGGCATAGGGAAATACTTCTTGGAAAGACCCCCAGAAGCACAGGCAAACAAAGCCAAAATAGACAAATGGGATTACATCAAATTGAGAGGCTTCTGCAATGCAAAACACACACACACACACACACACAGCAAAGAAGCAACCCACAGAATGGAAGAAAATATTTATAAACTATGCAACTCATAAAGGATTAATACCCACAATCTATAAAATGCTCAAGAAACTCAACAACAACAAAACAATCCAGTTAAGAAATGAGCAAAGGACTTGAACAGGTTATTTTTCAAAAGAGGAAATTCAATGGCCAACAGACATTTGAAAAAATGCTCAGGATCACTAATCATCAAAGAAATGCAAGTCAAAACCACACTGAAGCTTCTCTTCACCCCAGTTAGAATGGCTCTCATACAGAAATCAAAAATCAATAAATGTTGGTGATGTTGTGGGGGAAAAGTTACCTTAATCGACTTTTGGTGGGAATGTAAACTTGTACAGCCATTGTGGAAGACAGTATGGAGATACCTCAGAAATTTGAAAATAGATCTATCATATGACCCTGTCATCCCACTCCTGAAAATTTACCCAACAAAATGAAATCAACATATGAAAGAGTATTTTTGTACCCCATGTATATAGCAGGTCAATTCACAATACCTACATGCTGATCAACTGATGATTGGATAAAGAAATTATACACTATTGAATACTATTCAGCAGTAAAAAAAAATGAAATCCTGTCTTTTGCAACAAATGATGCAACTAGAAACCATTATACTTACTGAAAAAAGCCAGTCCCAAAAAGACAAACACCATATGTTCTCCCTAATCTGTGGTAACTAACAGTATCTAAAATGTAATGTATAAGAATAAATTTGACACATTGAGATTCAATGATTTGTTACAGTCATGGTTTCTACTCTTCAGGTGTGGTGGAATGAGAAGGCCGGGCCAAGATGGCACTGGCAAGTAAGCATCAGTTACTCAGGAAATGGCTTGGGAACCCACCTGGCAAAGGAGCCTGCCTGGCAATAGGCAGTGATTGGTTACGGCATAAACTGCCTCTTGATTGGATTGGCTGACTCGGCTATATAAGCTGCTGCACCAACTGAAATAAATGAGTCTGCAAGCTGCTCGCCTCTAGCCCACTTTCACCTGACTCCCAGTGCCTGTGTTGTGATTCCACGCCCCTTGCCCCCACTGCACTTCTCCTCTCAGAACGAATCCACCTCAACATTGAGGAACAGTGTTTTTTTCTTCATAATATTTTTTATTCTTACTTAGTGTAGGGTTATTCTTATGAGTATAAAGTAAACTGAAAATAGATCTTTGTAGAAATTAAGAGTAGAAATAGGACAGGGAGGAGGAAGAAGGAAGGTGGGAGTGTGGTGGGAGGGAGGGTGGAAAGAATCACTATGCTCCTAAACCTGTATATATGAAGTACATGAAATTTGTATACCTAAATAAAACTTTTTTAAAAACTGGATAAGAACTATACAAAAAGAACTGTGGATAGTATTTTATGCAACTTTCTGCAAATCTAAAATTAGTGCAAGATAAAATGGTTAATTGAAAAAATTAGGGATATCCAAGATAGCAGAATAGGGAGAGAGCTTACTGCTCTACTGCTCTAGACTAAGGGAACATAGTTTTTTGTTTTGTTTTTTTTTTGTTTGTTTGTTTGTTTGTTTTGTTTTTTTGTTTTTGTTTTGTTTTTTTTTTTTTTTTTTTGACAGGCAGAGTGGACAGTGAGAGAGAGAGACAGAGAGAAAGGTCTTCCTTTGCCGTTGGTTCACCCTCCAATGGCCGCCGCGGCCGGCGCACCGCGCTGATCCGATGGCAGGAGCCAGGAGCCAGGTGCTTTTCCTGGTCTCCCATGGGGTGCAGCGCCCAAGCACTTGGGCCATCCTCCACTGCACTCCCTGGCCACAGCAGAGAGCTGGCCTGGAAGAGGGGCAACTGGGACAGAATCCAGCGGCCCGACTGGGACTAGAACCCGGTGTGCAGGCGCCGCAGGCAGAGGATTAGCCTAGTGAGCCACGGCACTGGCCGGGAACATAGTTTTAAAAGTAGAGAAGAGTGCACTTTCAGGGAAAAGTTAGGGAGAAAACAGAAGAGGAAACTTCACGCAAATTAAAGGGACACTGTGGACCTATGTGGAGGGTGTGGACATGCACAACTCAGGAATCCAGCAACCAAGAAGAAAATCAGCAACCAGTTTTGGAGTGAGGTGAGACCATACTACAGCAGCCCAAGCCACTGGCGATGAAGCTGTCAGAGGAACCTGGGGCAGGCCTGGCTTGGAGTCCTATGGGGGACACTGTACCTGCCAAACTAGATGAGAAAAAAGGGGACATTTTTCAATCTCCCTGACCACCCTGCACCAGGGTCCTGTAACAGAGAGAGTGGGTACCCTTTTAGACATATGTAACAGCTGCACTAGCTTGTGCCTGTGTGCCTAACAAGCAGAGACATCTGCGTCTAGGAGAACTGACAGGGATCTGGGTGATTGTAACTATGGGAAACGTGCATGCTGGGACTGTGAGAACACTGTGTCTGAGTGGGAGGGTGAAAGGTGTGGCTGGGACTTTGGGCAGTCACTGTGATAGGCTCCACATGCTTGGGGCTCCTTGATTCCCTGATGAAAGTTATTGTTGTGGGATCGTGCTCACACCAAGGACTACACAGATCATTTTGTGTGGTTCCTGGGACAGCACTGACAAATACTATACCCACTGGGGCTAGTGCCCAGGCACTGGTCTCCTTTGAGGAAAGGAGGTGAGCATGAGTGTATGCCAACAGAGCAAAACAAACTAACCTCCCCTCTGATTAAAAGAGAGAAAGAGGAGAGAAGAGAGAGGATAGAGGAGAGAGAGAAATTTACCATGCCCAACTTGGGTGTCTCCTTGGACACTCCCTTCATCCTGTGGAACTGAATAGAGCTCCCTGGCCGCACCCACCACTTGCCTCTGGGTATTCACTGAAAAGCTGGACACTCGACTAAGCCACAGAGGAATAATCCAAAGATAAATGCCATCACAGGGAAATAACAAAACAAACAAACAAACCAACAAGATCTCTACAAATGCCAAATAATAAACACAGCAATTCAAGAAACAAGAAAGAGGATACAACATGACACTCCCAAAAGAACAAAACACTTCAATATTAGAATGTGAAGATGAAGAGAATGAAGAAATGACAGAAATAGAATTCAAAAAATTTATGAAAGGGTTACTTAGAAAGTAATCAGAAGCAAATTCACGAATGAATGAAATCCGTATATGACATGAAAGAAAATTTCTCCCATTAAATTGAGATCTTAAAGAGAAATCAGTATGAAATCTTGGTAATGAAGAATTCAATAAAACAAATAAAGAATGTGGTGGAAAGCTTAAACAACAGACGTGGTGAAGCAGAAGAAAGAATATCTGAATTAGAAGACAAATCTGGGGTTGGTACTGTGGCATAGTAGGTTAAAGCACTGGCATCTTTCGAGTCCCAGCTGCCCCTCTTCCAATCCAGCTCTCTGCTATGACCTGGGAAAGCAGGAGAAGATAGCCCAAGTCCTTGGGTCCCTGCACCCACATGGAAGACCCAGAAGAAGTTCCTGGATCCTGGCTTTCGATCAGCTCAGCTCTGGCTGTTTCAGTCATTTGGGGAGTAAACCAACAGATGGAAGACCTCTCTCTACCTCTACTTCTCTCTGTAATTCTTTCAATAAAATAAATCTTTAAAAAAAGACAAATCTCTGGAAATTTTACAGTCAGACCAAAAACAAGAAGAAAAAATTAGAAAAGTAAAACACACAGTTGGGGATCTACAGTATGCAATCAAATGACCCAACATAGGGGTTTTAGGAGTTCCTGAAGGTATGGAAAGAGAATGGATTTTAAGTTTTTTTTTTTTAAGTGAAATGATTACAGAAAACTTCCCTAATTTTGAGAAAGAAAGGGAAGTCCAAACACATCGAACTCTTAATAGATATGACCAGAAAAGATCTCACCACAACACATTGTAGTCAAACTCTCCACAGTAAAATATAAAGAAAACATTCTAAAACATGCATGAAAGAAATATCAAATTACTTTCAGATAATCTGAAATTATACTCACAGCTGGCTTCTCAACAGAAACACGACAGGCTAGGAGAGAATGGCAAGATAATTTCCAGGTCTTAAGAGAAATAAACTGTCAAGCCAGCCTAGCCCAGCTTCAACTATTACCGGCATTTAGGGGAACGAACCAGCATCTAGGAGGTATCTCTGTCTCTGTTTCTATCTGCTTTTCAAATTAATAAAAAAAAGAGGCATTAAAACTGATATCAGGGGGCTGGTGCTGCAACATAGCTGGTATAGCCACCTCCTGCAGTGTCGACATCCCATATGGGAGCCAGTTCAAGTCTCGGCTGCTCCACTTCCAATCCAGTTCTCTGCTATGGCCTGGAAAAGCAGAAGATGGCCCAAGTGCCTAGGCCCCTACACCTATGTGGGAAACCCAGAAGATGCTCCTGGCTCCTGGCTTTGGATTGGCACAGTTCCAGCCATTGCGGCTATCTAGGGAGTGACCCCTCTCGCTCTCTTTGCCTCTCTGTAACTCTGCCTTTCAAACAAATAAAATAAATCTTACAAATAACTGAAACCACAGAAACAGAAAAGATAACAAGAAAAAAGAAATAACTATGAAGAATCATATGCTTACAAACTGAAAAATACAGAAGAAATGCATAAATTCCAGGATATACATGCTCTACTAAGATTGAATAAGGGGAGTTCCAAGATGGCGGAATAGCGACAGAGCAGTTTCTGACTCACATGGGGTGAAATTAACACTTAAAAACTGGAGAAAGTATGCTCCTACCTAGAGCTGATAGAGCCGTGGGAGAGCCCCAGCAGGAGACCCAGTGAAAACAATAGAAACATCCAGATTTGTGCTGAAAGATCAAATATACAACAACAACAACAAAAAACAACAAGAAGCTTGGACCCAGGGAGGAAGACACCTGCCCCAGCAAAACAGGTGAGAGGGGAATCCATGGGAACATGGCACCACTGATACAGTGGGAGGCAGAGCTTGATGAACTGCTTTTAAAGTTCCACACTGCCCCCTAAGACAGTAGATGAGAGAGAAAAAAGGGGTGTGTCTCACACGTCTCTCTTCCATTTCCCCCTCACCACCACCCCATACAGCACAGAACTGCAGCCAGCTGAGGGAAAGCTCACACCATTTTTTTGGATACAGGCAGGTAGCTGTGTTTCCCACCTCCCTTGTGCTCCCAGCAATAACAGGGGTCAACCTCCAGCTGAACAGTGAGGGCCACAACAAGTCAAAGGAATTCCTTTCCCCTCTGGACAAGCTGCACCATGCAGAATGGAAGTCCCACCTATTTGACATTTCTAACCACCCCGTACCATCAAAAAGTGAGCATGGCTTGAGTAGGCAGCTGCTAAGTGCACCAAAGATCCACAGACCTAACCAGAGGAAACTCCCCCCACCCCCACATACAAATCCTAAAGTGGTTGGGAGGACCACACACAGAGGCTCTGGGAATACCTTAGTTTTGTTATAGACAGGACTGGCTAGCAGGGTGGAGTAGCCCCACTGACAATCCATAACCAGAGAGTCCTGGGAGCTGAGTCTGAGAAAATAGTGACTGCATAAGGGGAGACAGAGTGTCGCTAGGCCCTGGGCAATGCAGAGAAGCTCCTTGGTTACCTACAGCAGCTCATAAAAGAAGGAACTGAGGCCGGCGCCGCGGCTCAATAGGCTAATCCTCCACCTAGTGGCGCCGGCACACCGGGTTCTAGTCCCAGTCGGGCCGCCGGATTCTGTCCCAGTTGCCCCTCTTCCAGGCCAGCTCTCTGCTGTGGCCAGGGAGTGCAGTGGAGGATGGCCCAAGTTCTTGGGCCCTGCACCCCATGGGAGACCAGGAGAAGCACCTGCCTCCTGCCTTTGGATCAGCGCAGTGCACCGGCCGCAGCGCGCCAGCCGTGGCGGCCATTGGAGGGTGAACTAACAGCAAAGGAAGACCTTTCTCTCTCTCTCTCTCTCTCTCTCTCTCAGTATCCACTCTGCCTGTCAAAAAATAAAAATAAAAATAAAAAAATTAAAAAAAAAAGAGGGAACCGGGCTCACAGGAAAGATCAAATGAACAGTTCATTAAGCAGTGTGAATGAGTGCCAAGCACACTGGGACTAACACCAGGGCATCCTGCAGCTGTGAAGAGAAGGGCAAGTCACACCAATTGAGGTGACCATTCTTCTTCATCCAGTTAACCAGAGAAGAGCTACCAAGCCCAACAAAGGTCTTACCTTGGATACTTGCCCCACCATGGAATCCTGAACACAGCATCTTGGCCACACAATGCACACATCTCTTGGTATTCACTGAAAAGTATAGTTGTCCCGCTAAGTGACAGAGACACAGACCAAAGATAAAAACCACCAGACAATAAAAAAGACTACACGAATGCTAAAAGAAAGGAAACAATTTTAAAAATAACAATAAGGAAGACACTATGAGCCCCACAAAGGAACATTACAACATTTCAATATTATAAGATGAGGTGAAGAGATAGAAAAAAGACCAGAAAACTAAACACTGGGTTACTTAGAAGCAATTAGAAACAAATTCATGAACTAAATAAAACTATATGATATGAATGAAAAAGTTTCCCATGAAATTGAGATATTAAAGAGAAATCAAAAGGGAATACTAAGGATGAAGAATTCAATAGACCAAATGAAAAATGCAGTGGAACGTCTTAACAACAGGGTATGTAAGGCAAAAGAAAGAACATCTGAGCTGGAAGATAAATCTTTGGAAGTTTTACAGTCAGAGCAAAAACAAGAAGAAATTAGAAAAATAAAAAAGCACTATTAGAGATCTACAAAATACTATTAAACAACCCAACATACAGGACCTAGGAGTACCTGAAGGCATGGAAAGAGAGAAAAGATTAGAAGGCCTTTTCAGGGACCAGCACTGTGGTGTATGTAGCATGTAAAGCTGCTGCCTGAGGTGCCAGCATCCCATATGGGCACTGGTTGGAGTCCTGGATGCTCCATTTCTGATCCAGCTCTCTGCTATGGCATGGGAAAGCAGTAGAGGGTGGCCCAGTCCCTTGAGCCCTTGCACCTGTGTAGGAGACATGGAAGAAGCTCCTGGCTCCCGGCCTCTGGCTTTGGATAGGTGCAGCTCCAGCTGTTGTGGCCAATTGGGGAGTGAACCAACAGATGGAAGACCTCTCTCTCTCTCTCTCTCTCTCTCTCTGTATGTGTGTGTGTAACTCTGACTTTCAAATAAATAAATCTTTTTTTTTTAAAAAGGAAGGCCTTTTCAGTGAAATAATAACAGAAGACTCCCCTAATTTGAAGAAAGAAAGGGACATCAAAGTACAGAAAGCACATAGAAGTCCCAACAGACATCACAAGAAGAGATCTTCACCATGATACATGGTAGTAAAATATAGAGAAAAGATTCTAAAATGGGCATGAGAGAAATGCCAGATTACATTAAGAGTAATCTCAATTAGATTCAAAGCAGACTTCTCATCAGAAACCCTACAGGCTAGGAGAATGGCGAGATATATTCCAAGTCTTAAGAGAAAAAACTCTCAAACCAGAATAATATACCCTGCAAAGCTCTCATTTATGAACGAAATAAAGACCTTCTGTAACAAACAGAAATTGAAAGAATTTGTCATTACACATCCATCCCTACAAGAGATGCTCAAGGATGTACTATATACAGAAACAAGGACATCACTAAAAAGAAGGTTAAGGCAGAATAATATCTCCTAGTAAAAATACAAAGGAAATATAAAGTAAGAAATGGCAGGGCAAAGTCATTACTTTAAAATAGTCACTCTGAAAGTAAATGGCCTCAACTCTTCAGTAAAAAGACACAGACTGCTGAATTCTTTCTTAAAACAGAAAACCCATCTACTTGCTGCCTATAAGAATCATTTCTCACCAATAAAGATACATGAAACTGAGAGTTAAAGGATAGAAAAAGGTAATCCATGTTAACAGAAACCAAAAACAAAGCTGTGTAGCCATCCTATTATCAGACAAAATAGACTTTTACACAAAAACTGTTAAGAGAAACAAAGAAAGGCACTAAGTAATGATTAAGGATCAATTCAATAGAAAGATGTGACTATTATAAACTTATATGTACTAAATTAAAGAACACCTGGCTTTATTTAAAAGAAATATTAATGGATTTAAAGTGAGACATAGACTCAAATACAATAATAATGTGGGACTTCAATACCCCACTTTCAGCAATGGACAGATCAACCAGACAGAAAATCAGCAAGGAAACAACAGAGTTAATCGACAGTATAGACCAAATGGACCTAACAAATATCTACAGAGCTTTCCATCTTACAGCCACAGATTACACATTCTTCCCACCAGTGCAAGGAACTTTCTCTAGGATTGACCACATGCTAGGCCATAAAGCAAGTATGAGCAAATTCAAAAAAATTGAAATCATATCATGCAGCAAATCTAACTACAATGGAATGAAGTTTGTAATCAGAAGCCCAGTAATCCCCAGAATATATACAAACATATCAAGAATGAACAACATGCTCCTGAATTAACAGTGGGTCATTGAAGAAATCAAAAGAGAAATCAAAAAATTTCTGGAAACAAATGAAAATGACAATACAACATATCAAAATTTAGGGGATACAGCAAAAGCATTGTTAAGAGGAAAGTTTATAGCAATTGGTACCTACATCAAGAAATTGGAAAGAGACCAAATAAATGAGCTATCACTGCATCTCAGAGACCTAGAAAAACAACAGCAAGCCAAACCCAAATCGAGTAGGAGAAAAGAAATAATTAAAATTAGAGAAGAAATCAACAAAATTGAAACCAAAGAAAACTATATAAAACATCAGCATAAAGAAGAGCTGCTTTTTGAAAAAATAAACAAAATTGACACACCATTGGCTAAACTAACCAAGAAAAAGGAGAAGACTCAAATTAATAAGATTAGAGATGAAAAAGGAAACCTAAACAACAGACACCACAGAAATAAAAATAATCATCAGAAATTACTTTTATAAAAAGAGCTGTGTACCAACAAACTGGGAAACTTAGAAGAAATGGATAGATTCCTGGACACATACAACCTACCTAAATTGAGCCATGAAGACACAGAAAAACTAAACAGATCAATAACTTAGGCAGAAATTGAATCAGTAATAAAGACCCTTCCAACAAAGAAAAGCCTAGGACTGGATGGCTTCACCACTGAATTCTACCAGATGTTTAAAGAACTCCATTTCTTCTCAAGATATTCAAAACAACTGAAAGGTAGGGAATCCTCATGAATTATATGAAGCCAGAATCACCTTAATCCTAAATCTGAAAAAGATAGAACAGAGAAAGAATTACAGACCAGTTTCCCTGATGAACACAGATGCAAAAATCCTCAATGAAATGCTATCCAGTTGAACCCAACACCACATCAGAAATATCATTCACTCAGACCAACTGGTATTTATCTGAGATATGTAGGGATGGTTCAATATTCACAAATCATTCAATGTGGGGCCAGCGCCATGGCGCAGTGTGTTAATCCTCCACCTGCAGTGCCGGCATCCCATATGGGTGCTGGTTCTAGTGCCAGCTTCTCCTCTTCCAATCCAGCTCTCTGCTGTGGCCTGGGAAAGCAGTAGAAGATGGCCCAAGTCTTGGCCCCTGCACCTGTATGTTGACCGGGAAGAAGCACTTGGCTCCTAACTTCGGATCAGTGCAGCTCCGGCCATTGCAACCATTTGGGGAGTGAACCAACAGATGGAAGACCTTTCTCTCTGTCTCTCCCTCTCACTGTCTGTAACTCTACCCATCAAATAAATAAATAAAATCTTAAAAAAATCATTCAATGTGATACATCATATTAATAAACTGAAGAACAGAATCCAAAAGATTATCTCAATAGATGCAGATAAAAGCATTTGATAAAATACAACACTACTTCATGATGAAAACTTTAAGCAAATTGGGTATGGAAGGGACATTTCTCATCATAAGGCAATTTATGACAAACCCACAGCTAGTATCCTGTTGCATAAGGAAAAGTTTGCAGCATTCCCAATGAGATCTGGAACCAGACAAGGATGCCCACTCTCGCTATTGCTTTTCTTTCTTTCTTTCTTTCTTTCTTTTTTTTTTTTTTTTTGACAGGCAGAGTTAGACAGTGAGAGAGAGAAACAGAAAGAAAGGTCTTCCTTTTCCATTGGTTCATTCCCCAAGTGGCTGCTACAGCCAGCGCTTTGCGGCCGGCGCATTGCACTGATCCAAAGCCAGGAGCCAAGTGCTCCTCCTGGACTCCCATGTGGGTGCAGGGCCCAAGGACCTGGGACATCCTCCACTGCACTCCCGGGCCACAGCAGAGAGCTGGACTGGAAGAGAAGCAACCGGGACAGAATCCGCTGCCTCAACCAGGACTAGAACTTGGGGTGCCAGCACCACAGGCAGAGGATTAGCCTAGTGAGCTATGGCGCCGGCTGCTATTGCTTTTCAATATAGTCCTGGAAGTTCTAGCCACATAGAGCAAGTAAAATAAGTCAAAGGGATACATATCGGGAAGGAGGAAGTTAAACTGTCCCTATTTGCAGATGACATGACCCTATACATAGGGGATCCAAAATATTCCACTAGGAGACTGTTGGAACTTATAGAAAAGTTTGGTAAAGTAGGAGAATATGAAATCAACAGAAAAAAATCAACAACCTTTGTAAACACAGACAATACCATGGCTGAGAGAGAGCTCCCAGGATTAATCCCAATCACAATAGCTACAAAAAAAAAATCAAATACCTTGTAATAAACTTAACCAAGGATGTCAAAGATCTCCACAATGAAAATTATAAAACATTAAAGAAAGAAATAGAAGACACGAAAAAATGGGAAAAAAATCTTCCATGTTCAGGTTTTGAAGAATCAAATTCGTCAAAATGTCCATAGTATCAAAACCAATTTACACATTCAATGTGATACCAATCAAAATAACAAGGCAGTTATAATCAAAACAGCCTGGGGGCCAGTGCTGTGGTGTAGTGGGTAAAGTCACTGCTTGCAGTGCCCACATCTCATATGGGCACCATTTCAGGTCCCAGCTGCTCTACTTCTGATCCAGCTCTCTGCTATAGCTTGGGAAAGCAGTGGAGGATGGCCCAAGTCCTTGGGCCCCTGCATCCACGGGGGAGACCCAGCAGAAGCTCCCAGCTCTCGGCTTCAGATCAGTGCAGCTCTAGCCATTGCAGCCAACTCAGGAGTGAAACAGCAGATGGAAGACCTCTCTCTCTGCTTTACCTTCTCTCTCTTGTATCTCTGACTTTCAAATAAACAAATAAATCTTAAAAAACAAAACAAAACAAAAGCAGCCTGGTACTGGCACAAAAATAGATGGACAGGCCAATGGAACAGAATAAAAGACCAGAAATCAGTTCAAGCATCTACAACCAAATTACCTTTGACAAATGAGCTAAAATCAAGCCCTGGAGAAAGGACAGTCTATTCAACGAATGGTGCAAGGGAAAACTGGATCACCACATTCAGAAGCATGAAGCAAAATCCCTACCTGACAACTTACACAAAAATCCATTCAAAAATGGACTAAAGACCAAAATCTATGACCTGATACTATCTAATCGTTAGAGAACATTGTGGAAACTCTACAAGACATTGGCATAGACAAAGAGCTGGAAAAGACCACAGCAGCACAAGCAATCAAAGCCAAAATCAACAAATGGGATTACATCAAACTGAGAAGTTTCTGCACTGGAAAAGAAACAATCAGCAAAGTGAAGAGGCAACCAACAGACGGGACAAATTATTTGCAAACTATACAACTGATAAAGGATTAATAACCAGAATATATAAAGAGCTCAAAAAAGTCAACAACAGCAAAACAAACAATCCAGTTAAGAAATGGGCAAAGGGGGCTGGCACCAAGTGGCTCACTTGGTTAATCTTTCGCATGCAGCGCTGGCATCCCATGTGGGCACCAGGTTTTAGTCCTGGTTGCTCCTCTTCCAGTCCAGCTCTCTGCTGTTGCTCAGGCAGGCAGTGGAGGATGGCCCAGGTGCTTGGGCCCCTGAACCCACATGGGAGACCAGGGGGAGGCACCTGGCTCCTGGCTTCAGATTGGCGCAGCGTGCCGGCCATGGCAGCCATTTGGGGCGTGAACCAACGGAAGGAAGACCTTTCTCTCTGTCTCTCTCTCTCTCTCACTGTCTAACTCTATCTGTCAAACAAACAAAAAAAAAAAGAAATTAAAAAAAAAGAAATGGGCAAAGGATATAAACAGACATTTTTCAAAAGAGGAAATCCAAATGTTTAACAGACACTTGAAAAAATGCTCAGGATCACTGTCAGAGAAATGCAAATCAAAACCACAATGAGGTTTCACCTCATCCCTGTTAAAATAGCTTTCATACAGAAATCAACAAAAAACAAATGCTGGCGAGGATGTGGGGGGAAAGGTACCGTAATCCACAGTTGGTGGGATTGTAAACTGGTAAAACCACTATGTAAGACAGTATGGAGATACCTCAGAAATCTGAATTTAGACCTATCATATGACCCAGCCATCCCAATCCTGGGAATTTATCCAAGGGAACTGAAATCAACTTATGAAAGAGCTATCTGTAGCTATAATAAATAAATAGCTTTTTTATATAAAACACTTAAGAAACAAGCAATTCAAACATAATAGCACATCAAAAATATTATACATCATGATCAAGCACAATTTATCCCGAGGATGCAAATATCATTCAAATATGCAAATTAAGAAACAATACATTGCATCAACAGAATGAAGAACCAAAATGGTATGATTATCTTAATAGATGCAGAAAAAACCTCTGATAAATTATCTTTTTCATTATGTAAACACCCAACAAATAAGGTACAGAGAAGGAACATATTTCAACACAATAATGATTATATATGACATACCCACAGAGAATTTCATAGTGGACAGAAAAAACCTGAAAGCATTTACTCTTAGCTCTGGCACAAGAAAAGGATGTGAGTTTTCACCATTATTACTCAACCTAGTAATGGATGTCATAGAACAATTAGGCCGAAAAAATTAAGGGTATCCAAATTGTAAAGGAGGAGGTTATATTACTTCTGTTTACATAAGACTTGATTTTATATATAGGAAAATCTTGAAGACTCCACCAAAAAAATTGTTAGTACTGATAAACAAATGCAGTAGAGTTGAAGGATACAAAATCAATATATAAAAACCGGTAACCCGGTAGCAGCTGGGGGCAGAGCCAAGATGGCGGAATAGTGAGGGCGCACACTGATAGTCCGGGAAAATTTAGTTTAATAAAAGTGGAGTTACGGTAGCCTCAGAAAAAGGACCAGGAAAAAAATGCAGAGGAAACTCTTCTGGATCTAGTGGCTGTGAATTGGAGGACCTACTGGGAGAACAAGGTCGCCCACCGCACGGAAGCCGAGCCGCAGGAGCCGCAGGGTATGTGCGCCACTGCAGGAAGGGGAGTGCATGTCACACAGACACCAGCGGGGAGAGTTGGGACACCCAGGGCTCCGAGTCCACACATCGGCGCTGGAAGGGGAGGTGAGCTCAATAACCCGAGACATTGGCGGGGAAACGGCGGTCAGAATCTAGAGGGGAGCCGGAAAGTGCACCAGACTCACTACTGGAGAGAAGGAAAAAAAGGTGGGGGGTTTCTCTCTCCGCCAACCTTGCAAAGGTTGCAAGGCTGCAAGGCTTGCAAGAGTTTGCAAGAGACAAAGAGCAGGCCCCCTCTCTGGATTTACATAACAACAGGGGAGAGCTAAGGAACTGAGTCACTACAATTCAGTAGCCTAGGCAACCCAGTGGGAGTCCAGAGGAGAAACAGAGCCTGCACAGACTCTTTGGGTAGAAGCCAGATATCGGAAACTAAATACCATCAATTCTGCACAGCCGTGCTGTGCGGTATTACTTACCCACTGAATAAATTAAATAAATAAATAAATAAATAAATAAATAAATAAATAAATAAATAGAGATTTACCACGCATAACCTGAGGGTGTCACCTTTGCACACCCGTAACCCGGAAGAATCAAGCAGAGCTCTCAGGCCACACCCATCTCAAGCCTCCAAGGCTCCTCCAACAGCAGGCAGTCCACTTAACACAGACATAGTATAAAATAAAAAAAAATTAAAAAAAAACACACAGTGACAAAAGAATTAACTATGCCAAGCAACAAACACAGAAATCAAGGGAACAAGATCAACGATGGCACCATGATGCCTCCAAATAAACAAAACACCCCAAGCCAAGATTATGAAGATGATGAGATAGAAGAAATGCAAGATACAGATTTCAAAAAATTTATGATAAGAACATTTAGAAGTTTTCAAAAGCAAATCCTTGAACTACAGAAGTCCTTATTGGACAGGATTGAAAATCTCTCTCATGAAAATGAAATTTTAAGGAAGAATCAAAATGAAACGCAGAAACTAGTAGAGCAGGAAAGTGTGATAGTGAAGAGAAATCAAAATGAAATGAAGAGCTCAATAGATCAAATGACAAACATTTTAGAAAGCCTTAAAAACAGAATGGGTGAAGCAGAAGAGAGAATATCGGACTTAGAAGATAGAGCACAGGAAAGGATACAGTCAAACCAAAGAAAAGAAGAGGAAATTAGAAATCTAAAAAATATTGTTGTGAATCTACAGGATACTATTAAAAAAAACAACATTCGGGTTCTAGGAGTTCCTGAAGGCATGGAGAGAGAGAAAGGATTAGAAGGCCTTTTTGGTGAGATACTAGCAGAGAACTTTCCAGATTTGGAGAAGGACAGAGACATCCTAGTACAGGAAGCTCATAGAACCCCCAATAAACATGACCAAAAGAGATCCTCGCCACGACACGTTGTAATTAAACTCACCACAGTGAAACATAAAGAAAAGATCCTAAAATGTGCAAGAGAGAAACGTCAGATTACTCTCAGAGGATCTCCAATTAGACTCACAGCAGACTTCTCATCAGAAACACTACAGGCTAAGAGGGAATGGCGAGACATAGCACAGGTGCTAAGAGAGAAAAATTGCCAGCCCAGAATATTATATCCTGCTAAGCTCTCATTTGTGAATGAAGGTGAAATAAAGACCTTTCATAGCAAACAGAAATTGAAAGACTTTGCTGCCACTCGTCCGGCCCTGCAAAAGATACTTAAAGATGTGCTACACTCAGAAACACAGAAACACGGCCATCAATATGAAAGAAAGTAAAGGAAGAACACCTACCAGTAAAAGAGCATGGGAAGCTCAAAGCATATACTAGAAAATATCTCCGGGAAAATGGCAGGGCAAAGTCACTACGTATCAATAGTCACATTAAACATTAATGGTCTAAATTCTTCAGTTAAAAGACACCGATTGGCTGACTGGCTCAAAGAACACAACCCAACTATTTGTTGCCTACAAGAAACACATCTCTCTAACAAAGATGCATGCAGACTGAAAGTGAAAGGTTGGAAAAAGATATTCCATGCCAACAAAAACCAAAAAAAAAGCAGGTGTAGCCATATTAATATCAGACAAAATAAACTTTAATACAAAAACTGTTAAGAGAGACAAAGAGGGGCACTATATAATGATCAAGGGTTCAATTCAACAGGAAGATGTAACTATTATAAATGTATATGCACCTAATTACAGGGCACCGGTCTATTTAAAAGATAAGTCAAGGGACTTAAAGGGAGACTTAGATTCCAATACAATAGTACTGGGGGACTTCAATACTCCACTCTCAGAAATAGATAGATCATCAGGACAGAAGATCAACAAGGAAACAGTAGATTTAATTGACACTATTGCCCAAATGGATCTAACAGATATCTACAGAACTTTCAATCCTACATCTAAAGACTTCACATTCTTCTCAGCAGTGCATGGAACCTTCTCTAGGATTAATCACCTACTAGGCCATAAAGCAAGTCTCAGCAAATTTAAAAGAATTAGAATCATACCATGCAGCTTCTCAGACCACAGTGGAATGAAGCTGGAAATTAGCAACTCAGGAAACCCCAGAAAGTATGCAAACACATGGAGACTGAACAACATGCTCCTGAATGAACACTGGGTCATTCAAGAAATCAAAAGAGAAATCAAAAACTTTCTGGAAGTAAATGAAGATAACAACACAACATATCAAAACTTATGGGATACAGCAAAAGCAGTATTGAGAGGCAAATTTATAGCAATAGGTGCCTATATCAAGAAATTGGAAAGGTACGAAATAAATGAGCTTTAAGCACATCTCAAGGACCTAGAAAAACTACAGCAAACCAAACCCAAATCTAGTAGGAGAAGAGAAATAATTAAAACCAGAGAAGAAATTAACAGGATTGAATCCAAAAAACACTACAAAAAAACAGCCAAGCAAGAAGCTGGTTTTTTGAAAAAAATAAACAAAATTGAAACCCCATTGGCCCAACTAACTAAAAAAAGAAGAGAAAAGACCCAAATCAATAAAATCAGAGATGAAAAAGGAAACGTAACAACAGACACCACAGAAATAAAAAGAATCATCAGAAATTACTACAAGGACTTGTATGCCAGCAAACAGGGAAACCTATCAGAAATGGATAGATTCCTGGACACATGCAATCTACCAAAATTGAACCATGAAGACACAGAAAACCTAAATAGACCAATAACTGAAGCAGAAATTGAAACAGTAATAAAGGCCCTCCCAACAAAGAAAAGCCCAGGACCAGATGGATTCACTGCTGAATTCTACCAGACATTTAAAGAAGAACTAATCCCATTTCTTCTCAAACTATTCAGAACAATCGAAAAAGAGGGAATCCTCCCAAATTCTTTCTATGAAGCCAGCATCACCTTAATCCCTAAGCCAGAGAAAGATGCAGCACTGAAAGAAAATTATAGACCAATATCCCTGATGAACACAGACGCAAAAATCCTCAATAAAATTCTCGCCAATAGAATACAACAACACATTAGGAAAATCATCCACCCAGACCAAGTGGGATTCATCCCTGGCATGCAGGGATGGTTCAACATTCACAAATCAATCAATGTGATTCACCACATTAACAGACTGCAAAAGAAAAACCATATGATTATCTCAACTGATGCAGAGAAAGCATTGGATAAAATTCAACACCCTTTCATGATGAAAACTCTAAGCAAATTGGGTAGAGAAGGAACATTCCTCAATATAATCAAAGCAATTTATGAAAAACCCACGGCCAGCATCCTATTGGATGGGGAAAAGTTGGAGGCATTTCCACTGAGATCTGGCACCAGACAGGGATGCCCACTCTCACCACTGCTATTTAACATAGTTCTGGAAGTTTTAGCCAGAGCCATCAGACAAGAAAAAGAAATCAAAGGAATACAAATTGAGAAGGAAAAAGTCAAACTATCCCTTTTGCAGATGATATGATTCTTTACTTAGAGGATCCAAAGAACTCTACTAAGAGACTATTGGAACTCATAGAGGAGTTTGGCAAAGTGGCAGGATATAAAATCAATGCACAAAAATCAACAGCCTTTGTATATACAAGCAATGCCACAGCTGAGAAAGAACTGCTAAGATCAATCCCATTCACAATAGCTACAAAAACAATCAAATACCTTGGAATAAACTTAACCAAGGACGTTAAAGATCTCTACGATGAGAATTACAAAATCTTAAAGAAAGAAATAGAAGAGGATACCAAAAAATGGAAAAATCTTCCATGCTCATGGATTGGAAGAATCAACATCATCAAAATGTCCATTCTCCCAAAAGCAATTTATAGATTCAATGCAATTCCAATCAGGATACCAAAGACATTATTCTCAGATCTAGAAAAAATGATGCTGAAATTCATAAGGAGACACAGGAGACCTCGAATAGCTAAAGCAAACCTGTACAACAGAAACAAAGCTGGACGCATCACAATACCAGATTTCAGGACATACTACAGGGCAGTTGTTATCAAAACAGCATGGTACTGGTACAGAAACAGATGGATAGACCAATGGAACAGAATTGAAACACCAGAAATCAACCCAAACATCTACAGCCAACTTATATTTGATCAAGGAACTAAAACCAATTCCTGGAGCAAGGACAATCTATTCAATAAATGGTACTGGGAAAACTGGATTTCCACGTGCAGAAGCATGAAGCAAGACCCCTACCTTACACCTTACACAAAAATCCACTCAACATGGATAAAAGACCTAAATCTACGACCTGACACCATCAAGTTATTAGAGAACATTGGAGAAACCCTTCAAGATATTGGCACAGGCAAAGAGTTTCTGGAAAAGACCCAGGAGGCACAGGCAGTCAAAGCAAAATCAACTATTGGGATTGCATCAAATTGAGAAGTTTCTCTACTGCAAAAGAAACAGTCAGGAGAGTGAAGAGACAACCGACAGAATGGGAAAAAATATTTGCAAACTATGCAACAGATAAAGGGTTAATAACCAGAATCTACAAAGAGATCAAGAAACTCCACAGCAACAAAACAAACAACCCAGTTAAGAGATGGGCCAAGGACCTCAATAGATATTTTTCAAAAGAGGAAATCCAAAGGGCCAACAGGCACATGAAAAAATGTTCAAGATCACTAGCCATCAGGGAAATGCAAATCAAAACCACAATGAGGTTTCACCTCACCCCGGTGAGAATGGCTCACATACAGAAATCTACCAACAACAGATGCTGGCGAGGATGTGGGGAAAAAGGGACACTAACCCACTGTTGGTGGGAATGCAAACTGGTCAAGCCACTATGGAAGTCAGTCTGGAGATTCCTCAGAAACCTGAAGATAACCCTACCGTTCGACCCAGCCATCCCACTCCTTGGAATTTACCCAAAGGAATTTAAATTGACAAACAAAAAAGCAGTCTGCACCCTAATGTTTTTTGCAGCACAATTCACAATAGCCAAGACCTGGAACCAACCTAAATGCCCATCAACGGTAGACTGGATAAAGAAAGTATGGGATATGTACTCTTTAGAATACTATACCGCAGTAAGAAACAACAAAATCCAGTCATTTGCAACGAAATGGAGGAATCTGGAACACATCATGCTGAGTGAAGTAAGCCAGTCCCAAAGGGACAAATACCATATGGTCTCCCTGATCGGTGACAATGACTGGTTTAATTCTGTAAATAATACACAGTTATTCTTAAGTGTTGAAAATTAACTGAAATGTGATCCCTGTTAAACATAAGAGTGGGAATAAGAGAGGGAAGAGATGTACAAGTTGGGACATGCTCAAGCTGACTTGCCCCAAATGGTAGAGTTAGAAACATACCAGGGTATTCCAATTCAATCCCATCAATGTGGCATGTACCAATGCCATCTCACTAGTCCAAGTGATCAATTTCAGTTCACAATTGATCATAATGAAAGGACTAAGAGTCAAAGGGAGCACATAAACAAGTCTAGTACCTGCTAATACTAACTGATAGAATAAATAAAGGGGAGAGTGATCCAACATGGGAAGTGAGATACTCAGCAGACTCATAGAATGGCAGATGTCCTAAACAGCACTCTGGCCTCAGAATCAGCCCTAAAGGCATTCCAATCTGGCTGAAAAGCCCATGAGAGTATTTCAGGCATGGAAAGCCAAGACACTCTGGCAAAAAACAAACAAACAAACAAACAAACAAAAACAAAAAACAAACCTAAATGAAAGATCTCTGTGAGTGAGATCCCAGTGGAAAGAACAGGTCTTCAAAGAAGGAGGTACCTTTCTCTGAAGGGAGGAGAAAACCTCCACTTTGACTATGACCTTGTCTAAACAAGATAAGAGTCGGAGAACTCAAAAGGCTTCCATAGCCTTGGGAACTCATGACTGGAGCATAGGGAGATTACTGATGTCATAAACAGGAGTGTCAATTTGTAAAGTCAACAACAGGAGTCACTGTGCACTCACTCCTCATGTAGGATCTCTGTCCTTAGCGTGCTGTACATTGAGACTTAATGCTATAACGAGTACTCAAAGAGTATATTTTTCTTTGTGTTTCTATGGGGGTGCAAACTGTTGAAATCTTTACTTAATGTATACTAAACTGATCTTCTGTAAAAAAAAAAAAAGAAAGAAATTATCAATTTCCAACTTGACTCTCACTGGGATTAAACATGACAATAGGTCTGATCTGATTCCATCATCATTTAAAAAATCATCGATTATTTTTCACTTTATGTTTCTGTGTGGGATCAAACTGTTGAAATCTTTACTTAATGTATACTAAGCTGATCTTCTGTATATTAAGAGAATCGAAAATGAATCTTGATGTGAATGGAGGGGGAGAGGGAGTGGGAAAGGGGAGGGTTGCGGGTGGGAGGGACAGTATGGGGGGGAAGCCATTGTAATCCATAAGCCGTACTTTGGAAATTTATATTCATTAAATAAAAGTTAAAAAAAACAGTAACCCTATTATATTTTTAATAATAAATTTGTTGAAAAAGAAATCAAGAAAGCAATCTCATTCATGATAGCTACATAAATAACTACAAAGAAATTTAAGGAAGCGAAAGATCTCTAAAATGAATATTATAAAACACTATGAAAGACACAAAATGACACAAAAATGGAAAGACATTCTATGTTCATAGATTGGAAGAATACTGTTGAAATATCCTTAAGGCTGAAAACAATCTAATCCTCTATTAAAATAGCAATGACATTCATCACAGAAATAGAAAAAAAAATCGTAAAATCCACATGAAGCAAAAATACCCAAAATAGCAAAATCAATCCAAAAGAAAAAGGATAGAAGCATAACGATACCTGACTTCAAAACATACTACAAAGCAATAGTAGCCAAAAAATACATGATTCTGGCATAAAAACCAACACATAGCCCAGTGGAAGAGAACAAAGGACCTAGAAATTAATTTATGCACATACAACTGATTTTCAACAAAGGTGCCAAGAGTACGCACTGGAGAAATGACAGTCTTTTTTTTTTTTTTAGATTTTATTTATTTATTTGAAAGTAGAGGGCCGGCACCATGGCTCACTTGGTTAATCCTCCCCCTTAGGCACCAGCATCCCATATGGGCACCGGTTCTAGTCCTGGTTGCTCCTCTTCCAGTCCAGCTCTCTGCTCTGGTCTGGGAAGGCAGCAGAGGATGGCCCAAATGCTTGGGCGCCTGCACCACATGGGAGACCAAGAAGAAGTTCCTGGCTCCTGGCTCCGGATTGGCGCCAGCCGTAGCGGCCATTAGGGGGGTGAACCAATGGAAGGAAGACCTTTCTGTCTCTCTCCCTCACTAACTCTGTCAATTAAAAAAAAAAAGAAAGTAGAGTTGCAGACAGAGAGAGGAAGGGACAGAGAGAAAGGTCTTCCATCTGCTGGTTCACTCCCCAGATGGCTGCAATGGCCAGAGCTGGGCTGATCCGAAGCCAGGAGCCAGGAGTTTCTTCTGTGTCTCCCATATGGACACAGGGGTCCAAGCACTTGGGCCATTTTCTACTGCTTTCCCAGGCCATAGCAGAGACCTGGATCAGAAAAGGAGCAGCTGGGACTAGAACTGGCACCCATATGGGATGCTGGTATTGCAGGCAGAGAATTAACCTACTGTGCCATAGTGCTGGCTCCATGATAGTCTCTCCTAAAATGGTGCTGGGCAAACTGATATACATGCACAGAAGAATGGAACTAGATCTCTACCTCTCACCATATACAAAAATAAACTCAAAATGGATCAGAAATCTAAAGTTAAGTCCAGAAGCTATGAAACTACTAGGAGAAAAGATAGGGGAACCACTTTAAGACACTGGTGTAGGAAAGATTTTAGGGCAGGTCCCCCAAAGAAGAGACAAGTGAATTAAAATAGACAAATGTAAATACATCAAACCAAGAAGCTTCTATATAACAAAGGAAACAATCAAAAGAATAAAGAAATCATCTGTAGAAGAAAAATATTTGCAAACCATTCATCTGACAAGTATTAATAATCAGAATATATAAAGAATTCAGCAAAAAAAAAATACAGTGCAAATAATCCAACTTTAAAAATAGGCAACAGGATTCCTAGATGGTGGAATAGGGACTGCAGCTTACTGTTCTAGTCCAGGGGAAGATAGTTTTAAAAAAGTGGAGAGAGGGGCCGACGTTGTGACACAGTGGGTTAACCTCCTGGCCTGAGGTGCCAGTTCGAGACCCAGCTGCTCCACTTCCAATCCAGCTCTCTGGTATGGCCTGAGCAAGTAGTAGAAGATGGACCAAATCTTTGGGCCCCATACCCACATGGGAGACCCGAAAGAAGCTCCTGGCTCCTGGCTTCGGATCAGTGTAGCTCCAGCCATTGAGGTCAATTGGGGAGTGAACCATCAGATGGAAGACCTCTCTCTCTGGCCAGTGTCTGAGGCCCCAGTCCCACGATGGAGGACTCCCCATTGGTGGACACGGTAAGCAGGATGGTATAGGCAGAGCCCATCTGTGCAGACTTCTCATCCAAATAATCCTCCCAGCAGAGGTGTACATTTGCTGCAGAAGAGCAGCTCAGTGAGGAGCACTCCCTGGAAAACTTGGGGCTTCAGGACTTCAGAGGAGGAGCTTCACACAGTTCCTTACCTCACTCTTCAGAGCAGGGACTGCAGACGGGAGGCACTATCTTGGGATGGAAGTCACTCCCAAGAAGTTTCTGCCTGTTTCTTTCCAGGGTCCCCAAAGATACCTCTGCATTCTACCAGGGAATACCGAACCCTATTGGTCCAGCTGAGCTCCCCACAGCAGTGATGGCCTTGGAATCCATGACCACACAGTGCCCTGCACTATGGTGGACAGTGGGGGCAGGGCAGCTCAGATAGACAGTTCCTGGGATTTTGGAAATAAGGAGGCCCACCCTGTCAGAATTGAAAGCCATCCTCTTTCCAATTGCTACCCCATCCCTGACCACCTGAAAAATCATAAATTACAGCTGGATTCCCACGTACCTATCCAGTCTGACTGTAGGGGCTCCAAGCTCCTAGCATACTAAGAACAGCTTTCACAGTGGAGTTAGAGGGCATATTATGGAGTGAGGCAGTACTCTGGACTGTGTACACATCTGGGTGAGTGAAGTGTGCAGGCACCATGAGCTCTCTGAGCTGAGAAGCTGGTGGTTCACCTTGCCACATGAAAAAGGTTGGACTCCAAACACACCAGTGGGCTCCAACATCCCCTCATCCCATTGACTGTAGTCAGAGACTCTTTACCATGCCCATCTCTTTTGCCCCACCCACAAAAGTGTCCAGTTCTCTCTGGCCCCACCGAGCACACACTTCTGGAGCTCATGCATAAGCCTTAGGTGCTCCTCCTAGCACAGCAACATCTCGCTAACCAGTTCTCAAAATAGGGCTCTTTGTGCTAAGCCTAACAACTATGGCTTGCTGGGATCCCTGGCTTAGAGAATTTGCTCTGTGCCAGGCCTAGCATGGGGCTCAAGGGTGCAGGCTCCAGGCAACTTCCAGAGTTTGGGTAATGATGCTCTGACTCAAAGAAGCTACAACAACCAAAATCAGCAAGCAGCACACAGAGTAGTCCCAGGCAGCTTGTCCTGCTGAGCTGAAATCACTTATATCCAATCATTCCCTCAGACAATATCTGTCAGTTTCACCTCTTCCACCCAGCAACCATTAGTGCAACTCTTGAAGCTCTGGATCTGGACAGTGGCTAGAAGTCTCTAAATCCACTCACATCCTTCAGCCAGCACTAGATTTGCAACTCCAGTGCATGACTTGGATAATGGCTAGGAATCCATGTGCCAGGCACAATCAAAACATCAATAAGGCCTGCTTCCAACAGCTGAGAAGCTCATCAAACCAGTCCCTCCCAGAAGAGAGTGCTGAAGACCTGTGTAACAGGAACCACAGTGACCACTCAGAGCAACAGCCCAGAAACCCACTACAGCTACCATAAACTCTAGCAAATAAAGGCATAGGGAGGAGACTATACTACAAAATGTAACTGGAGCTAAAGATAAAGCCACTCTACCAAACCAACACTAGAGGCATATCTCCAGTTATAAAGCCTTCAATCAACAAAACCATCCTCCAAAAGTGACATTAACAAGAAATCCTCCAAATGCACAAATATTAGCACACAAACACAAAAAACATGAACAAGGAAAGCAACATGATTCCCCAAAATGAACACAATAATACATTAATACTGGATTGTGAAGAAACAGAGACTGACAAAATGAATTTAAGAGAATAACTGTAAGGTTACTTAAAATGCAGAGAAATGAAATTAGGAAATGTGTACACGCCATGGATGAGAAAATTGGCAAACAGATATCTTGAAAGAAAAAAAAAAAACAGGGGCCAGATCCATGGCACAGTAGATTAATCCTCCATATGGGATGCACCAGCATCCCACATGGGTGCCGATTCTAGTCCCGGCTGCCCCTCTTCCAATCCAGCTTTCTGCTTATGGCCTGGGAAAGCAGTAGAAGATGGCTCAAGTGCTTGGGCCCCTGCACTCACATGGGAGACCTGGAAGAAGCTCCTGGCTCCTGGCTTTGGATCAGTGCAGCTCTGGCCACTGTGGCCACCTGGGGAGTGACCAACAGAAGGAAGACCTTTCTTTGCCTCTCCCTCTCACCATCTGTAAATCTACCTCTCAAATAAATAAAAACTTTAAAAAAAAACAAAAATATTAGAGATGAAATACTCAATAAATCAAATAATAAATACAATGGAAAGCCTTAACAACAGACTAGACGAGGCAGAAGAAAGCACATCTGACCTAGAAGACAAGTCTTTTGAAATATCTCAGCCAGGAGAAGATGACGAAAAGGAAGGAGGAAGAAAAAAAAAACAGGATAAAAACAGTGTTTGGGATCTATTAAACACCATCAAAGGAAAGGACCAAAGTCTCAGGAATTCCTGAAGGAATGAAAAAATAGAAAGGTTTAGAAAAATCTATTCAATGAAATAACAGAAAACATCTATAATTTGGAGAAAGAGTTTGGCAAAGTTGCCAGATATAAAATCAACACACAAAAATCAATAGCATTCCTATATACCAACAATGTTCTGGCTGAAAAAGAATTTATAAGACCAGTCGCATTCATAATAGCTACAAAAATGTTTAAATACCTTGGGATACATTTAATGAAAGATGTGAAAGACCTCTACAATGAAAATTATAAAACATTAATGAAAGAAATGGAAGACACAAAAAATGGAAAAACTTCACGTTCATGGATTGGAGTATTTCACATCATTACAATGTCCATACTACTCAAAGAAATTTACAAATTCAACACAATCCAAATCGAAACTCCAATAACATTCTTCAGAGAACTAGAAGAAACAATCCTAAAGTTTATATGGAAACACAAAATACCCTGAATAGCTAAAGCAATCCTAAATTATAAAATAAAGTCAAAAGCATCACAATACTAGATCTCAAGGACTGTTATTATTCACAGGCAATAAAAACAAAAATAAACAAATGGGATCTCATCAAGCTAAGAAGCTTCTTCACAACAAAAGAAACAGCTAACAAAGTGAAGAGGCTACCAACAGAATGGGAGAAAATATCTGCAAACTATATATTCAATAAAGAACATCCAGAGTACATAAGGAACTGAAGAAACTAAATAACAAAACAATCCAGTTAAGAAATGGGCAAAGTATCTGAACAGGCATTTTCAAGTGATTTAATACAAATGGCCAATAGACACATGAGAAAATGCTCAGGAGTAGCAGCCATCACAGAAATGTAAATAAGAACTACAGTGAAGTATCACTTCAGAGAGAATGGCTATCATCCAAAAATTTAACAAATGCTGGTGATTATGTGTAGAACAAGGTACCCTAATATACTGTTTGTGGGAATGTAAACTGGTTCAACCATTATGAAAAACAGTACTAAGATCACTCAGAAAACTACAAATAGATCTACCATATTAACCAGTTGCCCCACTCCTGGGAATTTATCTAAAGGAAATGAAATTAGCATACTAAAGAGATACCTGCACTACATGTTTATAGTAGTTTAATTCATAATAGCAAATCTTTGCAATCAACCTAGATGTCCATCAACTGATAACCAGATAAAGTGTGATACATATATGCAATGGATATTACTCAATCAGAAAAAAGAATGAAATATTGACATCTGCAACAAAATGGATGGAACCGGATATCATTACGCTAAGGAAATAAGCTGATTCAGAAAGACAAACAGCAAATGTTTTATTTGTGGAAACTTATATTGAGTAAAAAAATTGTGTCAATATCATTTGGTATAATTCTATATCATTGAGTATATAAACATTACTTTATTGAATAACACAATGTAAATGACAATATACACTTCTTTCCCCCACATTTTTATCATGAATCCCTCACTTTGAGATATCTTTTTTTAAAGAAAAAAATAATATACATGTATGTGTATATATGTCTACATTTGAAGTGAAAGTAGAAGAATGCTTAGAATTGCTAAATTTTGAAACTAAAAGAGAAAAATATTACAATTAAAAGCCAAAAAGAATCATCTCACCCTATTTATGGTAGCTAGTATCAAAAAGATGGGAAAAAATACAGGGGCTGCCATTGTGGCACAGTGGGTTAAGCCAATGCTTACAATGCCAGCATTCCACATCGGAGTGCTGGTTTAAGTCCCATCTGCTCTGCTTCCAATCTAGCTCCCTGCTAATGAGGAAAAGTAGTGGATGATGGCCCAAGTATCTGGGTCCCTGACACCCATGTGAGAGACCAAGATGGAATTCCAGGGTCCTAGCTTTGGCCTGGCCCAGCCAGAGCCAGTCTAGCCATTTGGGGAGTAAATCAGTAGATGGAAGATACACCTAGCTGTTTTATTCTTTTTGTCACTGTTTTTCAAATAAATAAATCTCTAAAAAAAGATAAAGGCAAATGCTGGTGATGATGCACGGAAGAAGGAACTGTTGTAGGAGGCTTCATGGAAATACATGAGAAAACTACACACTGATGTCAAAACAATTTTTTTAAGATTTATTTATTTTGAAAGTTAGACTTATAGAAAGAAAGGTAGAGACGATAAGAGAGGACCTTTCATCCACTGGTTCACTTCCCAGATGGCTGCAACGACCAAAGCCAGGAGCCAGGTGCTTCTTCCAGGTCTCCTACATGGGTGCTGGGGCCCAAGCACTTAGGCTGTCTTTCACTGCTTTTCCCAGGGGCACCAGCAGAGAGCTGGATCAGAAGAGAAACAGTTGGGACTCAAACCAGCACCTATATTGGATGCCTGCACTGCAGGCACAGGCTTAACTTTCTACGCCACAGTACCAGTCTTCAAGAGCAGAACTTTCACTGGAAATTTTTTGCTGGGATTGAGATGCTGAACTATTTCTTCAAAGAACTGTAACAGAAGATTAATATGGCTTTACCTGTGTAATCCTGCAGACAAAGCACAAAGACTTGGCTACCAAGAGGTGCAAATGGTCCAGTCAAAGTGAAAGCTTAGAAGTCAAGTGCAATGGTCATGGCAAGAATTTTGGGGGGGATGCTCAAGCCATTCTGCTTACTGCCTTTTAAAAAATATTTTATTTTTTTATTTATTTGAGAGGTAGAGTTACAGAGAGGGAGAGACAAAGGTCTTCCATCCACTGATTCACTCCACCAAATGGCCACAACAGCCATAGCTGGGCCAATCCAAAGCCAGGAGCCAGAAGCTTCTTCTGGGTGTCCGATGCAGGTGCATGAGTGCAAGCACTTGGGTCATCTTCTATTGCTTTCCCAGGTCATAGCAGAGAGCTAGATCAGAAGAGGAGCAGCTGGGACACGAACTGGCACCCATATGGGATGCTGGCACTGCAGGTGGAGGCCCACCCCATTATACCACAGTGCCAGCCCCTTGTTGACTTTCTAGAAGGCCAACAAAAGCTAACATCTACTATGAGACAGTATTGAGAAAGTCACACAAAGCTATAGCACAAACACACTTGGGGAGGCTCTACCAAAGCAAGCTTCCCCATTATAACAATGCTCTTACTAACTCCTGCCAACAAACAAGGGCAATTTTGTGAGAGTATCAATGAGGAATCATTAGGTATCTGTCTCACAGTCCTGTTTTGGCTCCTTCTGACTTCTTTTGGTTTCCTAATCTTAAAGTCTTTAAAGGGAACCCATTTTTCTTCAGTAAATAATGTGAAAAATATTACACTGATATGTCTAAATTCTAAGGACCCTCAGCTCTTTAGGGATGGACTAAATGGCTAGTATCATGGCTTTCATAAGTGTCCTGAACTTACTGGCACTTATGCTGAGAAATAAGATTTACACTTTTAATTTTGTCTGTTTCCAAGAACTTTTTCAAAACCCCTCATATTCTGTTGGTGGAAATGCAAATTAGTACAGCCACTATGGAAAACAATATGGATGGTCCTCAAAAAACTAACAGAACTACTATATAATCCTGTAATCTCACTACTGGGTGTACATCCAAAGGTAAAGAAATCATTGTATCAAAGAGATATCTGTACTTCCATGTTTACTGCAGCACAATACACAACAGGCAAGATAAACAATCAATCAAGGTATCTACCAATAGATAAACAAAGAAAATGTAACATTGGGACTGGTGCTGTGGCGTAGCAGGTAAAGCTTCTGCCTGCAATGCCAGCATCCCATATGGGCACCAGTTCAAATGCCAGCTGCTCCACTTCCAATCCAGCTCTCTGCTATGGCCTGGGAAAATGGTGGAAGATGGCCCAAGTCCTTGGACCCCTGCACCCCCGTGGGAGACTTGGAAGAAGCTCCTGGCTCCTGGCTTCAGATTGGTGCAACTGCAGCCGTTGTGGCCAATTGGGGAGTGAACCAGCAGATGGAAGACCTCTCTCTCTCTCTCTCTGCTGCTCCTTCTTTCTCTGTACAACTCCAACTTTCAAATAAATAAATAAATTTTTTTTTGAAAAAGGAAAATGTGATATACATATATCCAATGGAATATTGCTCGGTCAAAAAAAAAAGAATGAAATCTTGTCATTTGTGGTAAAACAAATGGAACTAGAAAACACCATATTAAGTGAAATGTCAGGCACATAAAGACAAATACCATATTTTCATTCATTTGTGGAAGCTAAAAAATGTATTTCACAGGAGGTGAGAGTGAGACAGTGATCACTAGAATTTTGAAAGCAGAGGGGTTGAGGAGACAAAGAAAAAGTTAACAAGGACAAAATATAGTTAGGAAGAATTAGTTCTGCTGCTCTATAGCACAGTAGGGGATATGTTATCTGGAACAATTTATGATATATTTCACAGCACAAAAAATTCTAGATGCAGAAAATTCTACATGTTCTTAACACACAGCAATAAGAAATGTAAGAAATGAAAATGTTAATTACAATTTCATCATTACATGTTATTAAATGTATCAATTATACTGTATCCCATAAACAGGTACAAATATATCAATAGAAACATGAAAAATAATTTTAAATATTTAAATAAGGTGGAATGGTGGGCATTGTGGTGCAACAGGTTAAACTGCCACTTGTAATATGTGTATCATATATCACAGTGCCAATTCAAACCCTGCTACTCTGCTTCTGATCCAGCTTCTGTTAATGTGCCTGGGATGGCAACAGATAGCTCAAGTACCTGGATTCCTGCTACCCACATGGGAGACCAGGATGGAGTTCCCTACTCCTGGTTTTGGTTGGGCTCAGCCCTGGCTGTGCTGGGCATTCAGGGAATAAACCAGTGGCTGAAAGATCTCTCTCACCTCACATACCTTTGACCTCTCCTCTTTTTCATCTTTCAATTAAATCATTTTTTAAGAATTCCCATTTGTAACTTTTTTCTTTAAAACTTTATTTGAAAGGCACAGTTGGGGGTGGGGGGAAGAGATCGATCTTTGATCTGCTGGTTCACTCCCCAAATAGTGGCAACAGCAAGAGCTGGGTTAGAATGAAGATGGGAGTTTCTTCCAGGTCTCCCATGTGGGTGCAGGGGCCCAAGCACTTGGGCTATATCCCGCTGTTTTTCTCAGGCCATCACCAGGAAGCTGGATCAGAAGTGGAGCACCCAGGACTTGAAACAGCACCCATATGGGATGCTGGCATTGCAGGAGGCAGTTTAACCCACTACATCACAATGCTGGCCCACCCAATAAATCTTTTTAAAAACTAAAATCTAGTAAGTGCCAGCCCCCAGAAACTTTTTTTTAGTCATATATAATTACCAAGTGAGATATAGCCCAGGAATGCAAGGTTAGCTTAACAATCAAAAATAAACTATTGTTAATACTACTGATTCTCTTCTGAAGTTTGTGAACAAGGTGAGGGGTGAGGATATCCACACTCAAATAAAAAATATTTATGTGTTTTAAAGGCAGAGACTGGAAGAGAGCTCCAATATACTGATTCATTTCCCAAATGCCAATAAGAACTGACACTGGGCCAGCTCAAAGTCAGAAGCCAGGAACTTAACACCGATGTGGGTGGCAGGGACCCGAGTACTTGAGTCATCACCTGCTGCCTCCCAGGATGTCAGGAGCAGGAACTGGAAACATAGCCAGCACTTGAGTCCATACACAATGATATGAGATGTCAGCACCCAAGTGGCATCTTAATTCCTGTGCCAAACACTTGCTCCCCAACTCTCAACACTTTGATTCAACACTGTATTAGAGTTTCTATTTCTAGCTAGGACAATAAGGCAAGAAAAAAATGAGAGATTCAGACTGTAAGGAAGAAGTAAAACTAAAATTATTTCAATTTATACGGTACATGAGCCTACCTGTGGGAAACCCTAAAAAATCCACAAAAAGACTGGAGAATTCAGAAAAGTTGTAGGATATGCAATCAACTTACAAAAATCAGGATCCCGAAACTGAAGCAAAACAAGGATTATTCAAAAAGTTTGTGGAAAATGGAAATGAAAAATAAGTGTAATTGATTCAAAACATTCTGAAATTCTTGCATATTCTATTATTTCATTTTTTTCCTTTCTTTCCCACTTTTTTTGTTTGTTTGCTTTTGAGGCAGAGTACTCCCATCCACTGGCTCTTTCTCCAGTAACATCCATGATTGAACAAGGCCAAAGTCAAGGATAGAGAATCCAATTGGGTTTTTCCCACATGATTGGCAGGGCCCTAACCACTTGAGTCATCAACTGCTGCCTTCCAGGGTCTGTATCAGCAGGAAGATGGTATCAAGATCCAGAGCTTGGAATCAAACTCAAGAACTCAGGTATGGGCTATGGGACATGGGCATCCTACCTAGCATCTTAACCATACTTTCTTAATGAATACTTCCCATGAACTTTTTGAACATTCCTTGTAAACTAACAATCAAAAAAGATAGTTAAGAAAACAATCTCTGAGCTGGCATTGTGTCACAGCAGTTAAAAACACTGGCTGCAATGTTGGCATCCCATGTAGGTGCCAGTTTGAGTCACGGCTACTCCACTTCACATCCAGCTCCCTGCCAATGCCCCTGGGAAAGCAAAAGATGGCCCAAGTGTTTGAGCCCCCACCACCACATGGGAAACCCAGAGGAAGCTCCTGCCTCTTGGCTTGGGAAAATGGAAATCAAAAGGTAGCTGCAAAAAGCCTGAATTAACTGGGAGTTGACAACAGAGCCCAATTCTAAACTCAGGTCTGCTAACTCCAAAGCCTGTATTCTGTTCCTGGAGTCACAGTGTCCACACCTGTGATCCTCCTGCAGCTGCCAAAATGCCTCCAGCTTTCCACAGCAAGACACACTGGCAAGAGGTCACACAGATCACAGCATTTTCTGTTGTCACCCACACTTCCGCTCATTAACTTCTCTTCATATCATTTCCTGACCTGAAATCTCAAATCTTTTCCTTCCTAATCTTCATTAAAACTTACACATATTGTGTCATATCCCCTCAGTACTTGCTCCCTGCTACTAAAGCATGTAAAGAAATCCATATCCAGGGTAGGAATATGTCAGGTAGGATATGTCAGCTTCTCAGTAAGTCTATCCTAACTAACCTATTTAATACTACAACCTACTACTCCCTCCTAACTCCACTACTATGCTTTTCTTTTTTCCCCTATGAGAAATTATATAACTTATTTAGTATGTTGATTATTCATCTTTCTGTCTTCACTTTCGAGAGTGTACTATAAAAAAAATCACATCACACTCAGTGACTCAAAAGCAACAGAAATGTATTATCTTGGAGTTCTGGAGATCAGAACTCCACATGGGTTTCAATGGGCAGAAATCAGGGTACCAGCGAGATGCAGCCACTACTCTAGGTTCTTAGGGAGGGTCCTCTTCCAGCTGCTTAGACTTCAAACCCCCTTCCTATCTTCTCATCTTTCACCTTCTCTCCCACTCTGATTCTTTCTCCATCTTTAAGGATCTTTCTTACTACATTAGGCCCACCTGGATAATAAAGACACTCTCCTCATTTCCAGATCCTTAATCACATTTGTAAAGTACTTTTAACCATCTCAAGATGAGACAGCAGGTTCACAGATTCTAAGGATTTAGACTGGGACATATTTAGGGTGTCCATAATTCAGTCTACCATATTCAGAACTTGCTATCCAACTCATCGTCTTAAAGCCGGCCTAAAGGAACAGATACATAGATCAAGTAAAGGCCTTGAAGGTGACCAAGTTCTCATAATTTCACTACTTGGTCATTGCCCCAGCTCAAGTCCTCTTAAGTATTTCAACATTCTTTTAAATGCTCTCTCAACAGTCAGTCTTGTCCTTCAAATTCATCCCCTATTTTGAAGTAATCTTAAATAAATGTTACATCTTAAATATAATTTAAATGCAACTTATGGTATCTAATTATGCCTCAATAAATATTTTTTGAAGCTAATAAGGAACGTAGAATAAGAAATGATCAATTCAAACGAAAGCAAGATAAAGGGGTAAAGGGAACACAACTGGGGGGGGGGTCATACAGAAAACAAATACTAAGTGCCAGATTTAAACCTAAAAATAACTGTTAAATATAAGGGGGCTAAATGCTTAAGTTTCAAAACAACAAAAATAATCTAACAGTAATAAAGCAACAAAACTCAGTCATAGATTACTTAAAAGATTTTGGTTCATTAAAATTAAAAAAAAAAAAAAAGAATGGGCAAGACATACTTTGTATTGTTTTGTTGCTAGAGTAATGCCATCTACCAAGAATGAGAAAACCTCAGACAGAACAAGAGTTCAAGTGCTCACACCTGTGCTGACTGGCTTTTTGGTCTGCTGATATAGGCTGACTTCAGCAAGTATGACTAGGACAACTTGACTCTGCTCCATATTGCCACCCAATCAGGTGTCACTCAATGGCCTGAATGCATTCTCCTGATGGCCACTATGCAGTAGAACAAGCCCCAGGGGATAAGCTTCTGTTTCAAGGATCCCTATTCACATGGTTGAGTCCAAAGTAAAAAAATCCGAACAGGTTACCTCATGGTAGGACAGCAAAGTCGCATGGCAAACAGTATGAACATTAAGTTTATAATTATGGGAAAGGTAAAGAATTGAGGCCTAGATACACAATCTACTCCATTATATAACCAGCAGATGAAGTAAACCTCGAAGCAAAAACCATCAGTAGACACATTGGGACATTTCATTATAATACGAAATGATTTTTTTTTTTTGACGGGCAGAGTGGACAGTGAGAAAGAGAGACAGAGAGAAAGGTCTTCCTTTGCCATTGGTTCACCCTCCAATGGCCGCCGCGGCCGGCGCACCGCGCTGATCCGATGGCAGGAGCCAGGTACTTATCCTGGTCTCCCAAGGGGTGCAGGGCCCAAGCACTTGGGCCATCCTCCACTGCACTCCAGGGCCACAGCAGAGAGCTGGCCTGGAAGAGGGGCAACCGGGACAGAATCTGGCGCCCCGACCGGGACTAGAACCCAGTGTGCCGGCGCCGCAAGGCGGAGGATTAGCCCAGTGAGCTGCGGTGCCGGCCTAAGTGATTTTTTAAAAAGAATTTCAATTTGTATCCAATCACATAGCCTCTAAAAGAGAAAGCCAAATTCAGAATCATGGTGGGAGATTCAATATAAGCTGACAAAAGATAATCCATAACAATACAGAAGATTATAACAATTCAATTAAGTAAGTCTTAAGTAACATTTAGAGAGCACAGTACACAACAATTGCAGAACATACATTCTTTTTAAATGGACAAGGGGACCAGCACCATGGCTCACTTGGCTAATCCTCCACCTGCGGTGCTGGCACCCTGGGTCTGATTCTGGATGGGGCAGCGGGTACTAGTCCCAGTTGCTCCTCTTCCAGTCCAGCTCTCTGCTGTGGCCCGGGAGGGCAGTGGAGCATGGCCCAAGTGCTTGGGCGCCTGCACCCGAGTGGGAGACCGGGAGGAAGCACCTGGCTCCTGGTTTCGGATTGGAGCAGCGCTGGCCATAGCGGCCATTAGGGGAGTGAACCAATGGAAGGAAGACCTTTCTCTCTATCTCACTGTCTATAACTCTACCTGTCAAATAAAAATAAAATAAAATAAAATAAATGGACATGGGACATTTACTGAAAAAGACTGAGTCACACAACTGGTTTCAATAAACTTTAAAAAAAATGACAGCTTAAGAATGCATTTTCTGACTACAGTGCAATTTAGCCAGAAATCCACAAAAGATGACTAGAAAATTCCACATTTGGAAATTAAACAGCACACTCATAAAAACCCATGAGTCAAACGGAAATACAACGGAAATGAGAAGAAAAGTTTGAATTCGCTGATGTTGAAATTACTAAATGTATAGAAGTGGATGTGACTAACTGCAAATACTGGGGTGTCCACGGGCAGACGCTCTGTGATTGAGAGGAGGGGAAACTGCTGGACACCGAGTCAACACGCGGCTTTCTAACGAGCACAACTAGCACCACCGTCTTCCCCACGGCTACGGAGCCTTTCTTCGTGTCAAACCCGCCCCCGTCAGGGTAGCCAAGCTCACTGGAAACTTCGATAATCTTTCGGGGAAAATTTCTCTTTGAAACTGCTTGCCTTCTCTGATTTCCACACTTACACATCCAGAGAAGCCTACTGAAATCTGTCCGGGAGTCTCGCAGGCGCCTCAAAATTCTAGATGCCAACCCCATTCCTCCCAGCCCGCCCATCGCAGAGGAGGTCCCCGGCCTTCACCGGGTGATGGAGTGAGAAAGCTGGGGGCGCCGGCCGCCCTGACAAGCGCCCGACATGCCTCATCCGCGGCCACGGGGCGACAAGGGGGTCAGCGCCCAGACCCTCCCGCGGGACAGGAGGCGCCGAGCCCGCAGCCCTGCAAGGCCCTCTACACCCCCGCCTCGCCCTCGCCTCTCCCTCTCCCCGAGGCCGAGGCCGGAACTGGGGATGGGCGAGGTGGAAGCCCCCAGGGCTCAGCGTCCTCCCGGAGCCACGAGGAGAACCGCAGCTCCGGGCTCAACGGCCGTGGGAGGCAGCGGGTGAAGGACCTCAGGTTTGGCTGCCGGCCGGCTACACTGAAGCAATTCCTGCTTGTGGGGATTCTGAGGAGGCGGCAGGGGGCTGGACACACCACTTACGGCGACTTCCCAGTCCCAAAGGCCACGCAAATCTCGATTCGGTTTGAGATCACCGTCTCTCAAGATGGAGGCCTGACTAGAGCAGGCGGCCTGAGCGCGGGTGGGCGGGGCGGGCGTGGTGGGCGTGGCCGCGCATGCTCCTCCAAGAGCAAGGTTGAGTTTATGGCCGGAGCCCCAGCCTTAGATCATAGCACTATGTTTTAAATGTCTTTTAAGGTATGCTCTCCTTGTTTTGTTTTGGCTTAGTTCTTATAAAAATAAGTTAGGCGTAATGAATCTTGTTAATCACTTAGTTCAGGCAGTAACTATTTTTTAGCCTATTCATAGATGATTTCATTTTTTACTATTTTCTCTTGCCTATTTTATTGACTTTTAAATTAATTATTTTTCAAAAGGCAGAGAGAGAGGTGCCGGCATTGTGGTGCAGTGGGTTAGGCTGCGGCTTAATTGCAGGGCAGGTTCAAGTCGCAGCTACACTGCTTCCTAACTCCCTGGGAAGGTAGTGGAGGATGGCCCAAGTACTTAGGCCCCTTCCATCCATGTGGGAGACCAAGAGGAAGTTCCTGGCTCCCGGCTTCAGCCTGGCCTAGACTTGGCTATTGTAGCCATGTCGGGAGAGAACCATGCAAGGAAGATCTCTTTTTCTGTTGTTTTGCCTTTCAAGTAAATAATTTTTTTAAAAAAGCAGAGTGGCTGGCATTTTGGCATAGAGGGTCAAGCTGCTGCCTGCGACACCAGTATCCCATGTGGGTACTGGTTTGTATTCCAGCTACTCCATTTCCCATTCAGCTCCCTGATAAAAGCAGCAGAGGATGGCCCAAGTACTTGAATCCCTGCTAGCCATGTGGGGGACCTGGATGAAGCTCCTGGCTCAGCCCTGGCCATTGTGGCCACCTGGGGGAGTGAACCAGTGGGTGGAGGATCTTTATCTCCGTCTCTCCTTCTCTCTGAAACTCTTTCAAATAAATAGATAAATCTTTTTTAAAAAAAAGGCAGATATATAGAGACAGATCTTCCATCTGCTAGATCCAAAATAAATTCTATGAGCCCGGAACTCAATGTGTATCTCCCATATGGCAGGAACCCAAGTACTTGAGCCATCATCACCTGCTGCCTCCTAGGGTGTATAGTAGCAGGAAGCTGGAGTCGGAAGCAGAGCCAGGACCAAACTCAAGTACTTCAGTATGGCAGCGGGCACCCCAAACAGCATCTTAATTGCTGTGCCAAATGCCCACATCTTTCTTGCCTATTTTCAAAACGTGTTTCAAACATTTAAAGGGCCACAGTCAGCTAGTTTTAGCTCCTGCTTTTTTAATCTTTGATTCCTCCAGCTCTTTCTCTAACTCTGACCTTATCCCTGAACTCTAGACACTTATATCCACCCACGTGGGAGATCAGGAGGAAGCTCCTGGCTTCGGATGGGCTCAGCTTTGGCTATTGCGGCCATTTGGGGAGTGAACCAGCGGATGGAAGACATCTCTCCTCTCTCTCTCTCTTCTCCCTCTGCCTCTCTAACTCCACCTTTCAAATAAATAAATATTTAAAAAATTCCTTAACATAATCTCAATGGATACCAACAGTTTTGTACCACTAAGCCACAGGTTAAGCTAGGGTCCCAGAATGGAAACTAGAAGGGAGAGGTAGTTATCTCAAGGCTCAAACTACTTTGCTTCCTCCATATTATCACCTCTCAGGGACGCTACCATTCTGTCTGCTAGATAGTGTCATATCTCCCCAACTGGTCACTGAGAGGCACACTCGACAGAATTCAGCTGGGTCAAAAAAGAGGCAGCCTCACAGCTGTATTCAGTTTAAGGGTCTGTAGCTCCTGGGTATTTATTTAACCAAACAATTAGTTGACATGTGCTAAGCATTATAGACAGCATTGGGAATAAAAAGATGAATTAGACATGGTCTAGCCTGCAGGTGGATTATAATTGAGAAAGGGGGAAATGGAGTTAAAAACTTAGCAAGACAAAATAGGCAATTATAACTAATGTGGCTATAACAGTAACAAAAGGTGGGATTGGAGGGAGATGTAGAAAACAAGTGAGGGGACTTCACTGAGTCTGGTGCTGAGGAACAGAGGTAGGATGACCCAAGAAGACTTCCCAACCTGAGTCTCACACTAAAAAAGGAATTGGCCAGCTGTAAGTTAGGAGTAGGAAGTGCATCAGCCATCAGCTGAGACAGCAAGAATAAAGATACATAATGGTATAGGGGAGCTGTATAACAGGTTTGGTTTTGCTGGAGCTTCAGTTTAGGTGGGAGTGGAGGAGTAGGAGAGATGAAACTCGAGAGAAGGGCAGGATCCCAAAGGAATGAATTTTAAGCATGGTTAGATTTACATTTTTAAAAATTATTTTTTAAAAGGTTTATTTATTCATTTAAAAGGCTGGGGGGGGGGGTCTTCCATCTACCGGTTTACTCCTCAACTGTCTGGAATGGCTGAGCCAGACTGAAGCCAGGAGCCAGGAACTCCATCTGGGGGTCCCACATGGATAGCAGGGGTCCAGATACCTTGGCCACCACCTACTGCATTCCCAGGTGCACTGAGCAGGGAGCTGGGTAGGCGGTGGAGCAGCTGGGACTTGAAGCAGCACTCTGATGTGGGAAGTAAGCACTGCAAGTAGCTGCTTAACACTCTGTGCCACAATGCTGGCCCCAGGACTTACATTCTTAAAAGATCACCAACTGGGGTGAGCATCATGCTACAAGGGGTTAAGCGAAAGTTTGGAATACGAGCATCCCATATCAGAGTGCCTGGGATTGATTGAGTCCTGCCTCTGCTTCCCATCCAGCTTCCTACTAATGCACACCCTAGGATGCAGCTCAAGAACTTAGGTCCCTTCCAGTCCTGTGGAAGACCTTGATTGAGTTACCACTTCCTGGCTTCAGCCTGGCCCAGCCCCATTTGCTCTGGGCATTTGGGCAGTAGACCATAGGATGGAAGATTCTCTCTCACTTTCAAATAAAAATATAAATGAATAAATAAACATTTTTAAAAGTTAGTTCTTAAAAAGAAATCAACAACTGTTCCTTGGAAGATCTGGGGAGAGACAAACTGGAAGTACTCAGCTGCTGCAGTAAATATCTTAACACAGCAGGACTAAGCCTGTTGCTTCCAAGTTAGATGATTAGGGGCCTAGTGGATCTTGAAATGCCATAATAGAATAACTAGTGGACATAGATACACATATACAGGAAGTATTATAAAAAGCAGAATTTGGTCTCGGGGTGGGGTAGGAGCTGCAAAGGAAAGGCAGGACTCAAGAAGGAGAACTGCTTTCAGATCTTAGAGGTAGAGGAGATGGTGAAGATGTGAAAGGAAATACAACAAATGTAAGTTCAAGTTTACTAGGTTTGAGGTGCAGCAGGACGTGCAGACAAAGACAAGGTAGAGATATAGAAGTCTTCCATCCATTGGTTCACTCCCCAAATGGCCACAACAGCTGGAGCTAGACTGATCTGAAGCCAGAGCCTATATGGGATGCCAGCACTGCAGGTGGCAGTTTTACCCACTACACCCTAGTGCTGGCCCCAGGTTAAGGGATATTTTTTGATATAAAGATTTTCTGGAACTCCATTCTCACTGCTTCTTGAGAGATTCTTTTCCCTCATCATTTACTGACAGAAAATGAAATAAGCTCTAGCCATTGGTCCCAAGTTTGAGTGAATACCAGTCTGATTCTACTACTCCTGATTCTAAAAATCCATCAGGAGGGGACAGTGCTGTGCCATAGTGCTGTCTACATTGCCAGCATCCCATGTGGGAGCCAGTTTGAGTCCCGGCTGCTCCGCTTCCGATCCAGCTCTCTGCTATGGCCTGGGAAAGCAGTAGAGGATGACTCAAGTTCTTGGGCCCCTATACCTGCATGGGGGGGCCCAGAGGAAGCTCCTGGCTCCTGACTTTGGATTGGCTCAGCCCCAGTCATTGCAACCATTTGGGGAGTGAACCAGTGGGATGAAAGATCTCTCTCTTTCTCTTTTTTTCTAGTGATCACAGTTATACTATCATCTTATGGAGTATCTGGCTAACAATGGGAGAGGAGAATTCACAGTTTGCTATAGTTCATAAGACCTATTTCAGATATTTTGCAGACATCTATTCATTTACACATCTCTACCAGCCATTTGCTGGTATATAGAATATCTAGGATAGCATATGTTCATCTAGGCCTTTATGTGTAAGAGAGATTCCTCAACAAAATACAGGAAGCTAGTAACAGTGTATAAACCCAGTCACAAGGCAGTCATTTAGCTTAGTGGTCAGGATGCTTGCATTTCATTTCAGAGTGCCTGGGTTCCATAACCATCTGGTTCCTGACTCCAGCTTCCTGCTAATGCAGACCCTCCAAGGGCTGGGCTTCTGTCACCCACGTGAGAGGCCTGAATTGAGTTACCAACTTCTGGCTTTGGCCCAGCCTACCTCCAGCCACTGTGGGAATTTGGAGAGTGAACAAGTAGATGGGAGATCTCTATTTATCTGTCTGCCTCTCAATTAAACAAATAAGTATACAGCTAATTCCTCACTTTCCCTACAGCCTGAAGTATAAACAACAGTTATCCCAAATATTTGTGGCTTTCTCAGTATTATAAGTATTATAAGAACAATCTTATCACTCAATTGCTTGAACTGAAGAATGAATAAATATTTAAGGGTTGTCTTAGGCGGAAGCTTCCAAATTCACAAAATAATAAAGGTGACATGGGAAAGGGTTGAACTTGGGACCTGAGGATGCATATGTCACCTGACTATTAAGCACCAACCTCTGCTTTTCACTTTCTTGACAACTCCTAGTCACCTCTGCTATAGCAGTGTATCAAGCCCATAGCACAGACATTATCTTTTCCAAATACCTACGGCATTCCTGTTTAACAAGTGTCTTTTGGGGGGGTGGGGACAGGCAGAGTTAGACATTGAGAGAGAGAGACAGAGAGAAAGGTCTCCCTTCTGTTGGTTCATCCCCCATATGGCTGCCACGGCCGGCATTCTGCACCAATCCGAAGCCAGGAGCCAGGTGCTTCCTCATGGTCTCCTATGCGGGTGCAGGGCCCAAGCACTTGGGCCATCCTCCACTGCCTTCCCAGGCCACAGCAGAGAGCTGGACTGGAAGAGGAGCAACCGGGACAGAACTGGTGCCCCAACCAGGACTAGAACCCGGAGTGCTGGCTGGCGCCACAGGCGGAAGATTAGCCTAGTGAGCCGCAGCACCTGCAACAAGTGTCCCTTTAATAAAAATAGCTTCTCAGCTTTTAAGTGTAAGATCATTAAAATTGATACTTTTTAAAAACACATTCTTAATGAAGAAAAATTGAACTACAAGCCTGAGAGCGCTACTGACTACTGATAGAGCTGCTTAGTCGCTTAGTGGCTTGACAGGGAAAGAACAGAGGCTCATGCTTTTTGAACAGAATATCTTCAAGCAACTTTTGGTGGAGACATATTTTTATTGATGTTAGATTGACCTTTAATTTTATGACCATACACCAGTTATTGGCTAAGATGCTTAAGTACAACCTAGACTCCCAGTTACTGATTCTTCTATAAAACCCCCATTTGAAGTCGGCACAAAGTCTCTTGACAAACCAGGCATGTTCAAGCCTTATACAACAGCACTGCATTTACAATGCTCCAGGGATCGTATTCAATGCTTCACACCCATTTTGTATTTCCTCAGAACCCTAAAGATAGATACCATCATTATCTTCATTTAAAAGAGCTGGCTCAGAAGGATTAAGTAGTTCCTCCAAGGACATGCATACCATGGCCGAGCCAAAAATTGGATTCCATTTGTACCACACTACTTTGTCTCCTCTAGATCGCTGCTCTCCACTAAGACAGTCAGTAGCTGGATGTGGCTATTTAAAATAATAAAAATTAAATAAAATTTAAAGTTGATTTCCTCATTCACTAACCATATTTCAAGTGGCTAATGGATACCATACTAGATGGCACTGGAAGCCATGACTGCACCAAGTTTATTGAGCAGTGCCAGCCTAGAGTTATAAGTACTTCAGATGCTCAATCTCTCTCTCTCTCTCTCATGATAATGAAATCACATAAATGATCTTGTTACTTTGACTTCTAGGAAATTCAGTTCCAAATTTAAGCTCAAGTATAGCTAAACCTGGGCTCTGTGATCAATATGTTTGTGCTTTTATTTTCTTGGGACATGGTTTTCCTCCTATATTTGATTATTGTTTCATTGTAGATGTTTTTGTTGTGTGTTTTCTCAAATCCTTTGAGAAAGGTAGGGTATAAGTATAAATAAATAGAAATGAGGAACCATGGTTTTATTTTCGCATGATTTCCCTGATATAAGGTCCATTGCAGTGGGCTAGTGCTGTGGCACAGTGGGTAAAGCCACCGCCTACAGTGCCTGCATCCCATATGGGCATCAGTTCATGTCCCGGCTGCTCCATTTCTGATCTAGCTCCCTTCTGATGCTCTTGGGAAGGCAGCAGAGGATGGCCCAAGCTCTTGGCCTCTGCCACCCACTTGGGAGAACCAGAAGAGGCTCCTGCTGCCTGGCTTCGGCCTGGCATAGCGTCAACCATTGCAGCCATTTGGGGAGTTAACCAGTGGTTAGAAGATCTCTCTGTCTCTGTTTCTCTCTGTCCTTCTCTCTCTATCTCTGCCTTTCAAATAAATGAATAAATATTTTTTTAAAAAAGCTACAATCTAAACTATTTACCAACTATATACTGTGAATAAGAAATTAGCTTCAAATATAACAATATAAGCAGATTAAAAGTTAATTTATGAAAAATTAAATCAGGCAAATATCAGACCAAGGTCAGAAAAGGCTACATTATCAGGTAAATTGGACTTCAGAACAAAGAAAATGAAGAAACATAGAAGGATATTATGCAATGATAAAAGGGTTGATCCATCATGAAGATGTAGCAATACAAAATGTCTAGATAGCAGACAATAGACCTGCCAAACATATGAATGCAAAACTGATGGAACTGAAAGAAGAAATAGACAAATCCATAATAATAGTTCAAGGCTTTGTAGGGCACCCCTGCTCCCCTCTTCACCTCCATACACACTCTTTTCCTGTGTCTGCGAATCAGATGCCTTAACCACCCTGTGATCCAGCCAGATACAGGTTTTTCCCAGCAGGTTGAGCTCAGTATGGGACCTTGAATATTCCCAGGTATTGACAAAGATATTTTAGGTTGTTGTCCAAAACACTGAAAGAAACTGGCCCCAGCTCTAAGCCAAACTTCCTTAAGCTCTCCATCAGCCTCTACCCTGACCCCCTCATGGGGACTCATCAGTACAACATCCTTGTTCTCTCTCTCACTGTGTGTTGTGAGCTAAGCTGCAGCTCTACATGTAAATCCCCTAATACATGCTTTGGACAGATCACTTTAGTATTTAGTCCTTATTTTCGAATCCCAGCAAACCCATCCCAGCAACCCCTGTTGCTGCTTTTGGAGTGACTCCAGCTGTGGGTTTGGCTAGATGAAGCAGTTTTCAGCACCCATCTCAGTAACTGATAGAACCAGTAGATAGAGAATCAGCATGTATACAGAAGAAAAGAACATCAACCTGCAGCATCAAATTGCTATTTATAGAACAACTCACCCAACAGCATCAACAGGTACACTGTTTTCAAGAGATCATGTGACATATATAAAAAGATATACCATATCCTGGGCCTTAAAACAAACTTCAGGGGCCAGCATTGTAGCACAGCAGGTTAAGCTGCCACCTGTGATACCAGCACCCATATGGGGGTTGGTTCTAGTCCCAATCACTCCCTTTCTGATGCAGCTCCCTGCTAATGGACCTGGAAAGCATTAGAAGATGTCTTTAGTGCTTGGGTTAATAAGCTCCCACCTGCAATGCTGGCATCTCATGTGGGTGCCAGTTCAGTCCTGATCCAGCTCTCTACTAATGTACCTGAGAAGGCAGTGGAAAATGACCCAAGTCCTTGGGCCCCTGCCACCCACATGAAAGAGCCAGATGAAGCTCTTGGTACCTGGCTTTGGCCTGGCCCAGTCCTGGCCTTTGTGGCCATTTGGAGATTGAACCAGTGGGTGGAAGGTTGGTCTCGGTCTCTCTCTCTCTCTCTCTCTCTCTCTGTCTCTCTCTCTTCTTTCTCCATAACCCTGCCTTTTAGGACAGGGTGGCTTGAAGTTTTACATTTTCCCATAGGACATAGCATGCCTGGGTGGTTATAGGTTACCTTGCTTGCTTGATAATGGCCAAGGCCACCAAAATGTGGTTTCTGCCTTTCAAAATGCCCCACAACTGCAACTCGGGCTGTCTTCTCCGGACTTGCTCTGTGAGAGGGCAGTCACCAGCTGGCCAATAAAGACCCCTAATTTGATCTCAAAGTCTTGCTGTGTTTTAATTGTGTGCCCTGCAACATTTGGAGGCCCCAGAAAGAGTCCCCCGTCCCTCCCAGGATGGGTAGGCTAACTTCAACACTGTGGCATAGCCCAAGAAGGAGGCTCAGGGGGCGGCCGCTGAGAGACGTTCCTCAGCCCCAAGCTGACTTCTGGTACTTTAGCACAGTCTCTCAGTCTTTGAAATTTTAATCAGGGAGTCATCTGGTACCTCAACAGTGAGTAGAAATCATTTTTTGGATTTCTTCTGGTTTCTGATCTATGGGTTGACCCATCTGGGGTTGTTGGAAGGCTGAATGCAACACTACTTCCACAACCAGGTCTGAGTTCAAGACGTCATCTCAGATCTCTGGTTTTGGCTGAACATAATTTGTGTAAGAGTCTGGTTGGTTGGTTGGTCTTTCTGTTTTGCTGTGTTGATGCTGTCGTTGTTATAGGAATGGGACAAGGATCATCCCTCCCTGCTGATCCACCATTGGGTTATATTTTTTAATAAAATTTCAGTAAAGTTAAAAGGTGCACAACTAGACCTTTTGGTTTTACCCTAAATACTTTTGATTTCCAGCTCCTCTGCAAATGGGAGTGGCCAACCTTTGATGTAAGGTGGCCACTGGAGGGAACTACTAACCTTTCTACAGCTACACAGGTCCAAGAGGTGATTTATGGAAAACCTGTTCATCCTAACCTGAATTGATTTCCTTTCCAATCCTCCTTTGTGGCTAAAAGGTTACAAAAAAAAAAAAAAAGTAAAAATGATTTAGGGTCAACGTGTCCTCCTAGCTAAACTGAAAGGGAAGGAGCCACCACCACCTGTTATTCAGGGCCCCCCAGAGGATCCCATCCTACTGGACCCTCCTCCCTATGGAGCCAGTCCATCGGCCCCACCCCAGGAGCCTCTAGTGGCCCCGACTCTTCACAGATGAGGACTGTCACCAGAGGGAGTGTGGGGAGCAACTCAGACTAGACTAAGTTACTGGAATTAAGACTTATTCTATGCATCTGCTCTCCCACAATATGGCGCTGGGAAAGGAGTAAACAGCTCCTACACAGCTGCCTCTCACCAACTTGACAAGCTGCAGGAGCTGCTCCTGATTGGAGGAGAGCAGCGTGCTCGGCGTGTGGGTAGCAGAGTTGGGATTGGTGGAAGAGGACTATAAAGGAGGAGAGAGACAACATGCACCAGGAACACCTGAGGAACATCTGAGCAGCCCCCGAGAGAGCCGGCCAGTGGTGTGCCGCTCCCCTGCAGAAGTGGGGAAAGTGGCAGGGGGGCCCGCCCCTCCATGGAGGTGGAGGGACGGCAGCCAACCCGGGAAGAAACAGCAGCAAACCCAGGGAGGGCCGAGCAGACAAAAGAACAGCGCAGGGTCCTGTGTCGTTCCTCCACGAAGAGGGGGAGCGACATAATGGTGCCATGACTCAGATATGAAACATAGGAGGGAAGAAGCGGGAAGAAGCAGGAAAATACCGGAGAGAGAGACTAGCAAAGAGCCTAGGGAAAAGCCGGACGGAAAAAATGCCGGAAGAAGTTAGGATTGAAAGCGAAAGTGAAAGCTGGAAGAAACATAGACTCGGATACGGACTATGGCGGGGAAGTTAGGAGAAATCTATGGTTGAAAGCGAAAGTGAAAGCTAGAAGAAACTTAGACTCGGATACGGACTGTGGGGAGAAGCCAGGAGAAATGAGAGGGGAATATTGTTGGAGAAAAGTTAGGAAACATACCGGGTAGAGAAAAATATGTTAGGGAAAGTGAAGCCGCGGGGGCAGGCCAAAGCGGAGACGTAAGCTAGGTTGGGGTTCGTCAAGTCAGCCCGGGGAGCAAAAGGCGAAAAACTAAAACCAGAGGCGGAGATGTAAGCTAGGTTGGAATCCGTCAGATTAGCCTGGGGAGCAAAAGACGGAAAGCCAAACCGAAGCGGAGACGTAAGCTAGATTGGATTTCGTCAGGTTAGCCCGGGGAACTTAGACTGAAAACTAAACCAACCGATGGCAGAAACGTGAGCTAGGCTGTGATTCGTGGAAGCCGCCGAGCACAGAGAAAGCGCGCAGGGCACAAGGGGAGAGAGTGCACGGGGCGCGAGTAGATAGGAAGTGCGGGGCTGGCGTGGAGGCCGTGGTGTGGACGCGAAAAGGCTCGGAGACCACGGAGCGTGTGCGAAGCCCGGAAGCCGCGCAGATAAGAGAAGCGCGGGCTGAAGCCGCGCAGAGCTGGGAAGCCGCCGCGGGGCGAGGCGCCGAGAAGCTGCCTCGGGGCGGGCACCGGGAAGCCGCGGGGATAAGAGAAACAGAAGTTTAGAAGTAAAATGAGAGAAATAGGAATGCTGGCAGATAGAAGTAAAATAGGAGAGATAGGAATGCCCGGAGATAGAGAAATAGAGAAAAATAAGGCCTCCCCACAACATGGCAATGAGAGAGCTTGGATTCGGTCTGCCTGATTAAGGCGATAAGCACTTGCAGGCAGCTCGAGCAGAGCACGCACTGCAGGGCACCGAACACAGGCACGCATCAGCGCCTAAAAACCTCCTCTCAACATGGCGAAGAGAGGACCTGGATTCGGTTTGCCTGATTGGTAGGGCTTGTAAGCACCTGTGGGCAACTCCAGCAAGCAGAGCAGAGTGTGTGCCGCGGGGCACCGAAGACAGGCGCATATCAATGCCAAAAATAAAAAGAAAGGGGGAACTGTGGGGAGCAACTCAGACTAGACTAAGTTACTGGAATTAAGACTTATTCTATGCATCTGCTCTCCCACAATATGGCGCTGAAAGGGAATAAACAACTTTTACACAGCTGCCTCCAGTTCGACCAATAACCTGCAGGAGCTGATCCTGCTCCTGATTGGAGGAGAGCAGCGTACTCGGCGTGTGGGTAGCAGAGTTGGGATTGGTGGAAGAGGACTATAAAGGAGGAGAGAGACAACATGCACCAGGAACATCTAAGGGGAACATCTGGATAACATCTGAGCAGCCCCCGAGAGAGCCAGCCGGTGGTGTGCTGCTCCCCCACGGAAGTGGGGAAAGTGGCAGGGGGAACCGCCCTTCCACGGAGGTGGAAGGATTGGTAGCCAACCCGGGAAGAACCAGCAGCAAACCCGGGAAGGGCTGAGCAGACAAAAGAACAGCGCAGGGTCTAGTGTCGTTCCTCCGTGAAGAGGGGGAGCAACAGGGGAGCCCAGTCTTTTCAGCCCTGGACATATGCGGAGCAGGTCAGCATATCACCCGCAGCCCCAAGGAACACTGGGTTCTACACAGCCACCTGTCCTGGTCCTTAGGTTGTGGCAGACTGCCTCTGTCTTGCGGGGAGACAAACCCCCTTTTAGAGTCTATGTCCCCTTTTATACTAGTGATCTGTATAATTGGAAACAACAAAATCCCTCCTTTTCTGAGAGGCCTCAGGGATTAATCTCTCTCCCGAGTCTTTGTTTTTTTTTTTTTTTTGACAGGCAGAGTGGACAGTGAGAGAGAGAGACAGAGAGAAAGGTCTTCCTTTTGCCATTGGTTCACCCTCCAATGGCCGCCGCGGCCGGCGCACCGCGCTGATCCGATGGCAGGAGCCAGGTACTTATCCTGGTCTCCCATGGGGTGCAGGGCCCAAGCACTTGGGCCATCCTCCACTGCACTCCCTGGCCACAGCAGAGAGCTGGCCTGGAAGAGGGGCAACCGGGACAGAATCCGTTGCCCCGACCAGGACTAGAACCCGGTGTGCCGGCGCCGCAAGGCGGAGGATTAGCCTAGTGAGCCACAGCACCGGCCTACCCGAGTCTATTTTCTTTACTCATCAACCGACCTGGGATGACTGTTAACAACTTTCCCAAACCCTCTTCACACTGGAAGAGAGACTACCCTCGGCCAGAAGCCCAGAAACTGGTCCTGGGGCTGGAAGGACAGCCCACCTTCGAGCCGGCCCAACTGCAAATAATTTTTCCTGCAAGTCACCCCTTGCTGGGATCCAGTGAAGCTAGAGGTAAGGAGGTCCTCAATTGGTATCACCAGACTCTGTTGGGAGGGGTCCGAATGGCAGCAAGGAAGCCAACCCCTGAGGTAAGTGAGATCCTCCAAAAACCCAATGAGTCTCCCATGGCTTTCCTTGAACATCTCTTTGAAACATATTGCACATAGACCCTTATCAATCCAGTAGCACCAGAAAATAGGTGTGTCATTAATGTAGCCTTTGTGTCTCAGTGGGCCCCTGACATTAGACGCAAATTACAGGGCTAGAGGGACTTGAGAGAAAGCTCCTTTCTGAATTGGTGGAGATAGCCCAGAACATTTATAATAACAGGAATGACCCTGTACTTCCCAGACAAAAAGGATGGCTAGAATTATAGTGGTGGCCCTAAACAAGGGAGAGGCCCCCAGCCTCAGGATAAAAAAGGTTGTTCAATCAGACCTCCTCTAAAAAAGGAACAGTGTGCTTACTGTAAGGACACTGGACATTGGAAAAATGAGTGCTCCAAAAGAAAACAAAAGGAGCAAGGGTCAAAGCTCATCCCAATTTTGGTGGAAAAAGTTGATCCAATACCAAGTGCTGCTCCTGGACTCACTGAGAATTAAGTTTCTAAAAACTTCTGCTTTAAATCCCGCCACCCTGCTTCCTGATGATAATCCATGGGAGCCTAGCCATGATGCTAAGGAGGTGCTGGAATCCTCAACCAGCTGAGGGCGGATCTGACTGACGCTTCGCTGGGAGACGGAGACACTGTTTTGTTCACGGATAGGAGCAGCTTCATCTCTGGAGGAGTGAGGTGAGCAGGTGCAACTGTAGTCACCTTCACAGAAGTCATGTGGGCCAGGCATTCAGACATAAAACATCTGCTCAGAGGGCTGAGTTAATAACACTAACCCAGGCTTTCAGGTGGAGCAAAAATAAATCCATTAATATCTACACAAACAGCAGATATGTTTTTGCCACTGCCCACGTCCATGGAGCCCTGCATCAAAAATGGGGACTCTTACCATCTGGGGAAAGGCAGATCAAAACTGTGTCCAAGATCTTAGCCATTCTGGAGGCAGTGTGGTTGCCAAAGAAAGTGGCCATCATCCATTGCAGAGGGCACGGAACCTGGAGGTGAAGGGAAATACATTCACGGATAAAACAGCTGGGAAAGGTGCCTTAAAACCAGTGGGGCCCCTCCAGATCCTTCTAGTCTTGCCTAACCAAACCCGTCTATACTAAAAAGAAAAACCTACAGGGCTATCACACGGGGCTACAATGGATCATAGAGGGTAGATGTGCCTTCCTGATGGAAGACTGAACTTCCCAGAAGCGATTGGCCAAAAACTAATAGAGTAAGTTCACCACAGTACTCATCTCCGGAGTTCAAAATTGACTGAGTAGTTACATTTCTACATTCCTGGATTGGATCAGCAGACTTGCCAAGTCTTGTCACGATGCCATGTTTGTGCCCAGGTAAACCCAGAACAAAGAGATGAGTTAACCCAGGGGACTCGGTTACAGGGAAAGGCCCCCAGAGAACACTAAAAAGTAGACTTTACCTGAAAAATATAATTACTGCTATCTTTTAGTTTTTATTGATACTTTTTCTGGCTGGGCAGAGTCTTTCCCCACCAAGACTGAAATAGCTCAGGTTGTAGTCAAGAAATTAGTTTCTGAGATTGTCCCCCGAATTGGCCTCCCTCTAATAATGGGGTCCTCCCTCTAATAATGGTCCTGTGTTTATCACTTAGATTACCCAATTGCTAGCAAAAGTTTTAACAATAAATTGGAAATTACATTGTACTTATAAACCACAAAGTTTAGGACAAGTGGAAAGGATAAACAAAACTATAATGAAAACCTTAATGAAAATAAAAGTAGAGACTGTCAAACATTGGGTGAGCTTCTTTCCCTTCGCCCTGTTTCAGAAAGGGTGTACTCCCTATGTAAAGGATTTAACCCCTTACAAGATAATGTTTGGAAGGCCACCATCCCTAGTCCCGATGCTGGAAGAGGAACAGCTGACAAATTTGAGTAATGACTCCCTTCTTAAGTCCTTACGGGCTCTCCAGACAGTCCTCCAACAAGGCCACACCTTGGAAAAAGCCACACAACCAGATCACCCCCAATCAACCTCTAGTGCTGTCACCCTCAACAATCAGCCTGGAGATCTGGTGTGAATAAAGAAATACAACCCCACAACCCTCAAGACGCAGTGGACCAGATCTTTGCCTGCAGTCTTGAGCAGCCAACAGCAGTAAAAATAGTGGAGAAACGCCATTTGATTCATCACAACCAGATAAAAAGGGATTCAACATCTCAGGCGTTAGAACGATGGACAGCAAGCCCAACCAAGGACCCATTAAAGACAAGGCTCTCCTGAACTGTCTCTTGATCCTCTTATCTATGCTCAATTTAATTGTCAGAGGCAAGGGCATAGTCTTCAACCCACACCAGCTAGTTAATTATACCTGAGAACTTAAAAAAAGGGGGGGGTGGCACCATCATCGCTAAAAATTCCTTCACAACCCCCTGGTTTCAGTTTGACCTATGTACAGAAAAGGCCTAGGTAATCAGAAGGTCAGTTACAGAGGAGGCTTAAGTGGTAGTCTAGGCCCCACCTCACCTTCCATGAGATGTAGAACAAAAAAAAACTAGAACAAGGACTGTCAGAAACTAAATTTTATGTATTCCCCCAGGGGCCTCCTTGACCATGAAGGGACAGACCAATACCACTGTGCTAACAGTTTGTTAAACTATAGCAAATTAAGTTACAAATAAGGGGAGAGATCACCTCATCCACCTTACCTGGGGCACCAAACAAGGGACCTGCACCACAGCTTCCTGCAATCCCATTATCATACAGGTTAAAAATGGTCAGGGAGAAGGATGGCAGACAGGACCCACCTGGGGATTAAGACTGTATGTCTCTGGCTATGACCCAGCATAGAGTTTACCACCCAAAAACACACTCCAAAAAAGTCCTCCTAACCTTACCGGTCCGGGGAGGGAGACTGCAATTGCTACCCACAAGACCCCCTCAAATTCCCCGACCTCCACCTAGGTGCTCTCCGACCCCTCCTTCGACATCGCCTCTAACATTTGTTATCGAGGGGCTGATAGGTCAAATTACAATTAGATTACATTTTGCAGATGTAATTTTGCAGACGTCTCATGCTGTCCTCTACTGGACATGCTAATTTCTGTCTTTACCTTCCTAAATGAAACTAATCCTAATACCACCCAGGATTGTTGGTGCTGTCTAAACCAGACACCCCCCCTACTATGTGGGGGTAGGAACTAAAGTTTCTGTGGGCACTAATTCTTCTGACATTTGAAACGTCACCACAAGTCAAGCCCACCAACAAAACCTTTGCCAATGGGAAAATTACCAAAACACACCCTTGGCTATCTACAGGGTAAAGACATCTGCCTATTAATTAGAGGGTTTCAAGTCCAACACTCTCCCTATCGGGATTCATGTAGTCAATCCCCATGTCCTTTAACTCCTCCAGCCAAGGAGATCAAAATTATCTTGTACCGCCAGCGGGAACCTGGTTTGCTTGTACCCTGGGAATTACTCCTTGCCTCTCTCATGTGGAACTAATTAAGTCTAATCAAACAAAACTATGTATACTTGTATATGTATTGCCTCAAGTGAAGGTGGGAGAGAACACTTGGGGGTTTCTCCACCGAGAGGGGTGAGCAGCTCCAGTACTAGTTCCCCTTCTGGTTGGGCTGGAAATAGCTGGCTCCATAGCTGTGGGGACGTCGGCCCTGATTACCAGCCATCAGAACTTTAAAACTTGAAGCAAACATGTTGATTTTGACCTCTCAGAATTAGAAAAGTCTGTATCTAAATTAGAGTCCTCTCTAGACTCTGGCTGAAGTTCTCCAAAATAGTGGGAGTCTAGACCTCCTATTCTAAAACAGGAAGGATTATACCCAACATTAGGGGAAACTTGCAGTTTTTATGCCAACCACTCAGAAATAATTAAAAATAGCTTATCCTTAGTCGGAAACTGCCTAAAAAAAAAAAAAAAACAAAGATAGGCCAATAAAAATTGGTATAAAAACCCGTTTTCTTGGTCACCTTGGCTAACAATCTTTCTGTTGGCTCTGGCATGACCAATAATTTTAATACTCAGGCTATTCATAGACCTTTGTGTTATTAATAGCCTGTCCCGATATGTCCCAGCCATTTACAGTTAAGTTGATGATACTTAGAACACTACCAACATTTAAATCAAGATGACAAAGAGTCAACACCCCAAATGGCTGTAACACCTGGGGTTAGGCCAGGCCGAGGCCAAGAGCCAGCAGCTGCATCCAGGTCTCCCAAGTAGATGCAGGGGTCCAAACGTGGGGCATTTTCCACTGCTTTCCTAGTACATTAGCGGGGAGCTGGATTAGAAGTAAAGCGGCCAGTTCTCAAACCTGTGCTCACATGGGATGCTGGCAGCAGAGGTATCAGCTTCGCCTGCTATGCCACTACACCAGCCCCCCAGGTACCTCTTAATGGTCTCACCTCTCGACACTGTTGCATTGGGATTTAAGTTTCCAACACAGGAACTGTGGAGGACATATTCAAACCACAGCAAGTCCCTGCACTGCAGTTGAGCTACACTAGTTACCTCCCCAAGGCATCAATTCCTGGGTCTAGAAAGACCTTTGCAGGATATGTTGCACAGAATTCTAAGAGGGCTTTCCAAGATTGCCAGCCCGTCACACACACTTGCCTCTTCTCAGGTATTCAATCAGGCAGTAACCCAGGTACTGTGGTAAAGGAATTTTGCAGATGTAATTAAGTGTCCAAAGCAGTTGATCTTGAAATAGGGAGGTTATCTAGGTGAACCTGATCCAAAGGCAGAGCTCTCCAAAACTGGAGTTTTCTCTGGCTGATTGCAGAAGTAGAAGTCAGAGATGTGCTCTGTTGACCTAGAAGAAAGTGAACACGCATTCTGTGAATTGCTTATGGGGACCCTTTGGCAAGAAACTTATAGGCAGCCTCTAGGAACAGAGTGGACCTTGACTGTCAGCATGAAAATGAAGATGCCAGTCTCACAAACACATGGAAATAAATTCTGCCAATAACCAGTGAACCTGGAAGAGGATTCCAAGCCCCACAGAAACCACAATCCCAACCAATACCTTTGATTTCAGCCTGAAGTGACCCTGAGCAGAAAATCCAGCCATGCCATGACCAGACTTTCGACCTTTAGAAACGGAGATAATTTGTGTTGGTCGTAGCACAAAGTGTGTGGTAATTTGTTGCTTAGAAATGGAAAGCTAATATACAGGGGACAAATTTATTCAGGCCACACATAATTAGACCAACAGCAATTGTCAATGAGTAGAGAGCTTCAGA